>NW_022111357.1:5679623-5684963 GCF_000313985.2 Echinops telfairi | reverse complement strand
GCAGCTTCTAACTCTGGCTCATTATTGGCTCTGGTTTGGGGTCAATGAGATGAAGGCCCAGCCAGTGTCTTGACTCCCTTTCTTTCTTAAACCTAAGAGTGGGCTGAAGCCCTGTGTAGACATGAAACCCCCTCAGGACTGGGATGCAGGAGACTCGGGCTCATTCCATCTGACAACGGACATCTGAGCAAAGTGCCCCCAGGGTGCGCCTTAGAAGTGAGGAAGGAGGGAGAGGCCAGTCCTGGAGAGGGACATCATGCTGGGCAAAGCAGAGCATCAGCAAAATACAGGAAGGCCCTCGACGGGAGGGACAGATGGACGGATGGACACAGGGGCTGCAGCAATGGGCTCCAGCATAGGCCCCGGATGGTACAGGACTGGGTCACCTTTTATTCTGTTATATGTGAGGTTGCTACGAGCTGGGGTGGACTCCATGACACCAACCAACCACTCTGTGTCCCGAAAACACCACGCGGAGACCTGGAATGACAAGTTCTGGTTCTAACTCTTCCACAAACTCATATGTTCTCCATTAGGCGAGCCTTCTAACCCGCGGTGCTGATAGTCACAAGCTGCCTGGGGCTATTTCAACTAAGTGTAATGAAAAAAAAAATCAGCTCCTCAGACACCATTCCATGTGGAGCCACACATGGCAAGTGGCTACCTGGGAAAGGGCAGACATAGATAGAACCTTTCCATCACGGCAGATAGGCCTCTTGGAACCTCTGTGCTGCCTGGGAAATAGACGAATACCATAAAACCTGTGAATGGGGGTGTGTGTGTGGGGGGTCTGCATAAGGTGTCAGGGAAGGAACAGTCCCATTTTTCACTAAATAGAGAGCGATAGAAAAGTGGTGATTGCCTACACTGTACCTGCGGTGGAAAACCTGAGTCCCCAGAGGGCTGTGTGGTCAAGTTCTGGCTCTGACAGGTTTCACCGTACAAAAACAGGCCCTTGCAAAGCTGATTACAGGGTGGCAGCAGGGGTGGTGGTGGTGGTAATAGGGGTAATTTATGAATTTACGAGCATTAACTGGATGCCTACTGTGTGCAAGCACTTGCTCTTGACGTCGGGGCTACAAGCAGCAAACAATCTCATGGAGGTTGCCTTCTAAGGGATACAATGGATGGAACTGGAAAGGGGGCACGGGAAAGCAGAAATAAATAAGAAAATACAAAAGTATCAGATTATGTTTTGAAGACAATAAAGCAGAGTGATGTGACAGGCTGGGGTGGTGACTACCTTATCAAATACCACCCACCCACTGCCATCAAGTCCATTCCAACTCCTGGGGACCCTATAGTCTAGACAGGCTTTCTGAGGCGGTAAACCTTTACAGGAACAGACAGCTGCTGCTGCTGCTTTTTTGTCTTCTTTTTGGTGTGTGTGTAAGAGAGAGCTTTATATCAAAGAGAAAACATCCCAGCCCAGTCCAGATCAAGTCCTTAAGTTCGATATTAGCCCCTATGTCCGATACGAGTCCATAAATTCCTCTTCAGACTCACGCAGCACATGCAATGACATTGAATGCAGGAAGATCACAGGCTGGTGGGTGGAAAGTCTTGTGGATCCGATGGTGGTGGAAGCATCTCAGCGCAGGTGTGGCTCTTCAAGTGTGGCTCTTGGCTCAGGTCTCTGCTGAATGACTGGCTTGGGTCTCAGCGTGGCTCCACATGGAAGGTGAAGCAGCCAGACAGCTTCTTCTTGCCCCCCTTGGAGTGCCTGGTGGGTTTGACCCTATTGGTTGTCAACCCAATGCCTAACTCATAGCACCACTGCCCTGGAGGGCACAACCCAATGCCTAACTCATAGCACCACTGCCCTGGAGGGCACATTTGAGTTGAGAGCTGAGCAGCAAGGAAGAGCCAGCCAAGTGAACATCAGGGACTGGGGTTGCCCAGCCGAAGGAAAAACAATTGCAGCAAGAATGAGCTTGTTTGCACAGAGGCAGCAAGAAGGTTGGTGGGGCTGGAGGGAAAGGAGCAACACCAAGCTGGGTAGGGAGGTGCTGCCCAGATCATGAAGGGCCTGACAAATGACACATGAGATGGAATTTTGTCAGTTTGTGTGACCAGAGTTAGACAAGGCTCCTGGCGGGGGTCCAGAGGCAGGAAAGGACGTTTCACACAGTAGAGCTCAGCTATGTTCAGTTATTTCATGACCTTTGACCCACCGGACTAGCCCCTCTAGGGATGGAAGAGATGCTATCCTCTGAGGTCCTCGGCTGGAGGGGTGACCAGACATGAGTAGTGGAGGCAATTACAGAACTCACTGAACTGTCAGCCTCATATGACAGGAAAGATACTGAAGGTTTCTGGAATGCTCTTCTGTCTCTGAGACCCTCTCCAGCCTTTGCGGCAGGTTTCACGATGAAAATAATGCAGGGAAACCGGTAAGAGGTAGAACTTGACGGACTTGCCTGGTTTTCCAGGTCTGGCACGTTTTCTGCTGTTGAGAGGCTGCAGCCATCCCATTCCCCCCTTTTTAACAGTTTTATGGGCATATACGTCACATAGCACACAATTCAATAGTTGGATCCCATTAAAGCAGGCACCCTCAAACTACGGCCCGCGGGCCACATGCGGCCCACCGAGGACATTTATCCAGCCCGCCGGGTGTTTTGGCCCCATTTGCTTTTTTACTTCAAAACAAGATATATGCAGTGTGCATAGGACTTTGTTCATAGTTTTTTTTTTTAACTATAGTCCGGCCCTCCAATGGGTCTGAGGGACAGTGAACTGGCCCCCTGTTTAAAAAATTTGAGGACCCCTGCAATAAAGTCATCACGTTTCAATCTCTCAATTAGTGGAAAATATTTGCTTTCCTTGTCTGACCGATGCCCGCCTGACATAGGTTCCAGCTTTGGCAGGTTTCATTGTAGTGTCCGTTTCTTGTGAACTTGCGACGAGGTGAACAGTGCAGTAAGCACTTTGTTGTTAGGTTGATTCGGAATCATAGCAACGCCTGTGGCAGGATGCCAGTGCCTTATAGGGTTTCCTAGGCTGTCATCAATCCGTCTTGGAGGAAGTGCAACTGCATGCTCCTTGGAAGCAAAGATGACCGTCTTTTGGACATGCTATTGGGATGGACCAGTCCCTGGAGAAGGACAGCATGCTTTGTAAAGTAGGTCAGCAAGTGAGTGTAGACCCTACTGAGAGGGTTAACCCAATGGCAACAACAGGCTCAAACATGGCAGTAAATTGTGGAAATGATGATGGCAACATATGGACAAATGTGCTAGATACAATTGATGTATGGATTGTGATAAGAGCTGTAAGAGCCCCCAATATAATGATTTATTATTTTAAATGGCAATAATTGTGAGGCTGGTGTAGACCTGGACAGTGCACATAAGGTTGCTATGAATCAGAAATAAATCATTGGCTCCTAATAAAACCAGTCTTTATTTGAACAGGTGTGACCTAGTCACTGGGTGGGTTTTGTGTTAGTCTGGGTTGACTAGAGAAACAAATTCATGGACATCTATATATGTGTAACAGAGAGCTTTATGTCAAAGAGCAATTATATATGGAGAAAACAGCCCAGTCCAGTGCAGATCAAGCCCACAAGCCCGATATTAACCCATAAGTCCAATACTGGTCCATAAATTCCTCTTCAGACTGACATAGCCACGTGGAATGATGCTGAATGCAGGAAGATCACTGGCCAGTGGGTGAAACGTCTTGTGGATCCAGTGGCAGTGGACACATCTCCAGGGCTCTGGTTGTCATCAGTGTGGCTCCATGTGTCTTGTTAACAGGAACGTAAAGCAGAGTGCGTCCACCTCCAGTGAGGAAGAGAGGAAGACCCCAGAATCTTCAGGAGAAGGCCATTCCCACCAGGAGGCATCAATCCATCTGTGACCTGATTGACAGGCTAGACTCCACCCCTTCACTCTTAGTATCCTCAAGTTGACCCAGAGTATGTGGCTACCACAGGTTTGAATTGCAGCATTTCAGAGAGCAGCCTGAGCTTCACTGCTGTGCCCCAGGGCTGCTTCAATAAGCACTTGACCCACCTTATTCTGTTTAACCCAGATAACAAGACAGGTGGATGGAGGCTGAAGGAGCCCAGTGGCGTTAAGGCTAAGCCCTTGGCTGCCCAAGTTCAGTGGTTCAAATCCATCAGGTGCTCCACTGCAGAAAAGATCTGGCAATCTATTCTGGCAAAGATGGGCAGGATAGGAAACCCTATCCTGGGGGCAGTTGTAATCTACCTTGTAGCATAGCTGTGAGTCGGAATACACTAGAGGGCACACTTACAAAGGACCGAGACTCTGAGACGCTAAACTTGCCTTGACTGGTAGCAGAGTTAGGATTGAAACACCCCTCTGTGGGTCCTGGTCCTGTCTCTGATCCGACCCTCCTGCAGCCAGCCTTTCCCTTAGGGAATGTGGGAAACGAAGAACTTTCTACCCACTGCCATTAGGTGATGCTCTTCTGGGTTGTTTACAGATGTCACTACACCAACCACGAGTCGCTTGACAGTCCTAAGAGGCCCGCAGTGTTCACTCTTACTGTCCTAGTTTCATGGATGAGAAAAATAATGCTCCCTAATGTCACACAGCCTGTCAGAGGCGCAATTTGATAGGGTTTTATGGTCTCTTCTTGTTCTCTGTAGAGTGCACTGTTCAGTACGTCGGAGGTAAAAACGACATTGCTCTTGCCTGTAAACGTACAGCGTGATGACCACAGAGCGGCGCAGATGACTGCGCACGCGCACACTGTAAGCGCTGTTCCACCTACAGGCAGTGCCAGCCACGTGCGTCCAGGTGCCATCTCAGAGCTGAGGGCTAAGCCCAGATTTCAGCACACGTGGACGGTTGTTGTTCGGGGCCCTTGAGTCGGTTCTGATCCGGCGATCCCATGGATGACAGACTGCAAGGCTGCCCCCCTCCCAGTCTCATCCTCACCGCCGCTCTCCTGTCTCAACCCACTGTGGCCGCCACCTTGTCCCTTCATCTCATCGACGGCCTTCCTCTCTTTTCCTTTGCCGTCCCTCCACTTTACGAAGCAGGATGTCTTTTCCCAGGGATTGGTCTTTCCGGAGAACATGTCCAAGGGACCCGAGATGAAGTCTCAAATCATCCTTGCCTCCCACGAGCGTCCTGGCTGTCCTTCTTTTGGCAATCCACCGTACTTCCAATATCATTCTTCAATACCGTAATTCAAATGCATCGGTTTTTCTTCAGTCTTCCTTACTTGATGTCCAATTTTCACAAGCATACGAGGAGATTGAAAATACCATGGCTGCAGTCAGGAGCACCTTAGACCTCAAACTGTAGCACCTTGTTTTTCAATACTTGAAAGACATATTGTGCAGCAGATCTACGTAATGGA
>NW_022111357.1:5651585-5678731 GCF_000313985.2 Echinops telfairi | reverse complement strand
TGCCTCCTAGTTCTTTCTTCTATTTCCTTTTACTTTCCTCTTGTCGAGTTGGGTTTTCTTTACATGGAGTTATAATCCATGCTGAAGGCTTCAATCCTTGATCTGCAGCAGCAAGTGCTTCAACGGCTCCTTTCAGCAAGCAAAGTTGTGCCATCTGCGTATCGTAGGTTGTTAATAAGTCTTCCTCCAGTCTTGATGTCACAATCTTAATCCACCTTTTCTGATAATTTGCTCCACATATGGATTGACTCAGTATGGTGAGAGGATACAACCCTGATACACCTTTCCTGGTTTTAAACCATGCAACATTCTGTTTGAAGAGGTCCTGGTTGTGTAGTGGTTAAGCGTCACACTACTAACTGCAAGGCCAACAGTTTGAAACCACCAGGTGCTCCACAGGAGAAAGATATGGCTTTCTACTTCCGTGAAGAGTTCCAGTCTTGGAAACACACAGAGGCTGTTGTGTTCTGTCCTGTAAGGTTTTTATGAGTTGGAATCGATTAGAGGGCAGCGAGTTTGGTTTTGGTCTTGGAATATTTCCCTATTCTGTTTGCACAACTCCCCCTTGGTCCATGTAGAGGTTTCACATGAGCACAATGCAGTATTTTGGAATCCCCATTCTTCTCAAGGCTATACATCATTTGTTATGATCCAAATAGTGTGCCTTTGCATAGTCAATGAAGCACAAGTAAACATCTTTCTGGTATTCTCTGCTTTCAGCCAACATCCATCTGACATCAGCAATGATATCCCTTGTTCCATGTCCTCTTCTGATCCAGCCTGAACCTCTGGCAGCTTCCTGTCAATGTACTGCTGTAACTGTTGTTGGATAATCTTTAGCAAAATTCTACCTGCATGTGATATTGTTCTATAATTTGAGCATTCTGTTGGGTTACCTTTCTTTGGAATGGGTACTAATATAGATCTCTTCCAGTCATCTGGTCAAGAAGATGTCTTCGAAATTTCTTGGCATAGATGAATGAATGTTTCTTGTGCTTCATCAGCTTGTTGAAACATTTCAATTGGTATTACATCAATTCTTGGAACCTTGTTTTTGGCCAGTGCTTTCAGTGTAGCTTGGACTTCTTCCTTCAGTACCATGGGTTCTTGCTCATCTGCTACCTCTTGAAATGGTTGAGTGTTGACTACTTCTTTTTTAAAAAAATCATTTTATTAGGGGATCATACAACTCTTATCACAATCCATACATACATCAGTTGTGTAAAGCATAGTTTTACATTCATTGCCCCACTTTGGTTTTTTTAAGATGACCTTTTGCTTTCTACATGTATGATATTCCCATAGCTCCTTCCACCATGTGTTTAATGCATCAAAGATCTTCTGGAGATGTTCTCCAGACTTGGGTGGGACATCCTCAAGGTCGTATTTTGGTTTCCGTGGACTTGTTTTCATTCTCTTCAGCTTCAACCTGAGCTTCAATATGATCAAATAATGATCTGTCCTACAGTCAGCCCCTGGCCTGGTATTAGCTGCTGCTAATTGAGCTGCTCTGTCATCTCTTCCCACAGATGTAGTCAATTTGATTCTTGTCCATGTCATCTGGAGATGTCCATGTGTAGAAAATATGGTCGTAGTAATGAAATGAAGCTGGAGATTGCATGATAGAATTCTGCAAGACCAATGATATCTTAATCACAAACACCTGTTTTCAATAACACTCAAATTATGACTGAGGAAGAGTTGTCTTCTCAAAGAACAGTCCACCATAATGACATAGATGGAGTATGAAGCCTTCGGACCTCCACTTGCGGATGGGGCATGACTCAAAATGAGAAGAAACAGCTGTGAAAGTCTACTAATTGTTGAAAAAGGTCACTGTGATGAAGAAGTCGTTGGCCTTGCAAAACTCTATCAGATGATCTCTAGCTTTGTTTCTCACATCAACACCATATGTTCTAACGACGGTTACTCTTTGTTTCAAACTTTGGCATTCCAGTCACCAATAAGTACGAATGCATCTTGATTGCATGTTTCATCAGTTTCAGACGGAAAAATTCCTCAATTTTTTCATCATTGGCTTTAGTGATTGGTGCATACATTTGAATATCTGTATGGATTTCCTTATCTAGGATCCTATCACAGACAGCATGGTACTTCAAGATAACTTGGGAAAGGTCCTTCGGACAATGAATGCAACAGCATTCTTGTTGATTGTGCCATTCCTGGCACAGTAAGTATGATTTTTTTCTGATTCAAAATGGCCACTACCAGCCCATTTCAGCTCACCAATGCCCAGGACCTCTGTCTTGATGCGTTCCATTTTATTTTTGACAACTCCAGTTTTCCTAGGCTCATACTTCGTACCTTCCAAGTCGCGATTATTAGTATACTTGCACAGCTATTTCTTCTCCTCGAGTCCTGCCCCATCAGCAGGTGAAGGTCCGAAGGCTCTGCTGGCGGAGCCTTCACCCCATCCATTCATGTCATTACGGTGGACTGTGCTTTGAGAAGGCAGCTCTTCCTCAGTCATATTGACTGCCTTGACCCGAGAGGGTGGTCTTCTGGGGCTATATAAGCAAAGTTCTGCTTATATTCATTCGGCTTTCAGTATCTGACAATGCTTCGATGCTATCCAGAACGTTTTTAACGGCTCATGCCTCTGAAGTGCACAGTTTATTCCTCCCACGCAGTCTGTTTGTAGTCTGGAAGCTCTGCTGAAACGTATTCAAACTCAACTTTGGGTGAACTGAAATACCAGTGGGTACTTGAAGTACCAGTAACATAGCTCCCAGCATCACAGCAAGACACACGCCACCAGAGTACGACAAACGGACAGACATGTGGTGGACACGTGCACTAGCCCTGGCTAATAAGAACTGTAGAATCACGAGGCTAGCTCTAGGAAACTACACTTCCCAGAAGCCTTCTGTAGGTGGCTTGCGAGAGTACGTAGTTCCTGAAAAGCGGGCTCTGGATAGGCTGAGACGAGGAGGTGGGCGGTTCTAAGCCGCTGCAGGCGCTACCCACTTCCGGCAGGTTCTGAGGGACGCGGCTTCCGAGACAGTGCGGCGCGGTCATTTTTACCGAGCTTTTCCCGGCTGAGCAGCGATGGCGGCGGCTTTTCGGAAGGCGGCTAAGTCCCGACAGCGGGAACACCGAGAGCGGAGCCAGGTAGGCAGGCGCGCGCCGGCCCCACGAGCGCCGGCCTGGGACCCCCTCAGCCCTCCCTACACTCCCTCCCTCCCCCCCCGCGTACTGTACTTAGGTGCTGTATGTAAATATACGCTAACGAGCAGGCGGGGCGGGGCGGGGCCACCGAAACGAAAAGTTCTCCCTCTAGAGAGTTGGGGCGCTTTCTTCCCGGGCTGCCCCTGCAGGTCCTTGGGGGGCTGTTCGTACCCACTCCGCAGTGCGGCTTTGGTGCGGTAGTTCCGTGAACCCAAACTCCCTGCCCTCGAGTCCCTTCTAACTCACAGCGACCCTGTGGGACAGGTTGGACCTGCCTCGGCGGGTTTCGGAGACTGTCATGTTGTGGGCGCAGAGGGCATCATCGTTCTCCTGCATAGGGCCTGGGGGCATTGGACCGCTGCCTTTATCTGCGCCGCCTAAACCCAAGCCCCGCCCAACTCATTGCCATCAAGTCGCTGCGATAAGAGTGGACTCAGTGGCAGGGAGGGTTTCCTTTTTCCGCTTCCAGTTTTAGCCCATCAATCAGCTGCCTAATTTTAGGGGCATCCCTTTTCCTGATTTCCCCATTGGTAGAGCCTCCCATAGGCCTTTCTGAATTAAGATCACAGGACCTCCTAGCAGTGGTCTGGATACATTGTTTCTGTGTATCATAAGCCAGCTCCCTTTCCTAAACAAACCTAATATGAAAGCTCACTGTAATGGTGTTGATTCAGTCCCATAGTGTGACCCTATAGGACATGGTAGAACTGCCCCTGTGGCTTTCTAACACTGTAACTCTTGATATGGGAGTAGAAAGCCTCTTTTTTCTCCTGTCTTACCCCTAAAGCTTAGTGAAGTTTTTCTTTTTAAAAATGTGTTTAGTTTGTTGTTGAGAATATACGCAGCACAGTGTGCACCAATTCCACCCTGTCAACATTGGTCACATTCTTCAGGTTTGTGGCGCCTTTCTCCACCTTCCATTTCTGAGTCATTCTGCCCCCACTCACTGCCCCCCAAGGTTCCTGTCTCATCTTTTGAGTTGCCATTGTTAGTCTGATCCCATAGGGATGACGCTTAAAAAAGCATAATGCTCAAAATTGATGTTTGTTTGTTTGTTTTTTACAAGTTACATTACATTATTGTTTGGCTTTAAGAAGACTTCAGGGGTTATTTTTAGTCTAAGGTTTAAAGATGATCTCGGGCACCATTCACCCTCCATGACTCCAGAAAGTTTCCATGAGAATTTTAAAATCAGCTTGCCCTCTTTTGATCAGGATTCTTCTATGAAATCCTTGATCAAAGTACGTAGTCCGTTATGAAAATGTAGACAAAGCACCTAGCACAGACTGATGCAGTAAGTGTTCAAAGGTAGCATGTAGAAGAAACATAATGAACTAAAACCAAACGCACTACCATCACGTGGATGCCGACTCATAGTGACCCTATAGGACTGATGTAGAGGATTCTACCCTATAGGACAGGGTAGAACTGCCCCTGTGATTTTCTAAGACTATAGAAATCTCCATCTTTATTCAGGGGAGCGGCTGGCGGTTTTGAATTGCTAACCTTGCAGTTAGTAGTCCAATTTGTAACCACTGCATTACCAGGCTCCTTAGATTTAATCCTAAGATTTAATCCTTACATCCTTCCTCTATACCAGGAGTCAGAAAATTGCAGCTCAGGAGCCATATGCCACTCTTCTTGTATGTACATGTGGCTCTGGAGTAAAATCAAAAACAATTTAAAGCTATTCTCAGAGAACGGTGATTTCATTTGTTTGTGAAAATATGTGTATGGCTCTCAAGTAACTATTAAATAGTTGTGAGGGACAGGAATGGCTCTTCCGTCCCAAACATTTGTTGACCCCTGTTCTGTACTATTCCAGTTAAGTAGCGTTTCTGCCACACTTGGTTTTCTCTCCCACCTGGCTCACAGGCGGATCATACCTGTAAACATTTGCTGGGGACCTGCTGCGTGCGTTTGTAGGCACTTCCCCTTAGGGTCTCATTTCAAGCTCCCTAAGGAGCCATGGTGGCACAGTGTTTAAGCACCCAGCCGCTCACTGAAAGGTTGATGTTTTGAACCAACGATCGCAACCAACTAACCTAGTGTTCTTGGAGGACAAAGCCCTGGCAGTCTGCTCCCAGAAGGACTGCAGCCTGAACAGCTGCAGTGCTCTGTGCGGTGGGGCTGCCCTGAGTTAATGACAGACCCGACTGCACCTCACAACAAATCAACACAGCCCTTTGAACTAGGCACTATTATCTCCATATTACAGTTAGGAAAACTGCAGCGCACAGAAGTGGCGTGCCCAAGGTCACAAATTATTAAAAGGTACAGCTTGGATTTGAACCCCAACTCTCCAGACTCTAAATTTAGCTCTCTTACCGTAGTTGCCTCCCTGTTACTATGTTTTCCCTTCGTAGTAGTTAATAAGCCCGTGGATTAAGTTGGTAGTAATTTTAGTACAGCTGGCAATGGCCTGCTTAGTGCCGAGTCATTGTTGCCTCTCTCTGTCCTTAATAGGCCAAGAAGCCTACTGTGGAAGTGCGGGTGACCTCACTGTCACCTCCATGGTCCCTGTCATCCTGGGGCTGAGCCCAGGTGGGGGTGGGGGGGAGGAGCTGGGTAACGGTTTGGCTCCAAGAACATGGATTTACTGAGCACCCTAGAGACTCTTGTTCCTGTCAGGTGTCATGTGGACTTAGGTATCTGCTCGCTGAGGAAACGAACCTTCCTTTTTCCTCTTTTGTCTTCTAGCCTGGCTTTCGAAAACACATGGGCCTGCTGGAGAAGAAGAAAGATTACAAACTCCGTGCAGAGTGAGTGGTGGTCGGGCTGCCAAGAAGTTCACAGTCTCCCTTCACTGCCGCTGAATTGCCTGCGTGCCCGACAGGGCATACTTTCCTGCCATCGAGAGAATGGCCTGAGCCCTGGCAGCCTGTCAGACACTCCTGTGGCCCTCGGCTTCTCCCTTTGTTTAGGCAGAGCCTTATTTGTGTAATGAGTTGCTTTGTGACTTTTATTATGTCGTTCCAGATCATTTTCCCATAGTGACTTTGATTTGCCCCTGCCTTGGTGTTGGAGCCAAAAGTTGGAACTTTCCCCCCACCCCCCTCCTGTATGTTTTTGAAGTACAAGATATGATCTAGAATTCCATTGTTGAGCCTCTGACATCACCATGTGTGTGGTGTGGAATGAAGAGAGGTGAAAGATGGATTCATGAGACTAAGCGTGGGTGATAATGAACTCTGAAAACATTTTAGAAAACAATTATGCTCATTCTTCTTCTGGCCCACTTTATTTGCAGAATTCTTTGTCATTGTTTGTTAGTCCCGCCGTCGCTGAGGCCCTTCTGTGCTTCTGGGTACAGATGGCGATGGATGAAGTGGGCCACTCAGGCCTGGAGTTCAAAGGCTAATAATAAAGGGAGCACTTCCCCTGGGCCACGTGGCGTTCCAGGAGCTTGCCAGTGGTCGCTCTGTATCTGTTTATCCCTTCTGGCCATTCCGGGATCACACCTAAAAAACCCGGCCTTGCTGCTCTCCTGTGGCTTCTGAATCCAGAGTGGCCCCCATAAGGCAGCGTGTGACCGCTCCATCCGGCGTTCAAGGCTGAATGAAGGCTTTTTGGAAGCAGACTGCCTCATCTGGTGACCTCAGACCGCCAGCCTTTCAGTTAGCCACCGAGGCACTAGAGCTCCCGGTTTCCTGGGATAGGCTATTAATGTCGTCATCATCCCCACATGACAGATGAAGCTGATGTGCAGACTGGTTAATGAACTAAGGTATTTAGCCAGACTTTGTGGAGTCAAGATTTGAGCCCACACAGTCCCCTCTCCTTCGCCCAAATCTGGTCTCCAGAGTCCATGACGAGTCAGTGTGCTGTACTGACACTGCACTGAGCATGAGCCCTGGTGGCACAGTGGTTAAGAGATGGGCTGCAATCTGCAGCTCCTTGGGAGAAAGATGGGGCCTTCTGCTCCCGCAAACAGTCTTGGAACCTCCCAAGGGCAACTCGACCCTGTCCTATAGCGTCACTGTGAGTCTGCATTGCCTCGATGGCAGTGAGTTGGTTTGTTTAAAAATATCCACCGAGGCTGCCAGAGTTTGCACCAGAGCACTGCCTGAGGGTTTTTTAAATGCTGTGCTTAGTGTCTCCTTGTGATGATTTAAATAGCCCTAAAATATACACAGGATTAGCAAACCCAAACCAAGCCCATTATTGGCAAGTTGATTCTGTTCATAGCGACTCTGCAGAACAGAGTTTCCCCTAGGTTCCATAGGGTTTCTGCAAATCACTATGGAGGCAGACTGCCACCTCTTTCTCCCGGGGAGTGGCTGGTGGGTTCAAACCACTGATCTTTCAGTGAGCAGCCAGCTAAACATCACTTGGACTCCCCCTTCAAAGACCAACCCAAATCCACTGCCATGGAGTTGCTTCCAATTTATAGTGACCTTATAGAACAAAGTAGAACTCTCCCATAGAGTTTCTAAGGCCACAAACCTCCACAGAAGCAGGTTGTCACATTTTTCTCTCTCCCAGTGACTGGTGGATTTGAACCACTGACGTTGTAGTTCACAGTCGAGCACTTAACATTGCACCACCAGTGCTCTTTGTACATGGACCCCAAACCAACCCACTGCCGTGGGGTTGATTGTGACTCAAAGACTATGCTCAACAGCCATCAAATTGATGCCGACTAATAGCCACTCTATATAGGGTTTCTTAGGCTGTCAATCTTCAGGGGAGCTGATAGCCTGTCTGTCTCTCTTGGAGTGGCTGATGAGTTTGAACCATCAACCTTGTGGCTGGTTAATAGTCTGCTGCTTACTGGACAGTGCCACCAGGGCACCTATCCCACTGCCATCGAGTGGATGCTGATTCATAGTGACCCTATAGGACAGGGTAGAACTGTAACTGTGTATGGGGGTAGAAAGAGCCATTTTTCTCCTGAGGAGTGGTTGCTGGTTTCTAATTGCTGACCTTGTGGTTAGCAGCCCAATTGTGGGTCCTACTGAGATACGGTCAGTTTCACCGACAGTGAAGCATGGATCAGATGCAGTTATTGCCAGCACTTCTTTTGAGTGGGAACCGTAGTCTTGTAAAATCTGCTCATTGTGCCCTTCTTGCTCTGCCCTGTTGAATCTGTCTAGTGACTACCGAAAAAAGCAAGACTACCTCAGAGCTCTCCGGAGGAAGGCTCTTGAAAAAAACCCAGATGAGTTCTACTATAAGATGACTCGGGTTCAACTCCAGGTAGGTGCTTAATCGGTCAGTCTGTTTTGAGCTCTGCTTGACGGTGGGGTGGGGGGAGAAGATGGAGAAAAGGGGTCTTAGTGCAGCCCTTCTCTATTTGAGCCAGGTGTTCTTGGTAAGCACCCAATGCAAACCAACCCTTTCTGGGAGCATGCGTTCTGTTTTCAAGACTGGGTTGTCCTGGCCTTGAGTTGTATCAAGAGCGGACCATTGGAGGTGCTAAGTGGTGTGTGAGCTCCAGCTTGCTTCATGGGATTGCCATTAGCATACAGTCGTGTTGACTTGCTTTTTTCCCAGCCATGAACTGTGCAGCACTACAGTAATGATTTTAATGTAACATGGAATGTGTCTTTTAAATTGGGATTATAGGATGGAGTTCACATTATTAAAGAGACAAAGGAAGAAGCAACTCCCGAACAGCTGAAACTGATGAAAACTCAGGATTTGAAATATATAGAAATGAAAAGAGTGGCTGAAGCTAAGGTAACAGACGCCCGAGACACACTGTCCTGATGTGCTTTGTTGGTGAAGACAGGACACGCGCTCGTACTTCTGTCAGTCTCAAGCCAGACATTGGCTTCTGGCATTGGGAATCTTAAAGTCTGCGTGATTGTGATAATGAATTAGAAGTGTCATCAGCGTGGTGGGATGGAAAGAGTTCAAGTTTGGGAACGAGACAGCGTCAGCTTTGAACTTTGGCGCTGCCGATTACTCGGCCCATGATTATGCACAAATTAATCTCCCTCAGGCGCTTCCCTCGTTTCTATCTCATCAGGCTGTTTGTGAGGATTAAATGAGTTTTGTGGAATGCCGAACTTGCATTACCTAAAACTTAATGGCCCCTTTCTTTAAAGAAGAATGTAGTAAACAAATTCTTTGGCAGTTGGCGATAATGATGTGAAATGATTTGAATGTCGAGAGTTGATTCGTGATCCCAATGTAAAGTGCGACCACGTTCTGTTCTAGAAAATCGAAAGATTGAAATCAGAGCTCCACCTGCTGGATTTCCAGGGGAAGCAACAGAATAAGCACGTGTTCTTTTTTGACACCAAAAGAGAAGGTATGGAATGTCAGGAGGTTTCGGGGGCAGTCAAGGAAATTGATGTGGGTTGTTTGGGGACAAACTTGGGACATTGCCTTAAGGACCGTCTCCATTCGTAGTTGAGCAGTTCGATGTTGCAACTCATCTGCGAACAGCCCCGGAATTGGTCGATCGAGTCTTTAATAGACCCACGATAGAGACCCTGAAGAAGCAAAAAGTGAAAGGAGTTGCCCATAAGGCTCAACTGAAGGTAAATGTCTCCATTTTTCTTTAGATTTTTCTTGGGCTTAGGGGACTCGAGGTTCCTTTTTCTCCTGCATTTTGCATACTTATTTGGGGACCGCTCCATAAGTCCCCTTAGAAAAGTGGCAGGCGCTGTCTCTGGCGGTGGACTGAGGTGGAGGCTTCTCCCTGCGCCCTTGGAGGTGGAGGAAGGTAGCACGGAGTAGTCAGGAGCTTAGGGTCTGGCCTTCAGACCTGGGTTTGAATCCCAGCTCTGACTCTCTGCTCTAATGCGAGAAACAAATGGCAAGCGCTGTTAGAAGGCTGGGGACCCAGAGGGTTAAGGGCTTCGTATTCTTTGGCGTTGACCCTGCAGCAGCGAACACATGGGCTCAAAGGTCTTTTTGTACTTCGATAGTGATTGTAGCCCAAGTTTTGTGTTGGACTTTGCCCTGTGGTGCCTTCCATCAGTGTAACTTGCCTTCTGCAGAAGACAAGCTCTTCCCAAAGCCTTCCGGAGTTGAACTCTCACTTCTGACTGATTGAAAAAAACCCAAAAAAACGCTGTCAGTGTGTTTCAAGCAGACAGCTGTTCTGTTTTGATTTGAATCATTTACACCGCATCAGCTTTGCTTCCAATGTTTAACTTCACAGCAGTTTTCTCTAGCTCAGAGGCAGCTAAACTTGCTTTAGTAATATAAATACCCCTAATTAGTTTGACTATATTGGGTGATCCCATAAATTTGACAGTCTGTGCAATACAGTGCAAACAAAGCTGTCTGAAGCCACTGCTCGAGCGTGTGCGGAGTCGGCGGGTTGTGTGAGTCAGAGGCCCAGTGCAGTTCCCCTCTAGACTGACAACACTTCCAGCGGAGGAGCCGGCTGACAGTGTTCCTGTGATAACCCTGTTTGTCAATTAGGTGTATTTGCAATTAGCTCTGTCACTGACGCCTCTTAAGAATTGTGGTCGCCGCTGAAGAGACTCGTATCCTAAACTTCTGTGTCGCATAGTCCACAACATAGCATTTGAGAAGTTGAGGTTTGGGGCTTGCCGTTTCTGTCTAACAGTGCTATTTTGATGGCTTTCTTTAAATTTATTTATTTAGCTTTTTGAGACTGTAGATCTTTACAGGAGCAGACAGCAGCCTCTCTTTCTCCAGAGGAGCAGCTGACTGGTTTGAACTATCGACCTTGTGGTTTAGCAGCCCAGTGCCTAACCCACTGTGCCATCAGGATTCCACCTGATTGTTCTCATTAAAGTTGTATATGATTATTAACGGGCTGCTTGTGAATGGATGACTGTGGAATTTAGTTTGTAATCTGAAGATAATCCAGGAGTGGGTCTCTATGAACAACCTCCTTCCCCTCCTCCCCCTTCATATACATATATGTGGATATTTTGAGTAAAGGGGTATATAGCGTGCATACTTTTGTATACACATGTGCACATTTATCTTAAAAGATCCAAAACTTTCATCCGTATCTCGAAAGATGAATCCATGGGGTGCAGTGGCTCTGGCTCTTAGCTGCCGACCAGAAGGTTGCTCAGTGAGAGAAAGGTGTGGCAGCTCCCACCTGGAAAGATCATGGTCTGGGAAACCCTATAGGGGCAGTTCCACTTTGTCTCCCAGGGTCACTGGGAGGTGAATTGACTCAATGGCAGTGGAGGAGGGAGCCCTGGTGGCCCAGGGGTTAAGTGTGTGGCTCCCAAGTGAAAGGTCAGCAGTTTGAAGCTCCCAGCTGCTCTGTGGGAGAGAGATGGGGCAGTTTGCATCTGTAAAGATGACCGACTTGGTCGGAGGTGCTGTGAGTCGGAATCCACTAGGCCAGGGGTCAGCAAGCAAACTGACTCGCCAGCCATCTGCACTTTCGGTACATTCACTTATGTGGCTCTGAAGTACAATTGAAAACCTTCAAGGCTCTTAAATTCAGTTACTGGTGATTTTGTTTGTAAAAATGTGTTTATGGCTCTGGAATAATTTTTAAACGGCTGTGTGGGACGGGATTGGCTCTTCTGTCTTCAAAAGTTTGCCGAACCCTTCACTCGATGACAATAGATTTGATTTTTTAATTTTGTGTTTTTAACCAGCCTCTGGTCAGCATCTATAGAATTAGCTCATCTCTGAGTTCTGAGGCTCTTAGTCTTTAGCCTACAACCTGCTGGCCCTTCTGTCCCTCCCCAGTCAGCAAGATCATGGAAAGAACCCTTCTGTGTAGGGTTCCTGGTGCTGGCAGCTTAGTGCCGTCACCTTAGGTAACCGGGAAGGTCGAGGCAGCTTAGTGCCGTCGTGGGAAGGTGCCTGGGCTCTGTGAGGCCCTGCTCCAGAGGAACCCTGTGTCCTGGGGCAAGTTACCTTCTTTCCTGGGCCTCATTTTCAGCATGTACAAAATGACAGGTAAGAAGAGGGGGTTCTTTTGAGTTCTAGAGTATCATTTTTAAAACAGACCAAAGCGTATCGCTGGTTGAATCTGCAGTGGGGAGGGAGTCGCTGAGACCATCTGGGCCCGAGTGGATCGGGAATATTAACGTAGTCGTTTCTGCCCGTGTAGCGGTTGTATTGCGGAGTAGAACTGTCCCTCGTTTCCAAGGCTGTCGTCTCCACAGAAGCTAGCTGGCTGTTGCACCTTTCTCCCGGGGAGCAGCTGGTGAATTCGAACAGCCAACCTTTTGGTTAGCATACAGGTGCTTGGCCTGCGCACCACTCTAGGATGTGATGTTTCTAAAGAGACCTTACAGTATCGCATGATGCCAGTTCTGGAATAAGGAGAGAGTTGATGAAGCCATCCACACATTTAGGCTTAAGTGGACAAAGAAACCTTCCTTTTCATGCTTATTTTTATCCTTCTAATTGTTGAAAATGTGTCTAATTATTTTGTTGAAAACGTGTGTGTTTCTTCTGCAGAGGATTGCTAAACAAAGGCAAAAGCAATATAACCACCTGACACAGCGGATTAAAAGAGAGAAGGAATTGTTTGTTGTTGCGCAGAAAATTCAAACACGCAAAGATCTTCTGGTGAGAGAGAAGCCTGGGGCCTTCATCTCCCCCTGCGCCCCACGCGCCCCCCAGCCCTCAAGGTCTTAACGGAGGCTGGATTTCAGCTGTGTGTAAATCAACCCCCGTGAAAATGTCTGCTCCTTAGGGGCAGTGGTTTGAGCCAGCGTCTGTTACTCTGACAGTGTTGCGATGTTTCTTGATTAAGAAGGTAATAAGGGGTTATTAGTCAGTGCTTTGGAACAGCACAGGGTAGGATCAGGTAGCATATGAACTTTACAGCTTATGAGCAGCTATCCTAACATTTAAACAGGTTAACAAAACATGCGTGCCACTCCTTGGTGTTTAAAAATAGACAACTTGTGCAGTTAAATAGCAGAGTGAAGGAATCCAAGATGCCCCTTTCATTTTATTATCATTTCTCTAAATGTCAAATTCTTTAGCTTTGCAGATTACTTAGGTCAGCCTTTATTGACGGGGGTTCTGTGAGAGAACCTATAAAAAAATGATATGGATACTTGTCTTCTCGATTTTCCTAAGAACCGTGCAGAGCTAGTACCACTGTAGATGCTCCAGAGGGAAGTTAATTCATCACGCACAGTGGATGCCTTACGGCATTAAGGGCTTTCTCTCGTGAGTGAGCTGTGCCATTTACTGGTGACCTTTGGCTTTTCTGTAGGATAGAACGCAGAAGGTAAAGGTGAGGAGCGCAGCAGTGGACTCCCCGGCCATCTACAAGTTCCAGAGCCGTCGGAGGCGGTGATGTGTTTGCAGATGAGCCTTGCTGTCCTGCTTGGACCGGAATTCTGTTGTTGGTTTTTTTCCCTTCAGGAACTTCACATTCCACGATCCGAATGGCATGGCTTATCTGTTTATAGATCTAATGTAGTGTCGATCTTAAGCTTGGATGTTTTTCTATAAACGGTGTTCAAGCCCCTTCCCTTGTGTGATTGTTTTGGGGTTGTGAAATCATTCTTATTTGATAGACTTACAGCTTTTTATCCCCGTTGCAGGGGATATAGATTCTATTTCAGCAAAGTTAGGAAATAGCTGAAGTGGTCTTTAGCGCTCGTACTTGTGGACGAGCAGCACAGGTCACTAAGGGGGCGAGTGGTGCTGGAGCAGCCTGTGTCTCCCCTGAACTTCGTGGTAGTACGCACGGGCTTTCGTTGACCTTTTTTATTTTGTCGTCATGATTAGAGTTAACAATTTGATATCCTTCACATCATTAAATCACTTTTCCCCATTTGGCTACATCACTAAATGTTAAAGTAATACAGACTCATGCTAAAAATTAAAATATAAACCTTATTTTAATAGTTACCTAATGTTTTATTCAGTGGATAGAATGATTTTGCTCTGTTATTGGATACTCAGGCAACTTCATAAGTTATCTAAGGAGAAAAACTTTCTATTAAGCTTTAAAGCTACAGAGAGAAACCCGGGGCCGGGAACCCATAGAGGCGCCTCCTCTTTGTTCTTGAAGTGCTAATTGAGTAGACCTGGCTCTCCGGCCAACCCTGATTTCACAGTTGTAAATGGCGTGGCATGGCGTGCGTAGTACCACCTTCACCCGAAGAGCTAGATCCCAGAGTACATGTGCCAGCTTCCTTCTCTTCCCTTCACTGCCCACACGGGTTGTAGGCTGCGGCCAGTTAGAACAGGACTGAGCACACTTGGGGTAAATGGGAAAGGGGTGGAGAGCAGGGGTGTGGAAGGCTTGCTCACGCCTTACTCCAGCCCAGGGAGGGAACAGCTGTGTGAGTTTTAAACACACACGCATACACTCATTTTTACTTGTCTATATTGCCATTATTGTTATTACCTAACATAATACCTACCATCGCTTAGAGGTTCTTCTACAGAGTCTAGCTTTAAAGCCTATAGCTCCAGCTTCTGCCCAGTGGGATTTAGATCTGAGGGCCCTGGAAAAAGGGAGGGCAGGCCAGGGGAACCGGATTTAGCAGCATTTTTCTTGAGGAAGTTCTTCCCCGGCCTGCAGGAACTGGTGTGGAGGTGCTGACCTCAATAAAGGACGGTTGCCTTACAGGATGGGGGCCTGGGGACCTGAGTCCCAAGCCAGGGAAGGGTCCCCCTTACATGGATGCTGGCCAGTGGGGCACAGGCCAAGCATCAGTCTGTTCTTGGGACAGTTGGAGTACTGCTGCTCCCCGCCTGGAGCAGAGGGCTCTAACGACATGCCTCCTCATGAAGCGCACGCCCACCTTTCACAGGCACACAACGCTCATACAACTCAGGCCTCATAAACAGGTCCGTACACACCTACCCCTCTGGCACAGGCACTCCAGCGGCTCACCTCCGTGGGTGCTCATGTCTCACGCCCTGAGCCTCAGGGCATCTGCAGGCATGAGCTGAGGGACGCAGGGAAGTCCAAGTTTGTCCTTGGAGCCCCCGAAGTGCCTGACCCAGATCACTGGTAAACGGAGGGCTCCATTCCAAGGCCCAGGAGCTCCTAGGGAAGAGACTGGCTTTCCCTGGTGGATCTTGAGAAGAGGCCAGAGCTTTGCTCAGTGGGACCTGCAGGGACACTTGTTTACTTAGGATCCACCCAGCTAGGCCCTGGGGTGGCTAGGGCTATCCGTGGCATCCTGCCCCGGCTGCGCCAAGGGGCTTGTGGGCAGCCCGAGGGGGTGGAGCCCAGCTCTGTGAGTAGTCAGGGCTCCCACAAACCCTCCCAAAGAGCAGCTCTGTGAACTATGGACCAGGTAGCTGCTGTTCAGAAAAGCACCCGGCAGCAGGGGGTCATCCAACCCAGCATGGTGGTGGGTGGTGTAGGGTCGCCCGGCCAACCAAGGTAGAAGAGGGTCACTTGAGGTTTTCTTCTAAAATAGAACTTTGTTTTTTCCCCTTTACTGAGAGGAAGCATCTTCCACGTGACAGAGTGGGAAAGGGCCCAGCAGGTGGAGCTGCTGCCCCTTAGCTGGGCTTAGCTCTCAGGTACTGGCATGTCTACCGACCTAGCACACCTCTTCTGTCCCAGCCTCCTTGTGCTTCGTCCGTGCCTCCGTGCTGTGTCAGTGTTTATTTACTGCCTGTATTACCGTGGGGAGGGCATGAAGAAAAGGCTTTCTCCTCCGACCTTGAGATTTGTGTGACCCCACACAGACAGGCAGGGCTCATTTCAGGGGATCCTTGGGAGTGAGGACCACTTAGGGAACACTGAAGCCTCCCCAGGCACTGTCGGGCCATTGGGCCCTAGGGTGCCGGTCGGATGGTTCCACCAAGACTTGGTAGGGGTTAGAGTGTGCGTGCCTCCCTGCTTCCTGAGCTGCTGGCTGTGGGGCACAGAACAATTAGAGCTGTACGTCCTCCCTGGGGGAAAGCAGCCAGCAGACTGCAGACTCGCTCCGCTGACCTGTGGAGGCCGGGGAGGCCAGGCCTGTTGGGACTTGACACAGTGAGGCAAGTAGGTGTGTGGTGCTGGCCTCCCTCCCTGCCTCCTCAAACTCTCCCAGCATGCTTGTTCCAGGAGCCTCATCACAGGGTACCGGGGAAGGGCAGGCTGGAGCTTGGGTAGGAGAGCTGGCCCCAGGCCCCAGGTGAGTGGAAGAATTGGGGGTGGACCTGAAGTACCAGTCTGGGGGCTGAGCTGGCAGTTGCTACCTGGGGTCAGAGGGTGCACCCTCTCTAGCCAGCCAGGTCACGGGGTCTCCCTGCTGGCAGAACAGCCTTGGGTCTGTCTCAGCAGAAAGCGGGAGCGAGCAAGGATCCGAGAGAAGCGATGAGACAATGTGGAACAGAGCTCCCTCTCCTAGGCCCACCATCTTAACGTTAGGAGGCTGGAAGAGGCTGGAAGGTTCATGCATCTGCTTGTTCCTCTCTGGTCAGAGGACAGAAATCTTTCCTGCTCTTTCAGACTCCCTGTAAGGAATCTCCGTTACCCATTCCTGCGTCTGCCGTCATTCCCCTGGGAACTCTTGTATGTCTCCTGACTGAAGTTCACACCTTCTCCCTGGCCAATCTTGTCTGGTTGACCCCGGGCCCTAGGAATGGCACTGGCTGCTTCCTTTCCTGGGTGAGGGCAGCAGCCGCGTGCTGCCTTTCAGTCAGCAGGGTCTGGAGACCTCTGTTGCCGCTTCCAGATACCGCCGGCTCAGAACCAGAGCCTGGCACCTAGCTATTTCAAGGCAAGAGAACTTTTTCCTGCTGACTACTGTGTTGGGGCAGGGGGTGGGGGGTGGGGTGGGGTGGGAGGAAACCCTCCCCTTTCCCCTGTCCTCTGTCACCTGATGACCCTGCTCAGATCATAAGTGTTAATGAAACTGTGGTGCCCCTGAGGCAGCTGGGCAGCTCCCCCCCCCCAACGGCTGACTCATTTACAGCTTTCCTTCAGTTACCCTAAAGGCTTCTCTCTGAGGTGACAACTATGTGGGGTTGGTTTCAGGTTTCATGTTTTCACATTACTGGGTGGAAAGTAAAAAAAAAAACAAAAACCAAAAAACAGTTCCAAACCAAAAACCAAAACACACAAAAACCCCCAGCTTCTATAGCACGTGGCCAGAGAGCATTAATCACTTACCCATCTTCTCCTCTGCTCGCTGACCCTGCTGCTGGACCAGAGGATGGTTGCAGCCCGGCAGAATAGAGGGTCCGGCTCTTTGGAGAGGGCAGCACCTGCCCTTCTGCTTCAAGGCAGGGGGAGGGGGAGGGAGGGCCTTGCCAGGGCTCACCAGCTTTGCAGGTGCCAGTGCTTAGCAAAGGGATGGGCCACCAGGACATGGGGGTTGTCAGGCCCACTTGGGGACCTTCTATCCCCCAGCTGATTTGATTCCTGGGGGGGTCTGGTGCAAGTGGCCCTGTGTCACGGTGCTTAAGGTGGAGTGGTATAGGTGGGAAGATAGAGGGCCCATCTGGTATGTGGAGATGAGGCTGCTACCCCTCTGCCATCATGGGCTGGTAGTATAAGCCACCCCTCACGCCCACCAGGGGCAGATGGTTTCCATGGCAGATGGAGACTAGACCAGCAGTGGCTGGATGGGCTTTTTGGGGTCAGCTTGGCCCCCTGGCTAGTAAGACAGGGTGTGGGTGTATGGGTGTGCATGGAGGGCGAGTCCTGGCCTTCTCGGGCCATTCTGGTGGAGAAATAATTCGGTCATGCCAGATGGATTGGTGCAGGAGCAGAAGGCCTCAAGGCCCTGGCACTGCCCACCTGCTCAGGTGCCTGGAGTTGAACCTGCTAGTTAGTTCTGGAGTGAAGGGGATGGTCCCGGGTCGGGGGTGGGGGTGGGTGGGCGGTTCTGCGTTGCAGCCCAGCATGGTCTTCTAGATGCAACCCTCCTGCCAGGTCCCCAGAGCGTCTGGCCTGGGCAGCAGCTCCCCCTAGGCCCCGCCGTTTATTATGCGCTCCTGCTCCCTCACCGCTCAGGCAGGCAGCGGCCTTCATTAGCGGAGGAGCTGGGGTCTGTTTGGGCTGCCTCATCAGCATCAGTGAACTGCGTCCCTGCGAGATTTGATACAATTTAATTAACCTAATTAAAAGCTCTGATTGCAGAGATGATTGGGGTAGCGCCAGCAGCGACTGCATATTTATAATGAGCTGCAAGGTGTGGGACCGCAGCCAAACGCCACGCATCCTAATGAGCGGGAGCCGGGAGCCAGGGAGCGGGAGAGGGAACGTTTATTTTTGGCAACAATGCCCAGTTCCTCCCTGCCAGGGAGTCAGGGACCAGGGAGCGCAGGCGGACCTGCCCGCCGTGCTCTTCAGAGCTAGCTGAACGCAGGGTCGAGCTCTTCGATCCAAGCCCGCCGGGGATGGGTCGGGGGGGCCCTCTGGACAACCTGGGGGACACCCCTGGCCGGACGGCCGGGTTGATGTTTGCAGCGGGGCGGGGAGTCCAGGACCCCAGCGCCGCGCCACTACCCTCGCTTCTGCTCCCTTCTCTCGGGAGTCGGAGGAGAGGGTGGCATGGGGGTGGGCGTTTTCTGGGCGCCCAGGAGGACGGAGGGCCAGGCCGAGCCAGCGCACTTCCGGGCTCCAGGCTCCGTGGGCCGGGCCATCGACCTAGTCCGGGGCGAGGGGGGCAGGACTCAGGCTGAGCCCGAGCAGGGGTCTGCATGTCCCCGGGCCCCGAGCCTGGGGCGGAGCGCAGACACCAGAGCTTCTCCCCGCACCCCAGTCTCCTGCCTTCCTTGGGGGACCCTGCCCAGAGAGGGGCGGCTCCCTCGGGCGCCTCTCCGCGCCTCCTGCCTCTGTCTGGGGACTCTGGGTTTGTCTGACTCAGCGTTTCCGCTGTAAATCACATCTAATAATAACGAGAGTGAGAGCGGCGGCAGAGATGCTGTGGGTGAAGGGGGCACGGGTGAGAAGGGGTGCGCTGCCCAGGTGCAGGTGGGTGTGAGGCGGGAGGAGGGCGGAGCTGGGCTCGGAGAGCCTCTGGGGGGGAAGAGGCCTTTTGGGGGAAGGAGGTGGGAGCCGCCCACCGCCCCACCCCCACGCCTGTTCCCCAGCGAGCCCAGTGTAGGTCAGGAACTCAGCCCGGCCGACCCAGCCCCCCAGTGCTTTGAGCGCCCGCCAGGACAAGATGAGATTTGTCCCCAGCCCACCTTGCAGAGAAAGCTGCAGCTGTTGAGCTCCCTTATCAATCTTCTCTGTGGGTTTAATCATCTCTCTGTCATCCTGCTGGGGCGGCCCTCCCCTCGCTGGAGCCCCCAGAGGGGCGGCAGCTTCCCAGCCCGGCTTCCTCCAATCTCCCTCCTCCAGACACAACCAGCCACCCCCACCGGCTCTCCCCTCCAGGAGACACAGGCTGGGCCAGGGGCTCGTTTCCATGTGACCAAGGAGGGTCTGTCTTTGCCAGGTGTGGTTAGGGAAGAGGAGAGCCCTTTGGAGCCTCTATTGGGTGCAAATAGCTTATGTTTACTTCTAACGGAAAGGTTGGCGGTTCTAACCCACACAGTAAGTAGGCCCTGACTTTCATAAAGAGGGCAGCCAAGGAAACTCTGCAGAGGGTCCACTCTGTCAACCTTGTGGCCACCCGGAGTTGGACTCCACTCCACGACAGTAGGTGGAGATGGCACGAGCAGATAGGTGGGTGTAGCCAAGCCTACAAGCTCTTTGACTCCATGCTTGGCCGGGTGGGACAGGGCTTAGAGGTTGGCCAGGGTCTTACAGCCCAGATGCAAGATTCTTGTTTAGGTGCAGGATCCATCCCTCTGTTCTTCCTCTCTTGCCAACCCCTTGGGAACTGCGTCCACCACCCCCACCAGCTCATTCAGCCAGCAGCTGGCACTGGCCTCTTCCCTGAGTGGGTCTGGTGAGGCCAGGCCCCCTGGAGCCTTGTAGGATGCAGGGGCCCGTGGGCAGGGACCGCAAGCCCACAGCTTTGCGTGCATCTTGGGAAAGGGTGCAAAGGAGTCAGTCAATGGAGCCTGTGTTGTGGTCCAGGCTGGGAGCCAGGGTGCCAGGGGCTCTGGGGCCCAGCCCGTTGCTGACGTGCAGAATGACCTTCAGGGCAACTCTCGGCCTGCTCCTCTTTGCTCTCTACACCTCCTCCCAAAGTGGGCAGGGAGGGAGTGGGCATGGGATGGTGTATGTGTCCCTCTAGGGGCCATGAGAAAAGGGGCCCCATCTTCCCCCTGCTCTCCACACTCCACTCCAGGTGCTCTCAGCACAAACGGAGGCCCAACTCATTTCCAGGTCTCAGGAGGGATGCAAAATCCCAAAGAGAGCGAGGACCCCAGGGAACATCCCTCAGCTTGTCCTCAGAGTGGGGCCGGAGAGACCCTCTAGAGTCCCTGAGGGGGCCAAAGGTGCTGGAGTGTCCTGGACTAGCCCTTCAGCACAAGGCTGGGTGCTGGAAGACAATGGTGTGTTGATGAGGCGCTGCTCCTGGTCTCACATGACCTGACCCCGGGGGTGGGGGTGGGGGGTGGACTGCACGTGGCTGGGCAGCCTGGGCTGACCTTTGGTCCTGGCTAGGGAAGAGAGGAAGTCATAAAGCTTTCCTGCCCACTCTATGCCTTGGGCATCCTGCCACTCCCAACCCAGAACTGCCCTCTGGGCACACACACTGGGTCTTCCTCCTACTTCTTCATTTAATCATTCTCTTCTATTCCTCTCTGCTCCTCCACACGTGTGTGTACACGGGTGTGCATGTGTGTGTGTGTGAGAATGGAGGCAGTGGGAGGAGAAACCCCTTACGGGACCTTCCCAATCAGGGATCAAGAACTTGTTTCCTCCAGTTGGGGGATGAAACCAGGAATGGGACTCAAGCGTGTGCGCATGTGTGCCCATGAGTGTGCATGTGCTTGTGCAGGTGTGGACGTGGACGTGTGTGCCCATGTGGAGGGCGATGCCTCAAGCCCTGCCTTGTCCCTTGACCTCTGTCCTTTCTGGTGGTGGTGGTGCTCTGCATGTGTGTGGGGTTGGGGGGAGGTGAATTCTATGGCCAGGTACTTACAGCTCCAGCTGGAGCCAGACCCTCCCCCCCCCCCCAGTGCCAGAGCATCACATTCAAAAGGAAAAAGGAAGATATTTTGGGGTGGGGGTGGGAGGAGGAGGGTTGTGTGATTGTTGTAACCCACTGAATTAACTCAACATGACCATCCTCAAGGAAGCAAGGCATGTGCGTGCATACACAGCAGGCCTTGAGAGTGACCCTCAGCCAGGGGCACCAGCGCCAACACCGAGGATTTGTGAAGGGGTGGATCCCCCCTTTCTTCTTTCTCTCCAGGCTGCTTAGGTGGAGGTAACAAAAGGGGCCCCTCCAGAGAGTCTCCCCCTAGAGTCCCTAGGGGGTTGAGGGCCAGGGCCCTGGAGAGGGGGGCAAACATGAACCGATGTTTAACACAGCAGTTTCAGGGTTCCTGGTCTGGATCTATCACAGACTGTCATGGATATCATGAGAAGGATTTTTAGGGAGTCCTTTGTTGGGAGTCCCACCCAAATTTTTTTTTTTAACCAGGACCAGTCTACTTATATTCCCTCTCGGTGGCCCTGGGTGTGTTTGGAGGCAAACTAACCCCCCAGAGCTGGGGTTAGATGAGGGTGGGGTCCCCAAGTGGCATAAGGAGACTTTTGGATGAGAGGGGACAGCCTGCCTTACCCGCCCCTCCCCGCCACCCTCTGGGCTTCTTCTTTGCAAGCCAGCAGCTTTCCAAAGTGTTTCTGAACCAAACAGACACCCAGGACACCCCAGATAGAGTCAGTCCTATTAGTCCCGCCAGGTCCCGGGGAGACAGTCTGAGGATGGCCCGTAGCTCCCCAGCTCCAAGGCTGGCCCCCTGGGGCTGGGCTGGAGGAAGTAGTCAGTTGGGGTTAGGCTGACATCAGTGCTGAGATCCGGGAAGGAGGCGAGTGGCGGGCGGCCTGCAGCTGGGAGTTCGAGGTCGGCTGAGCGGGCATCTCCTTCAGTCATCCCAGGATTCTGAGAGGCCTATTTTTGTAGCCCCAGGCAGATGTGCTCCCCCAGTGAAGAGAATGTTTGGTGTCTGCTCTTCCTTCAGAGGGGCGGGGCGGGGTGGATCCCCTCCTCCTACTCCCCTCCCCCTGCTCCCCACAGCTGAGCAGAGTCATACATCACCAAGGGGCCGGGTCTCCTAGATGTATTGCCCTAATACGTCGCTATAGCAACCCCGCTCTAATCCTGCATTATTCTAATGTGGTCCCCTCCCCACTGTGATGTATCGCTTGGGTCTCTTCTCTTGGAGTCTGCATCAAGTGCCCCAGGGATGGCGGGCCAGAGGCTCCTTTGGTTCCTTGGGTCCATCTTGTTTCCCCTCAGTTTGTGTGTGGGTTCCTTTGTGAGCCTGGGTGTTGATGTGGAGTTTGGCCCATCGGCCCCCAAGCCTGCCAGGCCAGAAAGGAGAAGTGGCAGGCTGTGCGTCCCCAGCCCTGGCACACGAGCGCCTGACGCACCGACCCACGCTAGCCTGCCAGTCCTGGAGACCTGAGGCCTAGGGGTTGAGGGCCAGGGAAGGACAACGGCTGTGTTCCGGCTGCCCGCCACAGGCCTTCATTGTTTCCTGCGGACACTGCCTGTTTGAGGGCCTCGATTCTGGCCCTCACCCGGCGTGGGGCGTAGGGTGCTCCCTGGACAACTCCCCCAGGGACCATAGAGGGGTGATTCATGGGGTGGTCAGGGCATACTAGGCCCTAGCTGTGCCCACATTCTGGGGGGTGGGAGGGGGCGACTGAGGGTTGTTTGTGTCAAGGGAGGAGGGATTGAATAACTAAAGGCCTCAAGGCCAAGGACGCCAAGCCACGTCATCTCCTCTCCCTCCTCATGTGTGGGCTGGTCAGAGAGGCCCCATTGTCAGAGGGGGAGGCCCACCCAAGCTGGAAGGGAAGTGAGACCCTCTAGAGGCTACCTCAGAGCTGGAGGGCCCTCCGACCACCCCTCACAGCTCACGGGTGGGGAAATTGAAGTCCAGATAATGGTGGGGACTTGCCCAAGGCCACCCAACTAGGTAGTGTCAGGTCAGGTCCAGAATAGTACCTCTCCTGGAGACTGAGATGCTGCTGTCATTTCTGGTAGGAAACGTAATCCGAGCGGTGATCTTCAACTTTTGCCCAAGTTATGCTCATAAGCAACTTCCCACCTTCTTAGAACTTTCTCTGGTCTTGGCATCCATGAAGTGAGACATTAGAGTCCAGGGCGTCTTAGCCCACATAGAAGCCACACATTACACCTGCTGTGGGGTTCTGAAGAACAGAATGGAGCCTGCAGTTCCCAGAGCCCTAACACAACACGAGTCATGGAGGCCCACTAGATTTCATGCTTTCCTTCCAAGCAGTTACGTTGTTGGTAACGTCATATCCTTACCCTACATGATTGAGGGCCAGAGAGGAAAAGAGGCTAATCTAGGAGTGTTTTGAGGACAGGCGACTGCTCTTATTTATTTTGATGTTCCTGGTGCTCAACCCATGACCTGGCTGTTGAATTGGAAGTCAGCTATGTGCCAATACTGTAGCACCGACCCTGTTGAGTTGGGCAGATGGGTAAATGGCTGAACGGGTGGATAGGTGAACGAATGAAAGAATAGTTGGGTGGGTAGGTGGCTGAATGGATGGGTGGGTGGGTGAGTAGAGGGTGGGAGGATGGATGCATGCATACATGAGGGAATGTCCACTTCTTATATTGAGGTTCAGGGATGACAAATGACCCAGCGGTGAGTGGTGGAGTATGGCCTCAAACCCGGAGCCCTACTTTGGAGGTTGGCTTGCTCTGGTGGAGATTGGTTGTCAACTTCTAGGCAGGGTTGGGATGGAACCAGGAGTTGGGACCTGAAGAAATCTAAGTCCCATGGTAGGTGGTTCCATAGGACTAGCCATTTTGACCCTGAGTTGACTTAGGGGGCCACCGAGTCACTGGTGGAAGAGTGCTGAGCAGGGCAGGCATGGGCATGAACGTTTAGAATGTGGAACTGGGTGGGCTCTGAAGGCACTGAGGCTAGTGACTTTGCCTTCTTGACAAACTCTTACTCATTCTTCATGGTCACCCTTTTTCCCCTCTTAATCATTTTATCGGGGGCTCTTTCAGGTCTTAAACAATTCGTACATCCATCAGATCAATCACAGTTGTACATATGTTGCCAGCTTAATTTCTAAAACATTTTCTTTCTACTTGAGCCATTGGTATCAGCTCCACCCTCCCACCCTGGTGAACCCTGGATAAATGATAAATAATTGTTATTTTGATATCTTACACCATCCACTCTCTCCCTTCATCCCCGTTTCTGTTGTTCGTCCCTGTGGGGTGGGGCTGATCACTGGGATTGGCTCCCCCTTCTTCCCCTTCTCACGGCCACCTTCTATGAGGCTTTCCCTGACCCTCTGCTGCTGAGAAAGCCACGCCCCCCCCAGTTCTTTAGGGTCCCAGAAGGTGTAGTCTGTGTGGCTTCCGCATGAACCTAGGAGTCCCAGTTTCTCATTCCAGGGATGCCAAGAGCAGAGAAGTTTCACAGGAGGTGGGGAGAGGAAGGAACTCATGAACACAATGTCCACCGAGGTGGACGCTCACCACCAGGACTCTCAGAAAGGACCGCAGGAGGTCGCTCACAGATCCCAGCCCACGGCTTTTGGGCTCAGGAGGAGCTCAGCAAACATTGGCTGGAGACCCGGGTCTGGTACAAAGAGCCAGAAGTGGGGAATGAGTTGGGAGACTTGACCCTCCCACTAATTCTTTGGGTCACCTTGGGCAGATTGGTCTCCACCCTCAGACCTCAGTCTCCTCATCCGAGGACTAGGGATGGGGAGCTCCAGTGTTTCCATGTAGAGTGCTTCATCCCAGGAGAAGGACAAGATGCTATAGTGTGCACATAAGTCTATTTGTTTGGTTAGCACTTACTGTGCCCTGACAGTATGCCAGGCTCTTTTCTGAGTATTTACAGTGGATCTTTTCTCCTGTAATCCTCACGGCAATCCTCCAGCTAGGTACTGTTACTGTGTTTATTTGACAAAGGAGGAAACTGAGGCATGGAGAGTGTAAGCGGCTTGTCCCAGGTCACATGGGCAGTCGGGAGGGCTGCCAGAATCCTAGGCCAGCAGACTCCGAGGTCCACAGCCATCCCCCAGGTGTGTCAGCTCGCTCTGTGGTGGCTCCCAGGGGCCAAATGGGGAGGCCTTCTTGACCTGGTTGGTGGTCTTCAGCAAGTCACCCAACTGCTTGGCACCTCAAGAGACTGACCTGATGTGGGCTGGAGGCCCATCCTAGCCAACGAGTTCTAGCACCTTTGGGCCCCAGCTTCTATCTCTGGCCCACTCCTGAATTCTAGAACCTCCTCTGCTCTCAGGTACATTATCAAATTGAACCCAACAGGAGATGTGGACGGTCCATGGGCCCAGACACTTAGGTATGATAGCTTTTTGCCCCAGGTTCTCTCGTTACCTGGAGTCCCTGGACAGCAAAAGCAATGTGAGCACTCATGTCTGGTGGAGCAGTAGGAGGTCAAGTCTACACAGAGGATCCATGAAAGAAAAGGCGGGCAGACCTACGTCTGAGAAAGCCTAAGGAGCCCAGCTTGACGCTGGGCGACCGCCCGATGGAACTGACTTGAAGCCGACATGTAGGATGGCATCCTGAAGTAGCAGTTCCACTTTGGACAGGTCACGAGCCCTCTCTGGCCACCAATGCCTGCATGTATAAAACCGGAATAATTAATGTGAGGGAATGAGCATCAGCACACAAGGAGTGCTGGGTAAGCACTGGGTCCGAGTGTCTTGGACAGAGCAGTGTTTGCGGCAAAAGACTATCAACGAACAACAAACCCCCACACCTGTTGTCCTTCTGTTGGTCCCTGTTCATGGAGACCGCCACTGCTCCATGATGGCTCATCTCCGTCTATAACCCTTATCGAAAGAGAGAGCTGGCCCCGCTGGGTGGGTGTCCGCTGCTGGGTGCCATGACCCTCCCCTTTGCTGGGTTGGTATGCCAGCACAAACTGTTTTCGCCACTCAGGGACCTTCAAAGGACGTTGCATCTTGGTGTTTTTCACGTGGCATTTGCAGTTCCCCCATTCGCAGTGTCCTGCCCTGGCCTTACAATAAAGCCGCTTTTGTTCATTGGTCACCTACTTACGCTGTGCTGTCTAGATGGATTTTGCCCCCTTAATACTCAAGGCAGCCCTATCATACAGCGGGTGCCTATCAGAGAGCTGAGGCACAGAAGGGTGAGTAGCTGGCCTGGGGTCACACAGCTGATGAAAGGTGTAGTCTGGGTGTGTCCTGATGCTGTGTACGCCGATGGCCCGAATGCGTCCTCATTCTGCACTCTGCAGCCCCAGACTCATGGAAGTTCCCGGGGGACTGATGAAGAGTGGGCAAGGGCAGGTGATCTACAGCAGATGGAGGGGTCTAGCCAGAGGGCCAGGGCTCTCAGGAGCTGTTTGGTCAGCTCTGCTACACTGAGCGCCCCACCTAACCCCTCTACCCGCCCCCACCCCCACCCTTGAGAAAGGCCCAGTTGAGGACAATGTCCCATGTTCGGCAGCCGGGTGGCAGCGGCCCCAGGGCCAGGCCTGCCCCAGCTCTCACTTCTGTTCAGAGTGGAATGATCTGGAGCCTTTGAAGAAGGATTTCTGAAAAGCTATCAGGAGTGAATCATTGACTTAGGGAGGCGATGAATCAACGGGGAGTTCATAAAACGGCAAATGAATCGGGTGTGAGAGCGACGGAGCCACTGCTATTCCCCAGAACCCTCCGGGGACGGAGAGCTGAGAGAAAAGAAATAAAAATAACACGGGGCCTTACGCCTGCTACAAATCCCAGGCAGCCCCTCCTTCTGAGTGGATAGACAGGGTGGGGCAGAGGGAGGGGAGCCATCGGTGGGCACCCAGGCTCCCGGGGCACTCTCTGCTGCTGCCCGGGTCCGGGCTGCGGTGTAATTAGCAAACGCCTTTTCTCCTCCTTTTCAGGAGCCCTCACAAGAAAGAACACTGATTTTGACGAACACCCAAAATAATGTGAGATCAGGCACCATGCATTATGCATGAGGTCTGATTTCACATGAACATTATTTCTTGTGTACGAGACCATATGCCTC
>NW_022111357.1:5648036-5651368 GCF_000313985.2 Echinops telfairi | reverse complement strand
GGTGGGTGGTGGCAGGTGGGTCATGGCCCTGGAGAAACAATGGGGAGCTAGGGGTGGGTGTAACAGTGTCAATGTGTTACTGTGTGTGTGTGTGTGTGTGTGTGTGTTTGAGAGAGAGGAGAGAGAAAGAGTGAGAAAGAGAGAGAGAGAGAGGCACTGATGCCATGCAGGGCTCCTGCGTGTGGCGATGTGGGTGCATGGGCATTGCTGAGGTTCTGCCGCCCGAGATGGATGGTGGCAGGAAGGAGCGGAGAGATCTAATTGCCGTGTGTGTTTGTATATACACACGCATATGTATGTGTGGGGGTGTGTGTTTAAAAAATAAGATCACACATACATACAAACACCCAGCCTCACTTTAATAATCTGAACGGAGCAGCGGGATCTGGGAGGAGCCGGGACAATGACGGGCAGGGCTGGGTCTGGCAAGCGGTTTGTGGGGTAAGTGCTTGGAAATCCTGAGAGAAGGGCACCTCTCATCGATACTACAGAGGGCGAGCGGGGCTGCTTTCCCCACCTATTCACCTGCCCAGTATCGGGTGGCTCCTGAGAGCTCAGTGCCAGCGACCGGAGGCTGCTGTCGGACTGTCAAAACACTGGCGCGCTGTGGCCCTGGGTGTTGGCAAGGCTGTTGGTGGATAATGATGAGTGTGACAGGGGAGAGACAGGACAGAGGTGAATTTCTGAGCGTGGCCGTGCGAATGGGTGGGTGGTCGATGGAGAGGAAGCGGGGGCGGTCGGTGTGCATGTGCCTGTGTGCATGTGTGTGTGGGAGGGCTGCTTCCTTTGGAAGTTAAAGTTGCCTCCGCCCTAGCCGGCACCCAAGAGGAGCCTACTGGAAGTTGGTTTGTCTGCAGCCTGAGGTGGCCCTGGCGTCTGCTGCCATGTCCCAGCTCAGGGACCAACAGAGGGCAGTCCTCCCACACGGAGGCCTCAGAGGTGGCAATCTGAGCTCTGAATGGTCGGTCACTTACTCCTGGGGCTTCAAATGTGCCAGGCCGGGACTAAACAGCTGGCTCTGGTGCCCTCTGGCCTCAGCCTCTAAGCCTCTGGCTTGATAGTGATGGCCTTTGCTGGACTTAGGAGCAGCAGCAGGGCCAGATGCCATCCTCCTTCCTTCTGTTTAAGTGTCTTTCTTGGGGCTCCTTTCGCATCCTGAAGCCCCGATGCGATAGAGAGCTCCCCATGCCCCAGGAGGGAGGGAGGGAGGCTGCCTAGGCCATCCCACCTAACAGCCTAGACGCTGTCCAGAAGTTGTTCCCAACAGCTGTCAGTGGGCAGCTTCGGCCGGGGCCCAGCGAATTCTGTGGATACTTGATTGAGTCCCGGGGTGACTATGAGGCTTGTGTAGGACCAAGTCACTTCAAACACAAGCTAGTGCATCTTCCTGGGGTGGGAGTGGGGGAGAATAGAGGTGTCTTTGGGGCACTAGGAGAGGCTGTGTCTGGCAGTGCCAGGCTCCTTGCTCAGGGTAGGGCATCTTCTAGGTTTGCCTTGATTACCAAGGAGACCACACAGTCACCTTCCTTTCCCGTGTTGGCCAACCATCACTTTGCAAATGCTCGCCTAGCTCAAAGCATTCACAGTATTGCCTGGGTTCCCTCCCCACCCTATTTCTGGAAACAGCGATGAATTTGCACACGCGGTGGCACGCACACATATTTGTATACCAACACACAGAGGTTTACACGGGGTGAGTAAAGCTCTGATTTTTGTTCAGGGGAGGAGGAGAGGGTGATGGAATGAGACAATTCCACACTTGCTGGAGAAAGCCGGGGCTTCCTCTGAAATCCATGCCAGGGGCCTTTGCCTCTCTGAAACCAATGTCTGAGGTTCTCATGAACCAGCGGGTAGTTACACCACACACACACACACACACACACACCACACCACACCACACGGTGGAGACTCCTTGATGGGGCTGTTGATCGGCCTCCCTCAGTGGTTTTCTCCGTGTGAATCCAACTTGCTCAGGTTCCTTCTGCTCACCCCTGGGCTGGAAAATGGTGGAAGCAGCTTCGGCCCTCAGGTGACCACGGGTTGGTCGTTGTACATAGTAGCTCCCGGCTGGTATCTCTTTTAAGCAAAATTCTCACACAGTGCAAGCTCCTCTTCGGTCTCTCTCTCTCCATTTTTCTGGTTTGTTTTTGTGTTCTACTCTTCAGCTGCCTCGGGTTCTTGGGAGGCCGCTTTGTTTAGTTGTTTTTGAGTTGACTTGCTTAAATAATAAACCTCCCCTCTTGTACAGGATTAAGCAGACAATTAGGAAATCAATCAATCAATTGGTGTCAGCTGCAGGCTGAGGCCACTGAAAGGCCCCCCTGTCTGCCAGTTGGCCTCCCCAACCTCAAAACCTGCTGGGGCTCCGAGCAGGCTCGGGAGGGGGTGGTGCGCCTAGCTTCTTGTTTCTATTTCAGGGCCTGGGGCTGGGACCGATGGCTGAATGAAGCCATCAGGAGGGCGGTGTGTGTGTGTGTCTGTGTGTGTGCACCTGCTTGGAAGAAGTTGCATACTTATGGGACCAGGAAGTGAGGGGTCTAGGTAGGGTGGACAATGGCTTCCCCTGTGTGACCACTGGGCCGGATTCGTCCCTAGGTTCTTCTTTAGGAAGCACTGAGGAAACCCATTGGACCAACAGCTCAGGACAGGGCAGAGACGCTGTCACCCAGGTCAGGGCGAACTGGTCACTGGGATGGACTGAAGGAGGGGGGAAATACCCGCACCAAACCAAACAGGAAGGGAGCAGTGAGGGAGACTGAGCCTTTGAAAACAGCGGCGGCCTTTGTACATGCACTGCAATTTCCCCCCAAGACAGAGGTGCAGAGCCCAGAAAGTCCCCAGAAACCACAGCCCAGTGGCACCGCCATCCTGAGCCCAGTGTCCTGTCTGACCAGCCACTTTGGGGGCTTGAAGAGCTTCTCTCTGGGCACCCCAGGCTGAGACTTGGGCAATGTCCAAGCACATTCTCACCCGGATACCACCGTGTCCCCGGCCAGGCGATTATACCCTTGGGTTTGGGCGCCATGAAGAGATGAGAGATTTTATTTCCTTCTCCACGAGAAGGAAGAATAACTGTCTTTCTGGAGGAAATATAAAGAGCTGTTTTATTATCATCTTAAAGACTTGCTTTAATTAAAACAAAACAAAACCCTTAAATGCAAAGGTCTTGCCTAGGAATCTTGGGTTTTGGACCAGGACTCCTGATCTGCCTCTCCCCACCCTGACCTTCCCCATGCTGTTGCTTAAGGCTTGAGAGGGGACTAGGCCCATGTCCCCAGGCGGTTAGTCCTCCCAGATATATCCCTCTGTGGGGGAGGCGGCTTGGGAGCTCA
>NW_022111357.1:5645037-5647936 GCF_000313985.2 Echinops telfairi | reverse complement strand
CGCACCACCTCCTTCTCCAGCTGCAGGCTGTCGGCCAGGCCCGTGATCTCGTGCGCCGAGGGCTTGGGGCACTTGAGAAAGTGGCTCTCGAGCGCGCCTTTGACCCCCACCTCGATGGACGTGCGCTTCTTGCGCTTGCGGCCCTGGGCCGCGATCTTGTCCAGGTTGGTGGGGCTGCCGCTGGAGGAGTCGGTCTCCTCCAGCCACTTGTTGAGCAGCGGCTTGAGCTTGCACATGTTCTTGAAGCTCAGCTGCAGGGCCTCGAAGCGGCAGATAGTGGTCTGCGAAAACACGTTGCCGTACAGCGTGCCCAGCGCCAGCCCCACGTCGGCCTGCGTGAAGCCCAGCTTGATGCGCCGCTGTTTGAACTGCTTGGCGAACTGCTCCAGGTCGTCCGAGCTGGGGGCGTCCTCGTCTGAGTGCTCCCCCACCGACGAGCCGCCGCCGCCCGCGCCCGGGTGCAGGTGCACCGCCGCCGCGTGCAGGCCGCCCGCGTGTGCATGTCCGTGTGCGTGTCCGTGTGCGCCAAGGTGCGGCGGCGGCGATGGCTCCAGCTGCGCCTCGTGGCCGTCCCAGATATATCCCTCTGTGGGGGAGGCGGCTTGGGAGCTCATGCCTGGCGAGATTCCAAGTCTTTCTGGTGGCCCAGTTGCTGGTGCCTCGACTTCTCTCCAAGAGAAGTTGGGGCAGGTGGCTTGTTCAAAGAGCCGTAGGACTGGTTTTGCCCAAGCAAGCCGGCGGGGCTCCTTGGAACCACAGGCTGGACCTTGAAACCCTTGAACTCCAGGTCCATCTAAGTGGGTTTGGCATCATTTGTTTGTGGGTAAACAGGCCGGCAGGGCTGCCCATGCTTCCAGCTGCCCAGGACTTGAAGCAGGGAAGTCAGCCTGGTCCCTAAACATGGAGGGCAAAGTGAAACTAACCTCAGGCTTGGGCAGCGGGGCAGGGGACAGCGAGAAGCCAGGCTGGAGGTATAGCCGTGACTGGGATCTTTCTTTGCCAAGCTGTGCCTGCAGAGCCCCTGATTCCGAATCCGTGTGTGGCGTCTCTACTTCACGGTCCCAGGCCCTGATCAGGTCTCAGGCACGTCTGTTTAGCTTGAAGGGGCCTGGACACAGTTGCCCTTCCTGAAAGATGCTCACCTGGAGACTGGCTGAGCTGGGGCCTAAGGAACAGGCATTCCTGATACTGGCCTGGTAAGAAATGTGTGGTCACCTTCCTCCCACACTGCCCGGCTGTGGCCCGAACTTCAGGACAGCACCTCACCCGAAAGCCAACCCAGGCAGCCTGGGCAGTAAAGAGAACAGACACAGCCCTGGGGTAGATGTTTATGTGAGTAATAAAATATTTACTATAACATAAATATAAAGGGGACTTCCCAGTCTACATTTTTTTTTGCAATAAAGATACAAAGAGAATACACCAAAACATTGCTCCAAAAAAATAAAAATAACAGAATTTAAATTTCAATGGGAACAAACAGAACAAGAAAGGGAGAAGGGGGTGGGTGGGTGGGGAAGCTCCGAACACATCCAGAAAATAAATAGAGAGGGGTCAGAAATCATTAAAAGCTCTCTTGCGGGTTAGTCGTGTACAAAATCCTTTAGGATGGGTGTGTGGAGGGGCAACTCAGAAAACCCAAATAAAAATCAAGCACAAAATGTTTCTTCTCCCCGCCAGCGTGTGTACATATCTCACATATTTACATGGTTCCCCCCCTCACCCCAAACGTGGGGCGTTTCTCTCTCTGCCTCCCCCAACATCCCACTTCCCGGAGTCGGCGGCCAGGGAAGGGCCACCCGCGGGGAAGCTGCGGGGAGTCTGGCCCAAGGTTCTCAGGGAGCGGCTTATCTCTACTGCTGGTTAAAAACAGATTTCCAACTTTTCCAAGTTTCGTTTGCCGGCGGCCTGGAGGGCAGGGTCCCGCGGGGAGTGGGAGCCCTGCGGTGCGGTGGTCTGCCCGTGGGGCAGAAGCCGGTTCTCACGGGGCGTGGGGCCCGGGAGAGTGGACCGCTCCGCGTGGCCGGGAGCCGAGCCCGGGCTCGGGTAAAACGAAACGGAAAAACTAACACTCGAATATGCTTGTTAGTTTTTGTCTTTTTGTTTTGCTTTTTTTTTTTTCCTTTTTCTTTTTTAAGGGGGTGGTGGTGGAGGAGGGTAGGGGAAGGTAAGGGGGAAAATAAATTAGGCTAGATTAAAGCTTTGGCTATTTCCTGTTTTATACACAGACGCGGCTCTCGCAGCCTCCCCTCCGGGGCCCGATAAATACAGTATACAGCGATTTAAATTAAGGGCGCGGGCGGAGTTAGAAGGACCCCAGGAGCCGAGGCCCCGAGAATAAATAAAAACCGTAAAAAAATCAAGCCCGGGTGGAGGGGTGGGGCGCATCCTTGGGGGAGAGAAGGGGCGTGGAGTGGACCAAGTGACAGCCCCCCCCCTCTGCCCTTCACACGCAGACTCGGGGGTCCGTGCCAGGGGGAGGGGATGGGGGCTCTCCGCCCATCGTCCCCTCTCCGAGGGATCCTTTACACCCGCACCGCGTTTACCTGTCGCTGTGGGGAGGCCGCTGCCGGGATCCGGCCCCGAACAGCTCGAGGGGGACAAGGGCGGGGGTCGTCGAGGGGACGGGACAGGGAGCAGGCGTCGGGCGGGGTGCCCGGGGGTGAGTTGGCGCGTCCCAGATCTTCGCTCGTCTCTCCCGAGTCTCGGGGGAGGGGCGACGCAGCTTCGCCGCTCGCCGGAGAGGGTAGTCCGGGTGTTTGGCTTTGTTCGAAAGTTTCTGGGCTTCTTTTGTAAAATCCAAAGCAACCGAACAACAACAAAACAGGGTCCAGGCCGCGCGGGCGGACTGCGTGCCCGCGCCTGGCCGCGCGCCGGCGGGGGCCCGGCCCGCGGGGTC
>NW_022111357.1:5640325-5643381 GCF_000313985.2 Echinops telfairi | reverse complement strand
CTCCCGGGGTCCCGCGCGCCGGCCGCCCTGATTGGCCGCTGGGGCTTCATTCATGGCCCCCCTGTACAGCCAGCGTACACACTCACGCCCCGGGGGCGCGGCCGCCACGTGGGGAGTGGCGCTAGGGTGGCCCTGGGACCGCACCCCCTCGCGTCCTGACTGCGTGGGCCCCGCTTTCCCTCGGTGCTGGAGATCCCGAGCCCGTCCGGTCCCACTTCCACGCGGACTGAATTCTCTCTCGCATCTTGCCGGGGCGTCCGGAGGCAGCGGCTGGCGTCGCGGGCTCCGGGAGGCGCTCGGGCTCCGAGAAACGGCGTAGCCCCGCGCTCCGCCCTTCCCAGTGCGGTTGCCAGCGGGTCGGGATTCCCGCGGGTCCCGGCGGCTGCCAGAGGGAGGCTTTGGGAGGCTCGGCTCGGTTCCGGTGCGGCTGCTCACCTCGCCTTGCCGCCTGCAGCTTCCAGCGCGCACTGAGTCCTTCGCGCGCCTTCCGGACGCGTCTCGGTGTTCCCTCTTCTCCCTCTAGACGCAACGCCACCTCTCCACTGGACCCCCGCGGCCACAGTCGGCGTGGCCACAGACGGACTGGCCCCGGCTTCATGTCTCGCGCGGACACCCCTTCTTCCAGGTACCGCGGCCCAGGTGAGGACTGCGCGGGCGTCTGGGGACCGGGGCGGCAGGCGGTAGCGGGGCTTAGGTAAGCCAGGAGCGCCCGTTATCTGGCTGCATTCTGGGCCTCTGGAATAAGGAGACCTGGAGGTGGAGGCTGTGACTCCCCGGGAAACGCCCCCTCCCCCCCGCTGGGGGTACCCCTTCTTTCCTAGCCCGCAGGGCTCACTGCTCAGGACCCTCCTAGGTGAGGCTTTGGATGGCCGAGGCGAGGAGGAAGTGGGGTGGTGGCGACATTTCAGGGTGCAAGGGAGCTGTCCAGCTTGGGGGTGGTGGTGGTTGGGTTGGATTCTAGCTGGACTTGTCCGGGGCTGCTGTAAAGACAATTGAATGAGGAGCTTTGTTGGAGAGGCAGTGTGTGAAATTTAGGCACCTCTTCATGCTTCCAGTTCTTTGAGGGCTCCTGGAAGGGTCCTGGCCCTGGCCTTCAGATGCAGCTCACCTTGGGCTCCAACCTATGTAGCCCCTAGGCTCTGTTGTATAAGCTGTAGCCTCACATTGTCCCCAGGCTTCCAGCTGCCAGCCCTGCCCCATTGCCTTCCTCCACCTAGTCTCCAATGATCCAGTGTCCTGGCGTCCCAGATCATAGGACTGAGGTAGGGCAGTAGGGAGGGTCCCACTGGATAAGTCACAACAGTGGACTAAAGCCACTAGGAAATGTGTGAAGGAGGGGGATTGGGCTCAGGGGCTCAGGCCGGGATCATCCCAAGGTGGCTGGTCAGGGTTGAGAGTGACAAGCTCATTTGGGGTACAGACCGTGGTCACCAGGGCCCTGAATACAGCAATAGAATCAACCTCTGGCCAGGGCCTAACGAGTGGGTGGGACAGGGCAGGCTTCTTGGATGGAGTGCTGCGCCTAAGTCCATCTAGAGATGTTGGGCTTCAATGGACTCTGGTCCAGCAAGTGCTCACTACGAGGAGCACAGGAGCTCCTGGGTCACTTGCCTCCTGGCCCCCACTCCCAAGTTCTGGAGGTAGGGCCAGAGCTGACATGCTCACAATGAAGTCTTGCATGCTCACCCAAGCCAGACCTGCACGACGTTGACTTTGCCAGCCTGGAGCTGCCTCTGTCTTCCTATCCAAGAGTGACTCAGGTCCAGTCTCCCCAGCCCTTGGTTTTCCTCCCAGCCCATTATAGCACGAAGGTAAGGCAGAGGGTGGTATGAGACATGGAGAGCGAGAAGCTCTCAGTACAGGTTTAGTGCTCTGGCTGTTTCTATGCCGTTGTCCCACGAATGGACACGTTCCTCCCCTCTTACTAAATCTCAGTTTCCTCATCTCTTGAGTCAGGTGGCAGAAGTTTGGACCTCCAAGGTCCTTCCAGCTCGGATGGTCTGTGATTCTGGCTCTGTCGCAGTTCCTACTGCAGGGAGAGAAGTGTCTGCCTGTTAGACAGGTGCGGGATGTCTGGCCTTTGGAATTGCCCCCTGAGGCTTGAAGAACAGTAACAGTGGGCATGGTGCTTTACCTAGGACTTGAACGTGCATCATCTTCTCTGAGCCCTGGGAGAGAAGAACACTGCAGTGCACACACCAGGGAAGGGAGTCGTGGCTGAAGGTGCACAGACTGTGAGGGTCCCGCTTTTCATCGCTCTCTCTGCTGCTGGTGGGTGATGACAATGGGCTTGGCCATCCTAGCATGGAGAGCCCAGTTTCTGGGAGCTCACCCAGGTGGGCCAGGGTCAGCCGGTCTGGGTCAGCCAGGTCTGAGCTGAACCAAGGAGCAGGCAGGCTTCCTGTATACCAGTGAGGGCAGGTGAGGCCAGCAAGGGCCAGCTCCAATTCTGTGACTCCCGTTAGCAGCTGGGTGACTTGGTGCAAGTGGCTTTACCTGTCGGGGCCTCAGTTTGATGATACCTTCATCATCTAATGGGGCCGACAGTACCGCCTGCTTCTCAGGGTTGCTGTGAGGTTTGCAGGGTGAAATAAACCAGTTACCACTGAGTCAGCCCCATGCGTGGGAGAGTCGGACAGGGTTTTCAGTGCCTGATTTTTCGGGAGTAGATCGAAAGACCTTTCTTCTAAGGCGCCTCTGGGTGGAGGCAAGCTCCTCAAAGTAAAATAAAGCCTGCCTGCTGCCTACTGCCTGACACAGACTTTCTCTGCGGCCAGCAGCATGTGGACGAGGGAAGAGTAAAATTCTGCCCTCTGCTTCGGACTCTTTAGCAGACCCTTACCATCTAACGATGTGACTTGGTCTTGAATCAAAGTTTCTCTGGGTTTCAGATCTAAGTGTCCCCCAAGAAATGTGGGCACCCTCTTTGCTCTTGTGCCCGCAGATTCCGTATGGAACACCAGGGCTGTGTATGGCATGGGCAACCACTCTCCCCAGGGGGACCACTCACAGTCACTGGGAGTACTTGTCCCCAGGCCCACACCACGCAGCACGCA
>NW_022111357.1:5620659-5640095 GCF_000313985.2 Echinops telfairi | reverse complement strand
GCTGGGTGGCCATCATCACACAAGCCAACACACAAGGAGAGAGGCAGGTGTGTGTCTAAGGAGGCCACACCCAGGCCTCAGTCAGCCGAGAGCCCAGGTGGGCCCTCCTTCCCTGAGGCGGAGGTTCCTGAGGCCATCAGGTGATGAACGTGGGGCTGTGGGGCTGTTTGGCAGGCTTGCCGATTCCCTCACGTGTGTTTGCACACGGAGCCAGCCACACATACTCCGTGACCCAGAAGTACACAAAGAGGCCCCCTTCCCCACACGCAACACCGAGAGGCACAGGCGCCTTAGAGAGGAATAGCCCGAGTACGGGATCAGAAAGCAGAGGAAGGGAGGTGCCCAAAGCCAGAGTTTGGCCCCCCCACCGCTCGGCAGTCTGAGCGCCAAGGAAGCAGGCAAGCTCCTTTTCTGTTTGCCAGTATGTATTTCACTTCCCTTGTCTGTGGAGGGCACTTCCCAGGCAGGCTGCCGCCAGTCTCAGAAGCTCCAGGGCCTCTGGCCCCAGTGGGGGGGCCTGCCTAGCCAGCCCTCAGGCCGGGAGCTGCTGGGTTTTCCCAGAGCAGCGTGGCCTCTGCCAGGCCCTGGAGTGTGACCGAGCGCCTGCTCATTTGACACAGGTCACTGAGCTTCCAGCAGATGGGGCCCTCGCTGTGGGGGGTCTGCAGCAACGGAGGCGCTGCCGGGGAGACTCAGCGGGAGGAGCGGCTGCCTACACCAGCGCTAGCTGCACACATGCTGCAAAGCTCCGGGTCAGAAGCAGGCGTCTCTAGCCCACAGCCACGCTCTGCCTGACAGACGCGGACAGGACAGCGTGCAGGGCGCAGCGAGACTCCCAGGCAGTCGCCATCAGCACCCTCACAGCCGCATCTGCACTGGGTGTTCCAGACACAGGACCCAGACGGGCAGGCCTGCCCACACAATGCCGCAGGGGCCCACACTGGGGCGGGAGAGGAGAGGCCCAGCTAGCCTCTGAGCTGTGGGCTGGCCAATCCTCGGAGTCCGGGCAGAATCTGTTGAGACAAGATGGGGCTACAGAGCAGAGGCCTTTTCAGCCCAGGGCACTCGCCTGGACTCCATGCAAGCTAGAGAGAGAAGTGGCCTGGATGGACCCTGGGGCGGGCTACTGGAGAAGTGGGTGTCTTGGGGGTGGGGGCTTGGTCGTTGGCTGGCTGGGTCAGAGGGGTGGGGAGAGGCAGCCCTCGGGGCTCCTTGCCATTCTGCCCATCCTCCTCGCCAGGTGGCCTTGAGTGGATTCTGACTTGTGGGAGACCCCAGGTGTGGCTGGGTGCACCACACCGGGCTTCCAGGGGCTGGTGCTTTGGAAGTAGGTGGCCAGACCTACTTCTTCTGAGATGCCTCTGGGTGGACTTGAACTGCCAGCCTTTCAAGTTAGCACATAACGTAACCCCCAGGGCCTTCCTCACGCCCTTGGTCTTGCGTTTTGAGATTGCCCAGAGCCTGGGTTTCCTCTTGGCTCTGCCTCAGACCTGCTGATGAGAGTGGGTCAGTCTCAGCAACATGACCTCCGTCTGTGAGCCTCGGAGTCCTCATCTGTGAACTGGGCTGGCTGGTCTCCACTGAGTTGCCTGAGAAGGTGGCCTGGGGCCCTGTCTCTACAGCCACATCTGGACTCTCTCAGAGATGCACATATGCGCACAGACTTGGAAAGGGGGTGTTGACCTGATTCTCCTGCTAGGCTCCCTCTGGAGGAGCCGGAGGCTCTCTGGGTGGCAACCTGACCCTTCCCCCAGCCAGCTCTTGCTAAATGGTGTCGGGAGTGACCACACCCATTGGGGTTTGTTGCTCTCCTGACTCTGGGCTGGGATGTGGTTTTGGCTAGAAAAGTCCCACAGGGTCCCAGCTGAGTCGTCGCCTGGGCATGAACCCTAGTGATCTTGTCCATCCTCACCTTAAGAATACCCTCAGGTGGATTAGCCCCTGCAGCCCAGCTGCCCAGAGGATGACCGCAGTGGTGGCTACGGGGTCGAATTCTCCCCTCCATGCCGGAGGACCAGTGCACCTCCAGTGTGGCCCCTGTCAGGGGAGCCCTTGGGTGTTACTTAGACTGGGCAGCTTTCAGGGGAGCTGTGAGGAATCAGTAGGAAGACCCCCTGGGTCAGACAGTTGGTTCCTTAAGCAATCCTTGCGATGGTACCGAGCAGCGTTTCTTTTCATTGTGGAAAATGAGTTGGGGACGGCAACCTCCACCACTATGTCCACCACCCACCACCACCACCACCACCACCACCACCACCCACTACCCACCACCACCACCACCACCACCACCACCACCACCCACTACCCACTACCCACCACCACCACCACCACTACCACCACCACAAACAACAACTGCTTTCCTGAGAGTTCTTCCTACCGGGTGAGCAGTTATTGCTCTGGGTACTCAAGCCCCGACCTCTTCCTTTCTAAACCCAGCCCCTCCAGACAGGTGGCCAGCACTGCTTCCGTCTCCCCGGGCCTAGGTTGAGGCAGGTGTGGTGGCTGTTTCGTGGCTACTTTGGCAGGGAAAGGGAGCAGTACCACTTCTTTAATCTAAAGCTGCCCTGTCTTTCTGCCTTAGAGAAGAGGAACGAACAGGAGGTGAAATGTCTTTTGGGGATTAATCTTTCCTTGCACTCCCCGCTTCCACCCCTTCCTGCCCCAGCCCCTTAGGCTTGTGGGTGGGGGTGGGGCTCCTCCCATCACATCAGTAGATGATTTGAATTAGGGGTGGCCAATTGCTCTTGAGATTTACTTCCACTTTTAGCAGAATGGCAGCCTCTGAGCTGGTGTGAATGCCCACGATCCGGTTATGCAGAACACGCTCTCTGCAAATCGGTAAATCATTAGCAAGGATTAATCACTCTGGAAGGCTGGGGCCGGGCTTGAGGGCTGTTTCTTTCTTTCCTTTTTTTTTGTTTTGATTTTGGTCTCTCCTTCGGTACCACGCTTTTTAGCTGGAGGCCTGCAAAATTCACTCCCTGGGGTGGGGGTGGGGGGAGCAGAGGCAGAAGGCACTCCTTTCACATCCTTGCCCTCATCGTGGGGAGCAGGTTGGGGAGGGGGGTGTCTGCCGGAGCCTGGGGTAGACTTGGCCATCCAGTTGTGGCTTGGGGATCAGCTCTTGGGGAGCCCAGCAGTGTGCAGGGGCCGAGGGGAGGGCTTGGTGTGCTTGTAGATAGGGTGGCGGGCAGCACGCTGGCCCGGGTTTTGAGCGTTTGGGTGCTGGTGCTTGGTTTGCTTCACCACGTGCGTGCACATTTGTGTTTGTCACCGTGTCACGGTGCCTCCTTGCGCAGTGGTTTTGACGTTCATTTATGCTTTGGGGAGACCGCCCCAGCGTGTGCGTGAGCACCCCCTCTCCCGCAGGAGACGTTACTGTTCCTCAGCCTCCAGATAGCTGGAGAGGCCACGAAGGTGGACAGCTGCCGGGAAGTCAGGAAGTGGAGGTCACCATCAGCACCTGCTGTGGGGTGTGGCTCAAAGTCATATTTGCATATTCATGAGCTGGCTGCCCTTGGGCCTGCCCTCTTGAAGCCACTCACGGTGGGCCCAGCGGGAGCCTCTCTGGGCAGATGGGAGGCCAGACTCTCAGTGTGACACTGCTCACTGGACCCTCCATGGACCAGGGGCAGGCAGAGACACAGGACACCCGGCTGGAGCTTCAGACAGGAGCTCTGCGGTTATGAAGGAGATGGTCTTGCAGACCCTTGACCCCTGTGAGGGCTCTCGTGGAAGGACGGCCATTCTTCCAGCCCGGAGCAAGAGAAGAATGGAGTGGCCTCCTTTTGTCTCCTTGTTTCTTAACGTGCCTGGCTCTGGAGCAGTTGTTGGGTACTGCTGACTTCCTCTCAACTCACAAGGACTTCGTGTGACTGACGCAGCAGAGCAGCCTTATCCGTTGTTTTCACCAAACAAATGCCTTCTCGCCCGTGGAAGGAGGCCAGGAGATCAGCTGCAGGGGAAGGCGTTCCCTCTCCGTTGGCTCACAGCTTAGGAGGAAGGTCTTTCTCTCCTTGCTGTAGCTTGGGAGGTCCACTGTCCCTTGGAGAGCTCCATTTGTCTTCTCATCCATTTCCCCCTGGGTCTAGGAGGCGCTCAGAGCAGGGCCCCCAGATCCACTCTCGGCTCTTCTTTCTTGGTGGTCAGGCCCACCCATTTCCTCCAGCTCCACGCTCACTCCCTCTTGTCTCGCTTGTGCCTTTCTCCTTTGGATTTCTTATCAGATAGAAGGTGATACTGGCCGCACCCCAGGGACACTCTTACGATGAATCAGGCTGTGTCCTGAGTAACTGTCTTGCATCTCATCCTAACGATCTAATGATCACATCAGAACACATCACAGAAGATGATCACATCAGCACATAACCGCCAATTGCGTCATTACGTACCTGGGGAATCACTGAACATCAAGGTCCACCAAGTTGACACAATTAGTTTGGGGATCCAGTTCATCCCACAACACTTTGTATGAGGTATCCTAGCAAGCACTTAACACAAAAACCAAACCCCAAGCCACGGCCTTCTAGCCCATTTTGACTTACAGCCACCCTACAAGACAGAGTCGAACTGTTCTGTAGGGCTTCTGAGACGGCAAGCCTTTGCAGAAGCAGACAGCCTCATCTTTCTCTCCAGGAATGGCTGGTGAGTTTGAACTGCCGAACTTTTCACTAGTAGCCTAGTGCTTAACCATTGTGCCACCAGGGCTCCTTAGTTGCCTTCTCAGGGTGCTGGGCAGAGGTTGTATATGGGGGTGAGGTCACAAGACTTTCCCTCCTCTCCAGTCACAGATGCGCTTCTCCTTCAGGCTGTGTGGAATGTTATTGCCTTGAATCCCAGCCCCCGCCCCCCTTCATTCCGGCACCGTCCTCCCTTATAGGGTCACCTTGGTCAGCCTGACCATCACTGTCTACCACTGCACAGATGGCCCAGGTGTCCTGTGCTCCTGGAATGTGCCTCCTGTATCCCCCCACTGAGTGTCTACTTCTCCCTTCTGTGCAGGGCTTTAGCCTGGAGTCAGGGGGAGCCACCTCCCTGGCTTTTATAGGTAAGGAGGGTCTGGGGAGAGTTGGCAGAGGTCAATGCTGCCCTTCCTCAGCTTTCTCAGGGGTAGCAGGTGGAGGGTGGAAGTGACAGAAGGAGGATTTAGGAATTATATTTTCCCAGGGACCTCTCTGCATCTTTATATATCTCTGGTGGCAGACATCTGTCTGAGCTTAGGGTAGCATCTGCCTGGGCTGGAGACAACATCTGTTTGAGGCTGGGACACCTGGCTGAGCCCAGCACATTGTCTGGCCCCGGGATAGCTTCTGTCTGAGCCCAGAACATGTGTCTGAACCTGGCATAACATCTGTCTGGGCCTGGTGCTACATCTTCCTGGCCTGGGGGCAATGTCTGTTTGGGCTCTGGACATCTGTCTGACTTGGGGATGTCTGCTGAGCCCGGAACAATACCTGTCTGAGCCTGGGGATGGACTTGTCATTGCAGATAAAATCATGCCCAGGTCTCAACTTTGGCTTGTGGCTGAGTGGTGTGTGTGTGTAGGGTTCACCTCTCTGCTCTCCTTTGTGTTAGGGAAGAGCTCTCAGGTGGAATGCCTCAGTTTACCTTCCGTTGCAGGCCCATTGGCCCCAAAGCTCCAGGAACCCCGAGAGATGCCTCCAGGGATCCAAAGGTTAAAGGATTCTTGTGGGGAGTGGGCCCGTTATCAAATCTAGGAGTTGGTCTAGGACAGTTCTCTTTCCCTGGCCCCTCTGTTGAGCCAGGCCAGAGCACTTCTTACTCCACATCTCTCCTTGTCTCCTGAGAAGCCTTCCGTTGCTCCCTAATGTGTGTGTCCTCAGGTCAAAGCCTCCGATGTTGCTGCCCCCACCAGCCCTCTGCCCTGGTTTCTGCCACTCTATGTGCCGGATGTATCCAGTAACCCTCAGCTCAAACACACTCGGTGCTTCTGTGACATCTACCTCTGCACATGCTGTTCCCTCTCCTTGTTATGTCCTCCTCCCTCCCCTCCCCGCCCTCCTAGTCCCAGCTCAGGCTGCGTCTTGGCTCTCTCTCTAGACTCAGTCCTGTCTGGGACTCTGCAGACCTGGTGGGTGTTAGCAGTAACGGGCTGCTTCCTTCTGAGGGATCTGTGGGCTCTCTTCCCGGCTGGACTGTGAGCGCCTTGGGGGCAGGGACTGGCTCCTTTCCACCTCTGACTTCCATTTCCGAGCACCCGGACCACTTCCTGGTCTGCAGATGCCTGTTGAGTGCCCACGTGGTCAAGCCACGCGGTCCCATTCCTGTCTTAGTTCCTCCTTCGGAGCGCCGATGGGGGAGCCTGAAGACAGTCAATTTCAGCCTCAGGAGAACAGAGGGGCTTCAGAGAAGAAGACTGTCTGCTTAGTCACATCGGATTGGCCAACTGAAGCCCAAGGGGGGCTGGTTAGGGGCCCCCTAGGGTGCTTTGGGTGAGGGCCTTTGGGAGTTCTGTCTGTGGCTCCATTCTTGATCAATAACCACGAAGATGACCTACAGGTTCCAGAGGTTTGGTTCACTGGCACTGACAGGAGCAGGGAGGAGCAGCAAAGGCCAGGGGCTTGCAACAGCTCCCCATGTCACGGCCCGACGCGCTGTGGGGCTGGGACTAAACCCGACAAGGGCACTGCCAGGGGCAAATGTCAGGACCTTCACCTGGGTCTACACGCAATTCCTCAAGGGCATCTGGGAAAAGAGAGGCCTTTTAGCTCATGTGGACACGCTCCAGAGGTCACAGGGTTGTGAAAGATGGAAAGTCACGTGAGGGTCTGTTAATAGGAATATTGTGTCCGCAGCAGACTGCTCTCACTGGTCGGCTGTGCTGGCACCTGGCCGGGTGTGGAGGGACACTCAGCCCTCTGTGTCGGGGCAGAGGGACAGAATCGGGGGTGGCGCAAGTTGAGGAGAGGCCAATGCTCTGGGTACGTGTTTTTATTTCACTAAACGGGAGTGGAGTGGCTCAGCGTTGGGCTGCTAACCTCACGGATGGTGGATCAAACCCACATTGACTAAAAGCCATCCAAGCTTACTTGTACAAATGTGTGACCTCCATTCTTCTGTGTGCCTCCCCCCAACCACTAGTCCTATTTGGGTTTCAGCTCTTCTCCTCAGCGTATGTGTTTAATAGTAACAGCTCCGATTCATTGAGCCCTTACTATGTGTCTGAACTGCGTGAAGTATTTCTACCTGAAGTTGCATATTTAGGCCCAACTCACTCACTGCCATCACATCGATTCTGACGTTTCTTAGTGACCCCAATAGGACGGGGTAGAACTGGCCCTGTGGGGCAGTTCCGAGACTGTAACCTTGCAGGAGTAGAAAGCCTCGTCTTTCTCCCACGGAGTGGCTGGTGGGTTAGAACCACTGACCTTATAGTTAGCAGCCCCAACGTGAACCCCACCACGCCACCAGCTCCAACTGGTTTTCAAATGCAGAGGCTGAGACTTGGCCAGAGGAATCAGTTTGCCAAGGTAACTCAGTAGAGTCAGCCAACTGCTGTCATGCCAGTTCTGACCCATGGTGACCCCATGTTTCAGAAGGGAACTGCCCCTTAGGGGTTTCAAGGGCTGTGGTCTCTCAGAAGGAGACCACCAGGCCTTTCTTCTGAGGCCCCTCTGGGTGAATTTGGATTGTCAACCTTTTTAGTTGGCAGCCAGATACTTAACTGCTTGCCCCATCTGGCAGTGCGCAAGCTCTCTCCATTTATGGATTTTTTTTTTTGGCTGAAGATGGAACCACAGTACACAGTGTTTTATAAGCTGGTTTTCGTTAACTGTATACTGTGGCAGTATACAGTTTTGCTACAAAAGACTAAGAACTGTTAAACACACCTATCCAGTGGCATAGCCATTGTTCTCCACATGCCCTTGATCTGGGCCTGTGCTTCTGAAGCCACGTTGCCATCGCGCCCACCCTGGCCGCAGGGACCCTGCTCGCTTTCGCTGACACCACTGCCAAAGCAGTTCTGCCTCCTCTAGTGACTCCGTCCTGTTTCTCTAGATGGTCTTTGAGTTTGGGAACAAAGAGAAGTCTAAGGGGCAACATAGGACTGTAGGGTGGTGGATGGAGAAGGGTTCCCGACCAAATGCTCACAGGATAGCCCTTGCTACTCCTGAAGAATGAGCTAGAACATCTTACTCATACGTCCCATGGTTGACCCGTGCCCTTTGAGAAAGTCAAGATTCCATCGAAACGCTCTCCACAGCCTTCCGAGGCGACCTCTCGACCTTGAGCTCCACTGCCTGCCGCTATTTGATTGGACTCTTCTTTTGAAGGCGCCCAGTGAGACTGAAGGGTATCACTGAGAGCACGTGCACGCAGCCCTCCCCTGATCACAGAGATGTGTTCCTGCGTCTGGTTTGCACGAAGCCTGTGCATGTATAACCCGGAAGCCTAGTTGGGTGCTTTTTAATGGACACTCATAGCTCAGATCTAGTTTTGCAGCATCTGTGTCATCAACGTATCTTTTTTAGTGGCAGTATACGATTCTACTGTAGATCTATAATGTATTGAACCAGCCCACTTCTCATAAACATTTTCGGCCGTAGCTCCAGTCCCTGAAGATCTGCAGGGCTGGCCTCCAGGAGGAGAAGGGTTTAGACCACGCCAGGGAGGGCTGGGGAGCCGGGGTTTGAGTTCAGCTTTCTAAGAGGTCATCTTGCCAAAGAGTGAGCTTCCTGCCACTGAACGATCTACCCAAAGGCCACGTCTCAGAAGCGCTCCCGGAGGATTTTGCACCGGGCAGGGTGGGGCTGCGGCAGAGTAGCGGGAGCACAGGTCTTACAGGAAGGAGGTCTGGGTTGAAGTCCCTACACTCCTTTGGCAAGCTTCCGAGAGTCTTAGCTCTCCCATCTGTAAAATGGAAGTGGACTACCACATGTTATGGTCAAGGCCTCTGGAGCGCGGTGGACTTGTATACGCACTACCCCTTACCAATTGAAGCCGTTGGTGTAAACTTCCTGAGCTACGGGTTTCTCAAGGGTAGCCTGGGCATGAACATAATCCCTTGTTCCATTGAGCGCGTGGTTTTGAACCTCTGTTCTGAGGTAGGTCCTGGGAGCACAACAATGAGAAGGAAAGACAGGTCCCCGTCCCCATCGGGAAGGGAAGCAGATGACAGACAGATACACAGGTGACATGAAGGCACTCCCTTACTGCCTGGGAGGGTCTTGGAGCAGCGGTTGTGAAAGACCTCTGAAGAGCTGATGTTTGAGCCCAGCCCTGCAGGAGGAGGCGGCCAGTCAGGCCGAGAGCCCGTCAGATGCAGGAGGCGGCAGACCCAGGGCCCCGTGGGGGTCGGGGGCCTGGGAACAGAAGGGCCCAGTGTGGCTGCGGCTGAGTGAGCCAAGGACAGCAAGCTGGCTGCACCACGGGGCAACTGGTGCTTACCCCCACTGAGCACCTGGGGGTCGTGCAGTGAGTGCATGTGTGAGAGTGAGCCCAGTTCTGGGTGAGCGGGCTGGGCCATTGCTACACCCACAGTCGGGTGGTTGGCTCCCAGGTCAACAAACCAGATTCACTGCCATGGAGCGGATGCCGACTCATCGAGGCCTGATAGGACAGGGCAGAACTGCCCCTGTGAGTTTCTGAGACGCTAACTGTTTACGGGGAGCAGAGAGCCCCGTCTTTCTCCCGAGTAGCGGCTGGCGCTGTATGAACTGCTGACTGCAACCCAACGCGTCACCACTGTGCCGCCAGGGCTCTGCAGGGCGAGGCGCCTTACCCCCCACGCGTGTCAGTCTGGCCAGCTGTGTGGGCGGGGGGTGCGGGATGGGCAGAGCAGGCTCCTGAAAAACCCAAAGCTCAACCAATTGCCGTGGAGTCAGTCCTGACGCATGGTGACCCCGTGTATGCAGCCAGAACACCTCCCCAAGGATTTCATGGAAGCAGACAGCCAGCTCTTTCTTCCATGGCACTTCTGGGTAGGTTCAAGCCGCCAATTTCAGTTAGTCAGCAAGCACTTAACCCTTTGTGCCTCCCAGGGACTGCACGTTGGCTCTGGGAAGCCAGGTCAAACCTTCCGGTAAAGATTCAGTTGCAGGAGGTCAGAAATGGTAAGGCCTGGTGGGGTAGGGTGGGGTGGGGCACCATCTGCTGTACGTGGAAATGCCATTATTATCATTAATGGCAGTTATAGTCATCTGTGCGGGTTAAATTAGAGGGTATCAACAGCTCACATATCTTGAGTATTTATTAAGTACCAAGTGCCCTTCTAAGCACTTTATATGTTATCGCATTTAGTGCCTCTACTTAACCAGTGCATTACTGAGTGTCTGACATGTCAGAGACAGTCAATAAAGGGGGGCTGATATGCCCACCTTGTAGGCTCTTGTAGCTCAGAGGATGAGTCTGGGATGGGCAGCACACCCTCAGACACTGAGCCCCCAAGTCCCAGACCCCCTGGCCTGCAGGCGGCCGGCCGCCCCGCTGCCTCGAGATGCTGAGTAAGCGCCGAGCAATGTCAATCCCTCCCTTGGTTTGCATACGATTTACACATATTTATTTATGAGCGTCTTTGATTAATGTCAGAGTGCCTCTGTGATTTTTCTACCACGCTTCAGGGCCTGTGGAGGGTGTGGCCAGTAGGCACCGAGTGGGTGAGCGTCAGCTGCTGGGGAAGTGATGGCCACAGCATGGAGGAGTGGGCAGACTAGCTCCTGGGATTTTGGAGTGAGGCCCACGGGCAGGTCATGTGAATGGGGCTGTCTGACTGCTCCTGGCAGCGTCCAGCTAAGGGGCTGGGAGGGAGGGCACTGGGGCAAGTGACTTGAGGGGCCCAGAGGGCGTCATTCTTGTAGAGGCCAGTCTCGCTTTCTGGCTAGAAGCTCAGACCTGGGGACCCAGGTAGGTCACACGGTGGTGGTGAGGGCATGGAGACAAGGCAGGAGCTCAGAGGCAGGGAAGGACCCCCTGGAGCCCCAGGAACTGCCCAGGGCAGGAATCCCCTGCTGGATGTTGATGGTTCCAGAGAGGGAGTGCTCTCTGCAATCAAGACCTGGGTCGGGAGTCGGAAGAATCTGCCAATCAGCAAGAATTAGTGCATGCTGGCAGTGCCCAGCCCAGTGCCTGGCGCTGTGGGAAAGACCAGTCACAGCCTGCTCACCTTGGCAGGGGGCTGGTGAGATAAGCGGGGAAGGGCAGGCCCTGACCTTGATGGAGAGCTGTGTGCCTGGCACCCCGCGGCACCTTTATCCATGCTCTCTGGTGATCCTCCCAAAGGTTCAGAGAGGTAGTGACTGGCTTCTCTCCTCATTTCAGACGTGGAAGCTCAGAGGCTCAGAGCTGCAGTCACTTGCCCAAGGTCACTCAGCAAGTGAGTGGGAGAGCCAGGATTCGAACTCAGCCCTGTCTCATTCCTGAGCCCGCGCACTTGGCTAGTTTCTTCTGTCATGACAAGGCATGGAATGAGGACAACACATGGTCTCTCGTTAACTTGTGAGAGTCGAATGAGCTCAGGTGGGTAGACAGCTGAGCACCGGGGCTGGCACACACAGGAGGTGCTCAAAGGTCTTTTTTTCCCCTTGAAGCGATAGAGCAAAGTTTCTTAAACCCCGGTTTATTGCACTCTTTGTTTGCCTCTCTGAGCTACCCTGCAGTGAAGAGCAAGTTTCAGCGTCTCTTGTGACCTTCACGTAGAACCTTTCTTTCCTGTCTTTTGAATGACTGCTTTCTTCACGGTGTGTTCAATGTCAGCCCACACCATTTCGGCTCTTCTGTCGTTAGTGCTTAGTGAGAAAGACCCTCGAGACGGATCGACAGTGACACAGCAATGTGCTCAAACCAGCAACCACGGTGAGGATGGTGCCGCACCGGGCCGTGTTTCCTTCTCTTGTGCAGACTGGGAACGGACTGGACAGCACCGGACAGCACCGTGGCCTGCCTGGTACTGTGGCTCTTGCTTAGGCGGTGGACTGTGATTCAAACTCACCAGCTGCTCATCCGGAGGAAGACAAGACTGCCGGCCCCATAAAGACGAGCGTCTCAGAAGCCCTACGCGGAGTCCCTGTGAATCAGAGTCGACTTGATGGCCCTGGGTGTAGATTCTGGACGACTGGGGCAGAGGGGGTGGTGAATGGGGGCAGAGTATGCTCGCCCCCGTCCCCTACAGGTTGGATGAGGCCTCACCCTGCGTAGACACTTGGGCCCTCTGAGCGTATGGGCATGACCACTTGCCATGCCAGAGCCCTGTCAGCTGAAGCCCTGGCCCTGGGCATGGCGAGGGCGTGGAGGGTGTCTAGTTAGAACTGCTTGGATGTGGGTGGGTGTGGACTTGGGAAGGAGACAGGCAGGGCCTTGGGGAGAGGGCAGGAGCTCTACCAGCAGCCCAGGAGTCAGGGCCCTGTCTCACTTCCACCTCAGAGACTTGGATCAAGTGAGGGTGTGAACCCTGTGCCGAGGTGCGAGGAACACACGTCTCCTGGCAGAGAGCAGAGTATGCAAAGGCCCTGGGGTGGGAATGAGTTGATGTGCACATCTCCCACAGTGGCTGTCTCACAGTCTTGACTCCTATCTCCCAGTGTTGGCGGTAACTCAAAAGCCCACAGCCATCGAGTGGGTTTCAACTCATCGGGACCCTCTCGGATGAATGGAACTGCCCCGGGGGTTTCTGAGGCTGTAAATCTTTACAGGAGCAGACAGCTTCGTCTTTCTCCCTTGGGGCAGCTTCTGAATTCGAACTGTGCACCTTGAGGTTAGCAGCCCAATGCGTACGTAGCTCACTGTGCCACTAGGGAGGGCTCTGCGTGTTGAATGTAGAGGAGCTACGTGGGGGAGCAGGCTTCTTGCATTTAGTCCACCAATAGTTATTTAGTGGCCACTTTATGCCACCTCAGAGAAGACCCTGGACAAGCTGCCACGCGCAGAGGGGCTGTCACAGTGGCTCAGAGAGGACAGTTGTGAGGCTGGCGCAGGACTGGACGGTGTCTTGTTGCTGTACACAGGGTCACAAGGAGTCAGACCCCACTCCCTGGTGCCCGACAGCAGGTGTTGATGACCACCCGTGCTTCTAAGCAATTTGCATAAACGAACTCATTGATTAAACGTTGTTTACAGCCACCTGATGAGCTGGGATCATGGGGGTGGGGAGGGGGACAGTTCAGCTCCCACAGCCTCTGCCGTCTCCCAGCTGCCTTGGGCGCCCAGGGTCTGCCACCCACAAAAGGACCAGGATCTTCACAAGGGTGAAGCAGGCCGGTCCTGAGAATAGGAGTGTTCCAGGACCTCCACTCTTCTGGCTGGACCTTGCCCAGGGTCAGGCCCTGAGCTTTCTGGACGCTGTGGAGCAGACTGAGGCTAGAGAGGGTGGGTGCCCAGGTGTACTCTTTCTCCCGCCATGGCCATGCTGGTCTCCCAACTTTCTCTCCCCAGGGGGCTCTCAGTCACATCTTCTTAGGCTACCTTCCATCAGCCAGCTCCTGACCCAGCTCCAGCCTGTCTGCAGAGCTCAAGCCCTGACCTGTGTTCTCTGCTCAGGTTCAAGTCCCAGCTAAGGGCCGAGGCTCCTGGCAGGGAGGAAAGAAAGCTCCGTACCAGCTCTCGAATGGGGCCTCCCTGTGGTTCACCAAGCCTGCTGGAGGCAGTGGGAGAGGCTTCTTCTGTTCTTCCTTAAGATGGTTGGCTCTCAGTCAGGTGAACTTCTCAGTACCTGCTTGGCTGCTGCACCCCAGCCTGTGCCCTGGACTTGAGCTGCCCTCTCCGAGAGGGTAGTGGATGCAGAGAAGCGTGAGTAGAAATATTTCTTTCTTTTCAGAGGGCAAGGAAGGAGCCTGGCTCTTCACTCGGTACCGAGTGAATACATTCACTTGGCAGAGGGGGTTTCTGGGTGGGACGAAGCCAAAGGAAGATCTTTTACTGGTGGATAATGCTAACCCAGAAATCATGGCTCCATCCTCTTTCCCACCCATCAATCCATCCACTCACCCATCTACCTGCATATCACCCATCCACACACCGGCCCTGCCTTTTTGCTCTTTTCCTTCCCTTCCCTCCTTCTGCTCATTCACCCGTTCATCTGCTTACCTACCTATACATCCTTCTACTCATTCAGCCACCCACCCACCCACCTGTCCATCCATCCATCCATCCATCCATCCATCCATCCATCCATCCATCCATCCATCCATCCATCATCCACCCACCCACCTACCTACCTGTCCATCTGTGCATCCATCCATCTACCCACCTACCTATCTACCACTTCATCCATCCATCCATCCATCCATCCATCCATCCATCCATCCATCCTCCTATTCTATCCTTCCTTTCCCCCTATTTCCATGCCCCCCCATCACCCTCTACCCACCTGCCCATTTTCTTTCCTTCTATGCACCCACCTGCCCATCCATCTGTCTATCCACCCAACATATTGCTGATGGAATACCTCGTACAACCTGTCAGCACAATCACACTGATTGCAGGCACGTGTTTGGAGAGCTGGTCAGTTTTCACAGTTTGGTGACCCTTCGGTTTATTTCTTCTTCCACCTGGTTCTCAGAAAAGCTCCGTGAGGGCCAGAGTCTCCATCTCTAGTGTAGAGGGGACAGGATGCTGTCTTGGCAATGGGGTTGGCAGCGGCTGCCCAGCTTGGGTTCCTTGGGGCAGTCTTGCATGTTGCTCCTACCCCTGCTGGGCCATCCCTGCTCTGACCCCCACTTCCAGCTGTGGAGGATGACAGGGTGGTCGCCAGGTGGGCAGGGCCCAGGGCTCAGTGCTAATCCAGGGGCGGGGCCTTGTTGCCTGGCAGCCTGCCCATGCTGCTGCAGGGGCTGTTGGCCCCCGGCCAGCACCAGGCTTCTGGAGCGGTGGAGTCAGGTTGCTGCGGAACCTCTCCACGCTACTGCAGTAAACAAACAGGCTGTGTCTCTGGGCCAGGACCTGGGGGTGGGGGCGGGGGCTGCCATCTTGGCAAGAGCAGGAGCCAGGTGGGGGCTCAGAGGGACGGGTGGGCTGCCTGAGCCTTAAACCAAGCTGCCCTGTGTGTCCCCCCACCCCACCTGGTCCGACCTGGACAGCAGATATGGGGAGCAGACAGGGGCTGCACCCTGCGCTGCCCTGGAGGAGTTCCACGTGGAGGTGGCACTGCAGGAGGAGGGGCCATAGGCAAAGATCCGAAGCAAGACGGAGCTAGAGAGCAGAGAGGGGCAGGGAGACCCAGAGAAACCAGGCTGGAGAAACACACACACACACACACACACACACACACACACACACACACACACGTTAGCGAGACGTACACCCGGGGACAGAGGGATGGAGAGAGAGAGAGAGAGAGAGAGAGAGGAATGGAACCTCAGAAAGACAGACGGAGTCAGGAGAGAGGAGGAGTACAAGGACCGGGATGAAGAGCCCCTCCTGTCTGCCTAGCAGGAGCACTGGTGGGGCTGTGGGACAGGCATCCGACTGTGAACCCCGGGCTAAGGATGAGGCTGTTAAGTCCATACACTTCGAAACCACATACAGGGGCATTGTGAGTCAGAACTGAACCAGTGCTAGCTTAATAAGAACCCCCTCCCCCTTGGCCCCCATCTGGACATGTTACTAGGTGGGGCCAATCCCTGGAGAAGGACATCACGCTTGGTAAAGTGGAGGGGCGGCTCTCAACGAGACGGAGTGACACCGTGGCCCCAACAGCGGGCGCCGACATAAGAACGATGCAGGCTGGCACAGGACCAGCAGTGTGCCACTCTCTTGAACGGAGGGCCGCTACGAGACAGAACCAACTCCATGTCTCTGGATGACAAGGGCCCCGGTGGAGCAGGGGGCTCGGCACTAGGCTGCTGCCTGAAAGGTTGACCATTCGAAGCCAGCAGTTGCTCCCTGCAGGAAAAAGGAGGGGGAGCGATATGGACCAGCCCAACTCTGCCTTGTAGGACGCTGGGAGTTGGGCTGGACTCAAGGGCAGTGGGTTTAGCTTTTTTTTTTTTTTAAAGTATCTGGCTACATCACCTTACAGTGAACAAAACATTTTTACTCCGCTCAACTCAATCAAGCCCCACAGCAGGATGGCAGAGATGGGAGTGGGGTCCCCCAGGTAGGACAGGGGCAGGGAGGATGGAGTGGGTAAATATTGGACCCCAAGGGTGGGCTGTGAGGTGGGCCTCACAGGGTGGGAGCTGTAGGGGTTGGGGAGTGGGTCAGAGACAACCTTCCCTGCTTGATCTGAGTCCCTCCAGTGGCCAAGCAGTGTTCCCGAGGCTGCTAGGGAGCTGCCCTGGGTGGGTGCTCCTCTTCCTGGGGAGCAGGCTCTGAGTTAAGGTGCTTCTTGTCTGCTGTCCATCCCTTGATGGCCTGGCTAGGCTGTGGTGGAGGCGGTAGTGTGGTACCCAGAGCTCCCCAAGACAAAGCCCCCCCGACCCTTGGTTATGGACTGTGTAGGGACCTGCCTGCCCCAAGTTAGGCTTCCTGCCCAGGCAGCCTACTGGCAATGGCTAGTCAGTTGTGATGAAGGGCTCAAGGGTCAAGCTCCTTGCTTCCATCTGGAACGTTTCCCAAAGGCGATCTCAGGTCCGGAGCTCCTGAAATGACTGAGGTCAGTCGTGACTGCTTTTGTCCATTTCCGGGTCCCTTACTTCCTGTTGCTCCTTAGAGTGCCCTGCCCCCCTCTTCTCTGCCACAACAAACCCGCGTGCAGCTCGGACTTGTCGCACTAACCCTAACCACTGGACACTGCTGTCAGCACTGCCTCCACGCCTGCCCCGAGCCCTCCCCATGGTGTGGTTCTGCACAGAGCTCTCTCTAGGTACCAGGGTGGCGGGGGGCACTAGAAGGAGGAGATGCCCACCCAGCCACCTGCACCCTGGGCAGAGCCTCCCTGCCTGCTCCCAGGAGGCTCTGCAGGGAACTTAGGGCCCAGTGCACGACTGGCAGCCTGGCACGTTGTTGGGTGCCCAGCAGCTCCGTGGGATGGTGATGGTGGGGGTGCAGAGGTTAGGGCTCTGGAAACTGGCTGCCCTCCTGTTCAAAAGCGGCATGACCTTGGCCCATCAGGATAAGATGCGTTAACCGATCGAAAAGGGGTGCGTAAGTGCTAGCTATGATATTTTTGATTCTTTTTTGTTGTTGCTGATAATGAAATTTATTTATTTATTAATAGTTTTATTAGGGGCTCCTACAACTCTTATCACAACCCATACATACATCAATTGTGTAAAGCATATTTGTACATTCATTGCCCTCATCATTCTCAAAACATTTGAAGCCCCTGGCATCAGGTCCTCTTTTTTTCTCCTCTCTCCCTGCTCCCCCCTCCCTCATGAGCCCTTGATAATTTATAAATTATTATTTCATCATATCTTGCCCTGTCTGATGTCTCCCTTCACCCACTTTTCTGTTGTCCATCCCCCAGGGAAGAGGTCACATGTAGATTCTTGTAATCGGTTCCCCCTTTCCAATCCACTCTCCCTCTACACTCCCAGTATCACCACTCACACCACTGGTCCTGAAGGGATCATCCGCCCTGGATTTCCTGTGTTTCCAGTTTCTATCTGTACCAGTGTTCACCCTCTGGTCTAGCCAGACTTGCAAGGTAGAATTGGGATCATGATAGAGGGGGAGGGGAGGGGAGGGGAAGGTAGGAAGCATTTAGGAACTTTAGGAAAGTTGTATTTTTCACTGTTGCTACATCGCACCCTGTTTGGCTCCTCTCCTCCCCGAGACCCCTCTGCAAAGGGATCTCCAGTGGCCTACTAATGGGCTTTGGGTCTCCACTCTGCGCTCCCCCGCTCATTCGCTATAAGATTTTTTGTTCTGATGATGCCTGATAGCTGATCCCTTCAACACCTCATGATCGCACAGGCTGGTGTGCTTCTTCCATGTGGGCTTTGTTGCTTCTGAGCTAGATGGCTGCTTGTTTACCTTCAAGCCTTTAAGACCCCAGACACTATATCTTTTGATAGCTGGGCACCATCAGCTTTCTTCACCACATTTGCTTATGCACCTATTCGTCTTCAGCGATCGTATCATGGAGGTGAGCACACAATGATATGATTCGCCCCTCACTGACCCATAATAGCCCTACAGGGAACAAAGGTATTTTTGGTTCTTTATCAACAAACACCTGAGCCTACAGGCTGGTGGGACTGTGCCAACCCTATCTAAGAGACACCCACAAGGGGTGAGGGGTTCTTGCCTTAGGTGAGCAGGGAGTCGCCTCTCTCATGTTGCCCTGAGTCCCTATTACCTAGTGCAGCACAAGCCACTCACTTTGCAGCACAGGCTGGAGGGACAGGTGCTCCCACGCGGGCCTCAAGGCTCTGCCCTCAGCCCCGTGCCCCGGCAGGCCTGTTCTCTCCCTTGTCCTGGGGGGCAGCGGGGCCAGAGAGTAGGCTGTGTCTCAGCATTCCTGGTGGCATTACAGCGCTGGGGGCTGTTCTTGGCGTCAGAGGTGATGGCCTGCAGCCCCTCTTCCTGTGCTCCCAGATCATTCCCCCCCCCAGGCTTCAGTTCTCTGGGTGAGGTCTCACGCCCAGTCTCTGGTGCTGCACAGTCTCTGGTCCACAGTGTGGACATTCATGCTGAGCATTAACACCTATCGTTCACTGACCGCCCCCCCCACCGCCCCCTTATAGTCCTACCTCATTCACCCCTCACAGAGAACTCGTGATATAAGCAGTGTTCCTTCTAATGCTTCCACCCAGCTATGGCCCCACCTTCCCGTACCTGGCAGTCGCCTCTTACCTGGCCACCCTGCTTCCATTCCCACCTCTCAGGACCCTGTGTGCCCAGTACTGTAGCCACCCACAGCAACTGGGCTGTGTGTAGCTGTTGGCCTGTCCGGATTATAGTGTGCACGTTCTACACTGGAGTTTGAAGACTCGGTATGGAAAAAAGAATGTGAGCGAGCTCACCCATTCTTCTCTTAGACGACACACTGAAATGATCATGCTCTGGAAATGTTAAATCTAATCGAAGATGCGATTATGATTCCCTCCAGTGGGTTCTTTTGCTATAAAAAACCCCAACCTCACTAGCATCGCGTCGATACTGACTCAGGGAGATCTGAATCATAGGCCAGGGTAGAACTGCCCCTGAGAGTTTCTGAGACTGTAACAATTCACGGGATTAGAAAGCTGTTTTTCTCCTTCAGAGCAGCTGGTGGTTTTGAACTGCTGACCTTGCAGTCAGTTGCCACCATGGCTCCTCTCTTTTGCTGTGGCCACTAGAAATGTCTTTCTAGTGGACGGTGCTGCCTGGAGTCTGTAGTCACAGAGCAGCCAGAGATGACCCTCTAGAACAGGGGTGGGGACCCCAGTCTGTCGTGATCTGGAAGCTCCACTGAAACCTGTTCCCTCCGAGTGACCTGCTGATGTTTGACATGCTGGGGACATAGCTTCCAGCATCACAGCAACACACAAGCCACGGCAGGCGGAGGAGGGATGGACAGTGAATGGTGGTCTTGATTCTCTCGTGCTCCCAGGGTT
>NW_022111357.1:5614560-5619838 GCF_000313985.2 Echinops telfairi | reverse complement strand
CCACCACCATCACCACCACCCACCACCACCACATCACCACCATCACTACCACCACCTACCACCACCACCACCACCACTACCCACAACCACCACCATCACCACCAAAATCATCATCAGCCTTTCTTGTGGACGTGTGTCTGGAATGTACTCAATTCTGTCCCTGAGCCATCTCATTGAATTTTCACAGTGACCCTGCGGGGTAGGTGCTTTATTATCCCTATTCTGCAAACAAGGAAACTGAGGCTCAGGGTGCGGCTACCAGAGTCAGGACTTGAACCCAAAGGCCAGCGTTTCCTTTGCTTCTCTGTGGGTGATAAGCCAGGGGAGTTCTGAGCACCCTCGGAGAGCTGGGTGACAGGTACCTTAGGGCAAAGGGAGCCTGATAGTTTTTGGCCGGAACAGAGGGAGTGCAGGGCTGGCAGAGGGGCCGGTGAAGCAGTCAGAGATCGGATTGCCGGGAACCTGGGGAGGCGGCAAGTTGGACTTGAGCCTTGTTGAGTGTGTGGTCCGGTGAGACATCAATGTGGGGATGCCCTGTGGATGGGCGGGATGTCTATGGGCCCGGAGCAGGAGAGAGAGCTGGTGAGGAAAGAGGTCTGGGGTTGTTGGCAGGGGGACGAGTACAGCCGTGAGATTGGGAGAAGGCCCAGGGCCTGTGTGGTGTAGGGCGAATGAGAAATTGTTGTGGGTGGAATTCTCATCAGGCCTGAGCGCTGAGGACCATGGTCCTGGGGGACCCTAAGTCCATTGCCAGAACAGCCCACAAAGACGGCGCCCCACAACTTATTCTGGTGAGAGCAGCGGGGGTCTCACAAGCTTGTGGCAGCCATCCAGAGTGTCACGGCGGCGATCTCTCTGTCTTGAGGGGACCATGCGAACATCAGTATCTACAACCGTGAGACCGGAAGAGCTGGGGGGTACCTGGCTACCACTACCAACGGCTCTGAAAGAGATCCCCCACCTGCAGAGAGAGGGAGGAAGAGGTAACGAGACTCGAAATCACCAAGGCCGCCCTTACCAGTTGGGTAGAGACTGGTTGAATCCCTGAGTCACTTCCAGGTCTGGAAATGAACTCACCCCCTTGGCTCAGTCCTCAGCCGAACAATAGACAGGCCAATCAGGGGAACACTAGGGAGGTACGCACGCCTTAGAACGGTCAACCGTTTGAGATCCAAAGGGCATCCGAAGACCAAGTTCAGAAGAGGTAGCCAAGGCGGAGGAGTGGAAACAGGAAGCAGGGAGGAAGCGGGAAAGAGAGGTTACATTGGGGCATTGCAATCAACAACAGGAAACAAAACCTCACGGACTCTGGAGAAGTGGAAAACCTCTATGGAGGTAAGAAAAGAAAAAGAACTTTGGGGATTCTAGAGCGAACGGGGCTGGGGCAGGAAGAGCAGCTGGTAGAGAAGCTTCCGAGGCTGATCAGAAGGTCCGAGGGCAGCCACAGAGCCTTGAGGGGGTGAAGGCAGGGAAGGGTGAGTGGAGGTAGAAACGACGGCGACGTTCCGCGCTCGGGCCCACTGCGACCCTCCATGGATGGCTGGGGGCCACGGCACCTCCTTGCTCCCAGAGCACTCTGGCTTCCCTGCACCTGTTCTCCACCTGTCCATTGCTTATCCCAGAAGCCAGGAAGAGCTGACAGCCCCTACGTCCTAACTGGGGAGCCAGGTCCAGTGAGGACAAGGGTCTCCTGGACACCCTGGGTCTCATGCTGACGAGGTCCGGAGTAAGAGCATTTCCACAGAGGGGGCTGACAGAGAGGTAGGCATCTGGGGAGCTCCTGGGCTCCCATTGCTGGCCTGGGGGTTTTCATCTTGTTGTTTTGATAATCCTATTGACACTTAAAGAGCTGGTGGAGATCACCCAGCTCAAACCCACGCGACCCCCCACCTCCCCCCTGCCCCCCAGCCCCCCAGCCACATTTTGTAGTGGGAAGCTCGAAGCCCCGGGAAGGAAGATGCTTGCTCAAGCGTATCTTGCTAGGAAGCGTAGCCGGCTGTGGCGTATTGGGTTCATGTGCTGAGCTGCTCACCGGAAGGTTGGAGTCTGCCCAGAAGTGCCTTGGAAGAAAGGCCTGGCGACCTGCTTAGGGAACCTCGGCCGTTGCAAACTCTTTGGAGCAGAGCTCTGCCCGGACGCACATGGGGTCTCCCGGCGTTGGAGTCGACTTGACAGCCAGTGAGCGGTTCTCTGGTGCCGTTTCGGAACCCTTCTATGCCGGAGGTGTCTCATCTCTTCTCTTGTTTATTCGGAGCCTCCCTTAGTCTCTGGTTTTGCAGAAGCAGGAGCTGAGGCTCAGAGAGGCACTGGTTTCCTGGGTGTCACACACACAGGAGGGAGACCAGGGCCCAGACCCAGATTGCTCTTGTTTCTTTACGTGGCCGCATAACGCCCTGCCGTCAAGTCAGTGCTGACTCATAGCGACCCCCGTGGGAATTCCTGGAACTGTTGACGGGAGTAGAAAGCCCAGTCTTTATCCCATGGAGCTGCTGGTGGCTTCGAACTGCCGACGCAACCGGCACGTAATCCCTACAGCACCAGGGCTCCTCTGTGGTATTGGCCATCCGCTCCAGGTTTCCTGCTTCTCAGGCTGGCAGATGCTTCTCGTTTGTAGCGTCTGTGGGGCCTGAGCAATGGCTAGGCACCATCAGACTGCAGAATGGAGGGGCCCAGTATCTGGCCTTGACAGTGGGACGTACACCAAGCAATTGAGAGAAGATGCGTCTCCCCTCGCCCCGTGGCCCAGCCAGGCAGGCCCCCAGCAGCCTCTTGGGAGGCTGGAGTTGCTGCTCCGCCTCTGCCTGCCCACCTGATCAGGGCAGAGCCGACTTGACTTCATGTATTATTAATAGCACTACCAGCCTTCCTGTTTTCACGCTGATAACCTGCTGGGGAGGGTGGGTGGGAGGGAGGGAGCAAGGTGGCAAACCCTGGAGCTTGTGAGGCCCATCCCCCGTCAGCAGAGCAGCTCTGTCAGGGCTGGCCCAGCCCCAAGTCTCTAAAGTTGGTTTCTCCAGCATCAAGCAGAGCATCGCTACAGGGGCTCCCAGGAGAGGATGGAACTTCTGCAGGAGGCCGGAATGTGTGCGGGGCTCAGGTGTATGTCGATATGGTATGCATGTGTGCGTGTGACGTTGGCACTCAGGTTTCCTGGGGCAAGAGGGTGCTGAAGACCAGCCGCACGCACGGGGACCCCAGGCCACATGCACGGGGACCCCAGGCCACACCCGAGCTGGCCTTTCCCTGCTCCCCTCCCCTCTCCCCCCCTCACCTGGTTCCTTCCCCTCTAGAGCTGAGCGTGAGGGTCCAGAACAGGGCACGCAGGGGACTGGTCCATCGGGGATGCAGGTCCCTACTGAGCCCACCCCGTTGAGTCCTTGGGTAGAATGTGCTCAGTAGTGTCAACCGGGATTCTTTCCCCAGCCTCTTGTTGAGTGATGTCACGCCTGACCACGGTGGAAGCATTCACACCGCAGAAATGGGCACATGCCAGCAAGCGGGCTTCCCCACTCCCAGAGCCGGCTGTTAAACCTACCTTTCCTAGCACAGCCCTGGTGGCGGAGCGGCCATGCGTTGGCCTGCTAACCACAGTCAGTAGCTTGAAACCTGCAGTCTCTCGGCTGGAGAAGGATGGGGCTCTCAGCTCCCAGGAAGCCTTACAGTCTTGGAAGCTCTGGGCAGTTTTACCCTGTCCTGTAGGGCCCCTATGAGTCCGTGCTGACTCAACGGCAGGGAGTGAGCAGAGACCTGGGACCAGGCCGGGAGGCTCTACTTTCACCTTGACCCTGCCTTTCACCTCTGCCAGGCCTGCTCCCAGGAACCCCTCCCTCTCCCCGTTTACTTTCCTTGCCAATCATCAACAGCCAAAGTAGAAGCAGTCCCAGGAGCAGCCGGCGGGATGGTGTGGTTGTCCACCACAGCCCGGGTGTGGTCTCCTTGCTTTTCAGGCATCCATCCGGTTCCTCCTTCACAGCCCTTCAAGGAGGAGGCACCACGGTCACTGCCCTTTTCCAGACGAGGCAACAGGCACAGAGTGGGTAAGAAACATCTGAGGTTGCACCTCTGTGAAGGCCACTGGTGGGGGATCTCCTGTGGGAGGCGTTCTTGCTGTCCTGGCCTCTGGGACCCCTGGCTGGTTTCTGTGTGCTCCCAGTCTCGGCACCCAGTACTTGGAAGTGCCCCCCAGACTGGGAGCTCTTTGAGTACAGTGTCTGGGTCCGACCCAGCTGCTGTCCACACACCTGGCACAGGAGCCCAGCATCGAGGGCACTAGGCCAGTGAGCCCTTAACCAGGGGCAGTCCTGGGGAGCGGCTGGCACAGTCCCCGCCACAGTGCAGTGCTCAATAAACGCAGCTAGAGGACTAGAAAGGGGCCCTGGTGACTCGAAATGGTCGTGTTTGACCACTAACCAGAAGGCGGATGGTTGGCACCCACCCGCGGCTCTGCAGGAGAAAGGCCCCGTGATCCGATCCTGGGACATCCGGCGGGGCCACGCTGCTCTGTCACAGGGGGGCTGTGAACTGGACTGGACTCCGTGGCGCCCACCCTCAGTGATGACTGTGAGAGTGATTCCGAGGGGCCGGACTCAGCCAGGGGCAAACGTCTCTGTTGTCACTGTTAAGTGTGGGTGAATTGGCTCTGCTGCATAGCAGGCCTCATGGATGGCAGGACAAACCGCTGCCCTGTCCGACGCCATCCTCACAGTCGTTAACGTTTGGGCCCCTTGTGGCGGCCACAGTGTGCCTCTTGTTGAGGGTCTTCCTCTTTCTCGCTGCCCCTCTACTCTGCCAAGCATGGTGACCTTCTTCCAGGGTCTCATCTCTGATAACTTGTCCAAAGGACGTGAGCCCAAGCCCTGCCATCCTCACTGGGAGCTTCGTTCTGGCGGGAGATTTTAAGGAGTGCCTTCCGGATGTCCAGCCTGTTCTAGAAGCTGGGGGTCGCAGCAGTGACCCCAGCACAATGATGGCATTGTTCTTGGGCTTCTGTTCTAGCCAGGGAGATGCGCAGGAGAGAAACTAAGGAAGGGAATAGAAGCCATCGTGATAGGTGCCCGGGGCGGCGGGTGGGGGTGGCAGCCGGGAGGGGCGATAGACAGGGTCTGGGCAGGGTGAAGTTTGGGCAGGTTGGTCCACAGCCCGTCCCTCCGAGTTCACTGAGGGGAGGGAGCGGCTGTGCTGCTCTCCGGGGTCAGAGTGTCCTGTGCGGTGCAAAGGTCCTGAGGCTGCGGTCTACTGCATCTGTTTGAGCAGCCGCCTCCAGGCTAGGGAGGCGGAG
>NW_022111357.1:5605414-5614329 GCF_000313985.2 Echinops telfairi | reverse complement strand
ATGAACATATTTTTTACAAACAAATGAAGTCACCATAGCTGAGGAATGTTCTTTACCACGTTCAGTTTTACTTGAGAGCCACGTGCACGCACCGTAAGAAGCTGCGGGTCACCAGCCGACGTTTGCAGCCGACGTTTGCAGCCGACGTTTGCAGTCTCCTGGGCTCGGGGGAGCGATGAGGCCAACAGGCCAAGAGGGGGGTGCCCCGAGGAACAGCTTCTCCCATCCATGCCCAGGAGAAGCAGGAGAGGGAAGGCGGCCAAAGTGGTCCCGCTTTCTGGAGCTGAAAACAGCCTTACAGTGCGTGAGCGAGGCTTTGACTCCTTGCAGGGCTCGGTCTCTCTGGACTGTTGCCCTGCTGCTCCCCTGCCCGGACTCCAAGAAGGCTCTGGAATGGCACCGCCTTGTCCTTGGGTTTCTGCTACCCTCTGCCGCCCCTCACTCGCTAGCGAGCACTCACTTCAGGTTCCTCTGGTTCACCAGGTGCTGACCCCTGGGCGGGTCACTCCGGAAGAGCCTGCTTTCCAGCGCCCACCCTCCAGGCTCTGAGGGCCAGCTTCCAGACCCAGCCTGCCCAAGAGCGAAGCAGCTCTCACCCGGAGTAAGTACAGGGGTGGGTTGGGGATGGGGGCGCGCCTGTGGTTGTGAGAGTAGAGGGGAGCCATGCCAGTTTCTGGGCACTGGGGCCTCTCAGGAGTGTCTCACCTCAGCGCAGGTGATGTCTGGACCAGGAGCGAGTGGACTGGATTTATTTGTCCAACGCCACACCGCACCCCAGATTCCTCCGTGCTCAGCATCATGAATAAAACCCACCCAGTAAATCTCCCCTGTAAATTTTCTGCGTAGATTTTCATTACTTGTCTCGTTTCCAGCCATTAGGTTGTAGTCCAACTTGGCGCTGCGCTGACGGCTGGCTGTGTAAATCAGGCCCGCGTCCCGGGAGCGCCTTCCAGTGAGGTCCAGGGAGGAGTCCAGTTTGGGCTCTGGGACCAGCAGCTCAAGCCTGAAAGCTGGCCGGGGTGGTGGCCTGCCAGGATGCCCCAGGATGCTCTCCTTGCCCTGAGAGGGGGAAAGGGCTACAAGGCCCTCGTATGTGCCAGGAGCTTGACACACATCGGAGCGGGACTTATGCCCATCCTCACGAATGGTCAACATCTCACTGCCATCGAGGCCATGCCGACTCATGGTGACCCGATGGGACACGCCCCTGCGGGCTTCTGGCACGGTCCCTGTTTAGGCGTGTACAAAGCTGGGGGTTTTGGACTGAGGACCTTGCAGATCGCAGCCCAATGTGTGACCGCAGAGCCATCAGGACAACTATCGCTAAAGAATTAAACTAGCAAGTGTGATGATTGGTGTCCCAGGGGGAAAGTGGGGCCAGCTAGAGCGAATGGGAATTGTTCAGGGACCGTGGCTCCGAGAGGGCACGTTGCTTACCCAAGACCACACAGCTCAGCTGCTTTGCGCTCGGCAGACTCTGGTTTTGAGGCCAGGCTTCCTTGACTCCCAAGTCCACTGCCCTCCCTGCCCCCTCGCTTCGTGGTTGGCGGGGCCACAGAGAGCTGAGAACAAGGCCACCTCTTCCATGCAGCCTGCCCTGGTTACCAGCTGGGGTCAGTCCCTGTGCCATCTGTTCCCCCGGCAGGGACCGTGAGCCACTTGGGAGCCCTTTGTCCTTGTAGCGGTCTGCAAAGGCTCTTCCTGCCGCGTCCTCCCCCAGATGGCTCCCGTGCCTCTCAGCGGCAGCACCTTGCAGATGTGTGCGTTGTACATCTGCGCCTGTGCCTCTCCGGCTATTGTCTTCCTTCCCTTCTAAGATGTGACCTCGGTGGGGGTGACAGTCATGCATTTCCAGTGGTCTTGTACAGTATGCAGTCCATGCTTGGCCATGAGTATGTGCTTATTAAATGAAGTAATAAATGGCTAAATTAAGTCACCCCGCGGGGGGCACGGGGCAGTGGAAAGAGTTGTCAGCATAGCATCCTGTCCACTGTGTCGGTCAGTTAGATTTCCAAGGCCGAGTGGATATCTGAGTGGCAAGGAAGAGTCCTGGAGCCTTCTGCTGAGGTCTCAATCTACTGCCAGTCTCAGTCTCTACCCCAATTTCAGCCTCTAGCTCCAGACCCCACTCAAACTCCAACCTCAGGCTCAAGCCTTAACCCATCTCCAACTCCGATCTCAGCCTGAATCCAACCTCGGACCCTACCCTAGCCCAACCTCAGCTCTAACCTCAGCCACTGATTCAACCCAATTCCAACCTCAACCTCAACTTCAACTTTAGCCCTCCCCGTACATCACAGACAAAATCAGCTGCAAGCTTTGGGGAGAACTCAGACAAAGATTCCAATTCAGGGAGCCTTAACTCCAGACCCAGCCCGAACCCCAGCTTTATGATGAACCCCAGCCCCAGTTCCAGCCCCAGTTTGGCTTTAGCCAAGACCTTAACCTTAGCTTCAACCCTAGCCTAACTCCAAACCTAACCTCAGCCATAACCTCATTCCCAATTTCTGCCCAGCAACCAGCTGGCAGCTCAACCCCAGTGTCATAAGATAGGCTCTGGGGAAGCAGGGGCTCTTTACTCAAGGGCAGGGAATAGCCGTGGGCACTAGACATTGGCTGTCCTGTAGACCTGTCATTCTCCTCCCTCGTTCCCCCCCCCCCAGCTCCTCACAGCTCAGTGAGGACAGAAGCCTGGCTGTCTTCTTGTGGGCGCTTAGTGATACTTTCTCAGACACGCGGAGTGGTTGCACCTCCACACCCACCAGCCCCCAGCCTCTCTGACACCTGGGGCGGTGCGTGCGTGCGTGCATGTATGCATGCTCACCTTCCTTTGGATCACACTGGGGACCACGGAGGCTATATGCTTCAGCTGACATGTGGCCAGGTGCTGCTGTCATCCAGCCCTGCTAATTCTAAGTTCAGGGGGTCCCCTAGCCCTCCCCAATCTGCGAGGAAGATGGAGAGAGGCTGTTGGTTCTCTCTCTCTCTGTAATGGCCTAACAGCAGCAACACGTACCCCTAGCACCCTTGAGGGGCCTTCGGGAAGGGACGTGGCAGACCGAAGCAGCTCCATGCATTGCTCCTGAGTTCCAGAGACCTTGGAAGGGAGAGAGAGTCCCCAGGTCAACGGTTCTCAACCTGTGAGTTGCGACCCTTTTGGGGGTTGAAGGAGCCTTTCACAGGGATTGCCTAAGACCATATGTCCGATGATGTTAGGAACTGAGGTACCACTCCTTTATCCGTCTCCACCCTCATGCAGATACGCCCACATACAGGGTCACCACAACTTGAGGAACTCTCTTAAAGGGGCACAGCATTAGGAAGGTTGAGAACCACTGCCCTAGGGGGTGCACATGGTTCGTGTGGCTCATGTGCTAACCAAAGGGCTTGCAGGTTTGAGCCCCCCCAGAGGCACCTTCGGAGAAGTCTTGGAGAGGTGCTTCTGGAAAAACAGCCGTGAGAATTCTGTGGACACACGTGGGGTGGCTGTGAGTTGGAGCTGACTGGTTGGCAGCTGGCCGTTAGAAGAGACAGAGCTCACCGAAGGGGCAGGGGCTGAGCAGTGCTGCTCAGTGTCCTGACAGAATTCTCCCCGGAGGGTTGACCTGCAGGGGCACCACAGGAGATGGAGGAGGTCAGGCCTCAGGGAGCAGCCGCAGTCCAAAGCCCTTGCCCCTCCCTTTCAGGGCAGAAGGGGGATGGTGCTGTTGGAGCCCATGGAGCGGGGGCATCTGGGACAAGGGGTTGCCGGGGTGGGGGGTGGGCACTCGTAGTCATGGAGAAACACAGTCACAGCTAAAAATCTTGCCTAGGAGGGAGGGAGTTCGGAAGGACCCTGACCTCGCTCTTCTCTCTTCCTCCCATCTCCTGCTGGGCCTCTCAGCTGCCCCAGGGTGGGGAGCCCTCCAGGGTCAGCCTCCTGGGGTCCAGAGCAGGGCCGGCCGAGAAGGGCAGCGAGTGAACCCGGGCAGGCCTCAAAGGCCAAGTGAACAGCACGGAGACGGGCAGAGCCTCCCCGAAAGAGCCAGCCGCAGACAAAGAGAATCAGCTTGAGGCTGGGCCATGCAGGGAGAAAGGGCTCAGCCTGTTTGTCTGGGGGTGGGGGTAGAGGGAGTGTGTGTGGAACCCAAATCGGCCAGCCTCTGCTCAAGTAAACTTCAGGGTAGTGAGCGCCCACCCAAGGCGGGCAGGGTGCAGACAAGTCAGCGGCTAGGTGCACACTGAATCCTGAGCCTTTTGTTCCCAGCTCCTGGGAAGAGAGCAAAGCCCTGGGGTGTCCTCCCTCCTCCCCCTGGGGGCTCCTTGCTCCTTCGATCCAGGGAACTGCCTCTGTTGTGGGCTTCTGGGAACGGGGAGGGGTTTTTCTCAGTTAGCAGGTCTGAGGCCCAGGGGATGTAAGCCCCGAGAAAGGAAAGCTGGGACCCCAGGGTTGCTGCAGAGAAACATCACTGCATGATTTCAGGCTAGCTTTCTCCCTCTGGGCAGGAACTTTGGTTCCCATGTCACAGATGGAGAACCGGAGGCACAGGAGGAAGTTATTCTGGTAAGGGTGTGTAAAGGCGGAGCTTTGAACATAACCCAGACTGGACTGAGCCCCGGCCCGAGTCCCAGACTGGCCTCAACTGGCTCCTGAGCCTGGCTCCAGACAGTCCTGCACATGCCCAGTACTCAGTCCACCCGTGGCCCCAGGAAGCGTCCCTGCCCTGTAGGACTTGGGGTACCTACGCTGCGTTTGCTCACACTAGTTTTCTTGTAGCCAGATTCCTGCAGCACCCAGAGACTCAGAGTGTTTTCCAAAGAAACTTTTCCTAAAGATGTTCACGAGACAGGCGTGTGCTGAGCCCCCGAGAATCCCTTTGCAAGGATGCTCGCATTTAATCACCACAATGGTGTACCAGGCCGGTCCTGTCATCACCGCCACTTAACAAAGGAAGAAACCAGGCGCTCTGGGATGTTCCGTAGCTCTTGTTTCCCAGAGCTGCTGTGGTGACGGCAGGATTTGAACACAGTCTGCAAGACTCTGTAGCTCTTCACCGTTGTGCTGTACTGCCTATCAGGGAACAGGCATCCTGATCATTCTAGCTACCATTCTCCACCCTGGCTGGGTAACAGCTCACACCTGGACAAGGATTGCCTGTGATGGATGAGACTGGTGTGGGAGGCCTTCCTCACTGTGCCCCAGGGAAGGGGAAGACATCCCAGAGGACCCATGGAAGGAATATTCCTTTCGTTTTCAGCCTCGGGACAAACACCTGTCTGTTACATACCCGGGCACAGTGCACAAACCTGCACACACTGCACACGTGGGAGAGTTACACGCCCTGCTTGCCCAGGGCAGGAGCTGGGTGCTGCCGGGAGCCTCTCGCTGTCCTCCCAGTGATGTGCACCGAGTGAGGCATGCGGATGATGGAGTGAATCCCAGATCAGAACCGTAGGGGAAGGCAGGGGTGAAGGTCACTTTCCAGGAAGCCTGGGCTACGACTGGGAGAGCCCAGGCCTCTGGCTGTATTTCCCTAAGCAGCCCTTTCCTGCCTCTTGCTGTAAGGGCTCCCCAGCAGTAAGTCCCCTCTCTGCCCTCCTACCCCGGGAGAGGACTCGAAAGAATCACAGCCTCTCCATCAGCGAGCTGTGGCGGGGCAGTGCCTGAGAGCAGAGGCCTGGCTGAGCCAGCCTCCTCATAGGCACAGGGCGGTGCTTGACCTCTGTGACTCCTGGAACCCTTTCCAGGCTGATGCTCCCTATGGGGCCCCAGCGCCAACCTTACCGGGTTCCTCCCATCTCCAACCTGCGGGCAGAGAGACTCTGGCCATGGTGCTGAAGGTGGCCATGGGCTTTACCGTGCCTTCTAGGGGTGGAAGGTGAGTTTCGAACTCCGCTGGGCGGGGGGTAAGGGTGAAGGCGCAGTGGGAATGACCCACATTGAGCACATACTACGTGCCAAACCCTTTGTTGCCATCTTCACCCCTTCCTCACACTGTCTGACCACAGTATCGCTAGAGGGAGAGATGATGATGATGGGGCAACGGAGTTTGGGGAGTGATTGTCCCGTCCTGCCCAGGAAGGGGCTCTCCTCACTTTGGATTTCAAGTACCCCTGCTTCCCTGGTCCTGGGACAATTAAGGGCAGCCGAGAAAACAGTGACATGCAGAAATGGTTGATAAAACTGCGAGGGAACGTCTGTTGACATTGATTCTGCGCCTGCGGCCAGAGATGAATGATTGAAACACCAGGCTTGTTAAAGTGTGAGCACGTTTGATTTCTCTCCCCTGCACTGCATGCGATTTCGCTGGAGGGAAGTTAGCAATCAGCTAATTGACATTGAATTAACCATGAAACTCAGCCCGAGCCTTCTCTCTGAAGCGCTCTCCAGTAAGACTGTATCAAGGCTTTGAATTATTGATTATTACTTATAGCTCTGATGGGGTGATTTCCTTTTATTTGTTTGCACACTGGGTGTCCTTCATGAGTGTCCCTGAGAGCGAGAGGTCCCCAGATGGCAGGGATTTATGCCAGTGGAGCCAGGGGGAGCAGGTTACAGCCTAGACAGGACAGGTTGGACAGCCCATCCTGCTCCAGAGAAATAGCCAGTCATATTTGCTAAGCCACAGAGATTTGCTGCAGCTGCAGTTGTTGTAGCAAAACCTAGCCTGCCCTGACTAACAGGCCCTCTGATTGCTGGGCTCTTCCTGGGTCATGATCCCAATCTCCGAGTCGGAATGAGGCAGGGGTTTGCCACCCCTGTGTCTTAGGCTGGCTTCTCTAACGAAGTGAAACCGCTGAAACTTACACACATATACAGAGAGGCACCTGCCAAGGAGATGGCTCTGACAGGTAGAGAGGTGGGCAAGTTCCAAATCCGCGATCTGATGTCACACTGCAGACGTCTCCTGACCATGTAGCCACAGGGGCTGGTGCAGTCAAGATCAGCAGCTCCGACAGCCGGCCTCCGGCTGTGGAGGCCATGACGCCAAGGTCAGCAGTGAGATGGCTCTCATGGGCAGTCTTTTCAAAAGTGTTCAGCTCAGGTGTCCCACTGGCATTGCCCATGTAATGTCCACTGTGTCTGGGCTCTGCCCCATGTGCAAGCCACAGATGAATTCCACTTCCCCTGTGTAGCCTTTCAGGAATTGGGAATTAGCCAGAGGAGTGTCTCTTTCACAGATCAAACTACTTTCCCACTCTTTCTCAGAAAAGGAAGGTTTCCGGGCCCCTTCTCAACTTCTCTTTCCTTGGGAATCCAGTGTGTCTGAGCATCTCTGAAAACCACTGTCCACGTCTAGCCTGGCCGGAGAGTGGTAGTGCTGGATGGAACCGTCACCTTCTTCCAAATGGACATTAGATCTTTGAAGATGCAGCCCAACTTGGGCAATTCGCTTCAATTCAGTGCAAAGACACTTACTTCTTATTGAATTCACGTGTTTCCTGCAGAGCCCAGCTTCCTGGTGGCCAGGTGAGGCCAAATGACTGATCCTGGCCAGTGGTCTGTGAGCAGAGGGGATGTGTGACACGTCTGGAGCGAAACAGTTAACGATTGGCATTCCCGCTCCTTTCCCTGACACAGGGACTTGGGAGCCCTGTGTTGCAGAAGGCATTGCTGTAAGGCTGAGTGTTTGAGTGAACCCTGGAAAGGGGCCATCTTGGAAGAGTTGCTGGCCCTACAGTGGACTTGGTGTGAGCAGAGAGAAATCTCTGCGTGTCAAGTCCCTGAGATGCTATTGTTAGTGTGGTGCAGCCTGGCCTACCCTGGGTAAGGGGCCTGTCCGGCGGCTCCCTTCGAGTGGGCTTTCCGTCTGTTCCACCCTCTGTGCAGCACCTCCTAAGTCCTAGCTCCGTCCAGCTGTACTCGGTAGTAATTCCTCTGATTTATGGGCTCCGTAGCTCCGTAAGGTTAGTGACCGTGCTGTATTCTTCTTTGCATCTCCCCTAGGGCCTAGCCTGATGCACCGAGGACATTAATCTTGGCAGAAGGAAGCCAGTAAGAAAAGGAACTTCTGGATCCATCTAGACGCAGGCAGTAAATACCCCCTAGGGTAGTTCTGGAAGGAGGCGCTCTGGAGAATAGCTCTCTTGTTCCGTCCCGGACTAGCCGTGCCCCTTGGCTAGTTACTGCCCTCTGAGTTGCTGCTTCCTCATCTGCCAAAGAGTGCTAGTAGTCCTAGCCTCTCAGAAGTTGGGAACATAGTCATCTGTTTTGTAACACGAAGCATCATATTGTGCTGTAAATGAGTGGCAGCTACCATCCTTGTCATCGTCATCACCAGCACCAGCAGCAGGGTGAGGGGGCACCGTTGCCCTAGTCACCCACGTAGGAGCAGGGAAGAGGGTCGCCCAGGAAAGGTCCTGGCCCCGGGCATTCATAGGTGGAAGAGTTACCAGGGGGCAGATCCAGTAGGATCAATCTTGGTTCAGGGGTCCTGGGCACAGTGCCCCTCAGGGGCGCTCACACATTAGGCCCCCTTTCCTTCCTCACTGGGCATTGACTAAGGGGGTGTTTGGCCTGGGGTGCCGCCTGTCACGTCCATCTAGATGGTTGCTTCTGTACAGCTCTCCTTGGGTCTGGCGCAAACTAGGGAGACCTGGCACTCTCCTTGCTGGTGTGCTCTGCAGGAGATGGAGGGTGGCCTCTTGGCAGATGCCATGCTAGAGAGGGATATTAGGCCTGGGCCACCCAGGCAGATGCTGATGTGAATGGCCTTGAGAGGCACGGATGGTTCAGTGGTAGAATTCCCGCCTCCCATGTGGGAGACCTGAGCTTGATTCCTGGTCATTGCATTTCGGCACACTCCCAGCCCATTGTCTCCTGAACACACACAGAACATCGCCTCCTGCACACTCACAGGGCATGGACTCCTGAACACACACAGCGCATCGTCTCCTGCACACACACAGGGCATCGTCTCACGCACACTCACAGG
>NW_022111357.1:5591232-5605190 GCF_000313985.2 Echinops telfairi | reverse complement strand
GCACACTCACAGGGCATCGTCTCACGCACACTCACAGGGCATCGTCTCACGCACACTCACAGGGCATCGTCTCACGCACACTCACAGCGCATCGTCTCCTGCACACTCACAGCGCATCGTCTCCTGCACACTCACAGGGCATCGTCTCCTGCACACTCACAGCACATAGTCTCCTGCACACTCACAGTGCATCATCTCCTGCACACTCACAGGGCATCGTCTCCTGCACACTCACAGGGCATCGTCTCCTGCCCTCGCAGGGCATCGTCTCCGGCACACTCACAGCACATCATCTTAAGCACATTCACAGGGCATCATCTCTTGCCCTCAACAGGGCATCGTCTCCGGCACACTCACAGCACATCGTCTCCTGCACACTCACAGCGCATCGTCTCCTGCCCTCACAGTGCATCATCTCACGCACACTCACAGCACATCATCTCAAGCACATTCACAGGGCATTATCTCCTGCACACTCACAGGGCATCGTCTCCTGCACACTCACAGGGCATCATCTCCTGCACACTCAGAGCGCATTGTCTCCTGCACACTCACAGTGCACCTGCCCTGGAAGGCATTCAGGTTGCTATGACGCACAGGTTTCAGCAGAGCCTCCAGACTAAGACGAAGAAGGATGACAGGCAATGGATTTCAGACAATCAGGCAATGCAAACTCTTAGTCCCACCTGCAGGGGTCATGGAGACAGCCTGCGACTGGGCATTGTCTTGTTCTGTTGTCCAGGGGGTCACCACGAGTCAGGGCCCGACCTGTGGACAGTTTACAACAACGACAAGGATGACGAGGAAGAAGGGAAAGGAGAGAGCTTACGTTCTTGGAGCATCGATCATGAGCAGATTATGTAAATGACGTCTGATTTAATTCTCACAAGTCTGTGAGGTAGGGACTTTGTGTGTGATTTCTTTTTTAAAAATAGTCTTATTGATATAAAATTCCCAATATCACCTATTTCACAGTCGAATCGCTTTTACCAAGAGTTGTATGTGCATCGTCACAATCAGTGCTAGTGCTCGCTCCCTACGCAGATTCATTATTTGCTCCCCAATCCCCGATAAGGCATCACATCACTTATTATCTCTATGCATCAGCTCTTTCTGTGATCCACACACTGGAAAACCACAGAAACAATAACAAGACAAACACAAAACCATACAGAAAGGAAAGGAAGAACGAAAAGGCCACTGGCAATATTAAAACAAGCCAGAGAGAAAATTTCTGTCTTGGAACAAGTGAGAACTATTTAAACCTAGAACAAACTGAGGATGGGTCAAGGAGAGGTCAACTGACCGGGTATCATATTGTGCCGTGGTACCGTCCACCACGATCAAGTTTACAAGAATCTCTGTCTGATAGTAAAGCTGTTCTTGTCCTTCGACTGTGGCCAGAGGGAATCTGCCCGAGGCTCGATCCGAATAGGTGCTCTGCACATGGGTTCTGGGCTCCCACTGTCCAGCGTAGCCTTCCACGAATTGCGTGGTCACAATTTAAGCCCTGATGTGGATCTTGTTATTTGTCGCGTTTGGATCCCACGGGCTGCTGTGCTTCTTCCTGGTGCACTTAGTTGACACGGGAGGTAGGAGGTTTTATTCGCATTTGGGGGAAGAGGACACTGACCTGCAGACCATCTGAGCTGGGGCCTGGGGAGCAGGTTTGCCCCCTTTCTTGCTCCCCTCCTGGCTCTCGAGGCTCGCTCCCTAACTCCATCTTGCACTCCTGGGCACTCTGGTGAGTGGAAAACGTCCTTTGCTCCCCAGGTCCTGTTATAAGCTGTGACCCTGCTCCCCGTCTCTGAATGTGGTATGCTAGCACCCACCTCCTGGTCCGTTCGCTGAGCTTGTAGATGCGGTGCATTCAGCACAGTGGCTCAGACAGAGTGCCGCCCCTCTTGTTCGGTGCTACCGAATCGATTCACACCCATCGTGACCCTGTGTCCACCACCCCGCCGGCCCTGCGCCATGCTCACGCGTGCTGTTTGAGCTATTGTTGCAGCCACTGTATCTATGTGGTGGGGGGGTGGATTGACAAAGAGTGTTAGTTAAGTATTATTGGGGGCTTAGTGGCTAAGTATTCGACTGTTGACCACAAGATCAACAGTTCGTAACCATGAAATAAAAACGAGATTTTTGACTCCTGGAAAGAGTTAAAGTCTTGCAAACCCGTAGGGGGCACCCTGTCCTTGAAAGGTCAGTGTGGGTCAGAAATCGACTCAATGCAGGATGCTTGGTTTGGGCTTGTGTTCACACTTATCAAGTACTGCATTTACTATGTTCCAGACCTGCTGCTAAGTGCCGTACTTGGTTCATTTTAAATACATTCTCAAAACAACCTGAGGTGCAAGTGCTGTTCCTCCTATTTTCATTGAGGGTGATGGAAAGCTAAGAGCTAGGTTTTTCCCGGCCACCCAAGGTGGAGCGGTCCTAGGAAACCATTCGTAAGCCGGAATGGCATAAAGGGAAGACGAACTACCATTGATCCATCAGGGAAAGCATTCTGAGTGTTCCCACGGGAACCTGAAGCCCACGGTGTTCATAGACACAGACCAGGGGCTTGGGGCAGAGATGCGAAGACGCTGGGGGGCGGATGCTCCAAGGGAGGGAGTCTGCCGAAGCCCCTTCATCACTCAGGGCGCTCGCCACCCCTTTATTGGCTCCCTGCAAAACCAACCAACCCACCTCCCACCCCCTCCCTGAAAAGGTGAAATTCCTCTTAGGCTTTCTTCCAGTTCTCGAACACAGAGACCAGCACAGGTCTTTTCTAAAAGGGAAGGGGTGGGAAGTGAACTTTTGAACAGCGAGGGCCCCTGTCGCAGTAATGACCCTCCCAAGTGCAAGTGTGCAGGTCCTGTCGTTTGATTCCAGTTGTTCTTGTGGGCGCCCGGTGCCGTCAGGTCAGCTCCAACTCACCGTCACCCGTCGTGTAACAGAGTGAAACCCTGCCCTCGGCTGTACCGGAGTCCCAACTGCTGTTGATGTCTCGGGTGCAACATAGGATCAGAGCCCAGGGGTAATGAATGGTGAAACAGTAATCATTCCTGTGGCAGGAGACGTTGTCTCATGGACTTTGGACACGTTGTCTGGAAAGGCCATGTTGTGTGGAAGAGCACGTCTGCTGGGTAAAGTAGTGGATCAGCGATAAAGAGCAAGCCCCTTGATGAGGTGGATGGACGCAGTGGTTGCAACAATGGGCCCAAACATCACACTGGTGAGGATGGTGTAGGATTGGCCGGTACTTTGCGCTGTTGGATAGAGTGTTGCTATGAACTAGAACCAACTCAATGGCCACACACACACACACACACACACACACACACACACACGGAGTGATTATTATGTGCCAGATGCAGTGCTAAGCACTACACAACACACACGTGTATGCTTATCTATTTCTTTCTCTCTATATTGTATATGTTTATTTCTACTTATCAGCTGTCCTCTATGAGGCAAGTCTTATAATTAGCTGACATGCCTATTGCATGTCATAGAGTGCCATGTGATGCTTGGATTCAAACACTGTTTGCAAACGACATACCCCAAACCCAAGGACACAGGGAGCGTGCAGAGGAAGGGTTGATGAGGAAACATCAGGGAAGTCGGGGTACAGACAGGGCTCGAGCAGGTCGCCCCGGGTTGGGTTCAGCTTGATCCAGCTTGCCCCAGCCCCACATATTTCGAACTGGTCTTAGCATGTCTGGTTTGATCTGAGCCAGCCTGAATTGGTTAGAGTTGGTCACAGCCAGTCGGGACCAGTCTGAGCTGGAATGACCTAGTTTGCGTCCCTCTGGCTCCCCAGGTTGGCTTCTCTTCCTGCGTAGAGTTTGGACTCCCCGTGGAACTCCCGTGGAAACGCTTCTCTTGTACTCTCCCTGGTGTGATGGCTGCGGTCGGGACACAGGTGAGGGAGCCTTATAGGGCCGCACTTGGACCTGGGGTGGGTGGGTCAGGTTCTACCGTCGGAAAACCTCTCCCTCCGAGCCCTGGCCTGGCCACCTCTGCCTCGAAGGCCTCCTCCTTTCCCTACAGGCTGTGTGCCTGTGGCGTGTCCTGGCTGCCTGCTCCCTCCCGCTTTCCTGTCCTGGCATAATCATGGCTCAGACTGTTGGGACCCACAGGGGTTTGTTTCGCAGGCTGATTTGTGGGGAGTAGATGGTCATACCTTTTTTCCTAGTCTGACTCCTTCTGGAAGCTCCGCTGAAACTGGCTCAGCATCATGGCGCCACCCAAGCCTCCAGGGGCAGATGTGGGGGTGGCTGTGCTGAGGTGCATTGCTGGGAATCGAACCCAGGTCTCTGCCTGGAAGGCGAGGATACTGCCACAGTGCCACCTTTCCTGTCCTGGAGGGAGACTTCTTCATTCTCTCTTCCAAGATCAGAATGAGCAGCCCCCCACTCCCCCCAGCCCTCCCTGCCACAAGAGGGCTTTTCTGGGAAGGCAGAACTAGTTTATCCTGGTGCCCCCCTGGGATGGGTAGGGGGCAGGTGTTACTCTCTTTGCTCTCAGACCCTAAACAGATGTGACTTGCACCACTGCACTGGCAGTTTAATGAAACAGCGATGTGCAAGGGGTCGGTGGGGAGGGGGAAGGGGAAGGTGGTCAGGGCGTAAAGGGCAGGTGCTGCCTAATGGGATGCCACAATGCATGATCATCCTATGGGAGCCACGGCCCCTTCAGAGAATCCCAAAGGCCAGAGGGAGCGAGCACCCAACAGACCTGGGAGAGACGGTCACACTGGGGCTCGCTGCTCTCTGCCAACTGGCCTGGGTGGCCATGTTGCCGTGGGCACGATCAGACCCAGGAAATGTCAAGATCCGGTGTTAGCTGTGGCTACATTCTTCTCCTCGAAGGCCCTGCGGAGGGCGTGTGCTGCTAGGGGACAGAGACAGCCCCCAGCCGGGAGTGTGCATCTTTAGAGCTGGAAAGAACGTGCCCAGCCAACTTACCTATGGGCATGTAGAGAATCAGGAGCTGGGGCAGCCCATAGTTTACACCCTATGGCCTCTATTCAGTGGATGTAGATGGTCAAGAGGAAGGTCTTTCACCTCGCGGACCAAGGCCCTTCTGCGGTGATTTGCAACATCCTCCCCCTATTGGAGGCACCCTCTGCTCCCAGGGAGGCCTGATGGGGGCCAGGCCTAGCTACCTAGATACCTCCTACAGTTCTGCCCCATCCCCTCTCCCAGATGTGAAGCAGGCCATGCCCAGGCGTCCTGGGCCACAGCAGATAGGCCTTCACAGGAGCCCAGGGTTCCAGGTCCTTTTGGGGGGGACACTGGGCCACAGAGAAGGGTGGGGATGAGTCAGTGCTTGTTAATCAAGTTGGCAGGGAGGGCTAGGTGGACTGGGCTAAGGCATCCATTCGTGTCAAGGGCAAGAACTGATTGCACCTGGGAGAGCAGTGCCTAGAAGGATCTGTCAAGGCCAGAAACAACCATGCCCAGAAATGATGGAGCTCAGTCATGGACTGCCCCAGATGAAAGTGCCAGGGACTGACTGTGCCTGTGAATGACCATGCCAGGGGCCTGTGATGCCCAGAGACCCATGGTGCCCGAGGACAGATTGTACCCAGTGATCCAAGTGCCCAAACACTGACCTTGTCCAGGAATTCCTGATCTGAGAGACTCTCTGCGATTCACTGAATCTGGGCCTCTCCGTACCCAGTTGCTGACTTTGCCCACTGTCCAATTGTACCCAAGGACCGACTGGACCCAGGGTGCACTGACCATGTCCACAGCTTGTCTGTGCCCAGGCGTGGTCGCTGTGCCCTGGCAGGACCATTCAGGGACAGGCTGTTCCCAGGACTGTCTGCGCTTAGAGACTGTCCTGAGACCAGCCATCTTGAAGGATCCACATTGTGAAGTGGCCAACTCAGCCAGAGGACAGCTGTCCGTGGGAAAGCAGCAGAGCCCAGGGAGGACTCTGCCCATGGCTGGACTGGGCCCAGGTGTGGCTCTGTCCGGAGAACTCGGTGCGCCGAGTCTCGGTGCTGCTGCATCAGGCAGCCAGGAACTAGGGACACAGACTCTCTGCATACAAGTGGAGCCCTGTGTCTGGCATACAGGCTGCCCAACAACGTGGCACGGCACCTGGGGTGAGGGCCTCTGGGAGTCCTCACCCTCCCCACAGGTAATCGACTGGCTTCCAATCCAGGAAGCTGGCGATGTGGAGGGGAGAAGGAGCTCAGAGGTGTTAAGCACCTGGTGTGTGCCTGGCACATCCAGGCCCTCCTCTCTGGTGACACTGTTTCGTCCCCGGGACAACCCCACTCACAGGCTCACAGACCTCTCCGATGGCAGAGCCCTCCCCTCCATGCCTGTGCGGGTTGGGCAGAGGTTTTTCACAAGAGGAAACTGAGGGAGGGCCCGGACCCAGGCATGAGTCCATGCTGGGTCCCCCACTCCTCAGGGTGCAGGACCCTTGGCAGGCCCCCTCAGAAGGGCTTCCTGCGGGCTGCATTCCTGGGTGCTGTCCTGGAGGCGGGTGGCCGGGGCATAGGGGCTGGCTGTCTCGTCACAAGTCCCCTTTCATGATGCTCACAAGGCTCCTTCAGAGCTGGGAGTCGGCTGTGCAAACAGGCACATCTGGGCGCTGGCTGGAGTGGGCAGCGGAACTGCCCCCCACTGACCAGCTGCTCCTCCCTTCTGGACAAAGGGAGCTTTGGCTCTGTGGGGGCTCCCGAAGGACTTGGGGCTCTGGAGGGGACAGCCCCTACCCTGCCCTCCACGGAGATGACCCTCTCTGGCTGCCATTTTCCTCTGACCTCAACAGTGTTTCCTGCTGGGGGCATGCCCCCCACCTCCCGGCCCAGCCCCTGCCAGAATGGGGGTGAGGGTGGGGGGGCAGGGGGGTGGGTGTAGAGGGGACCAGGGCTGCAGTCAGGAAGGGCTTGTGCTGTGGGCAAAGCGGCATCGGGGCAGCCCTTCCAGCCCAACTCCCTCTCCTGGGGTGTCGGCTGCTGCGTGACATTGAAGGCAAGCCTTTCAGAAGCAGGCCACCAGGCAGGCCTCCAAGGTGCTTCTCAGTGGGCTTGAACTGCCAGCCTTCCACCTAGCAGTGGAGGGCTTATCCATCGGTGCCTCCCAGGGAGTGGCTGAGCATGCGCGTAGGTGGAGAAAGACAGAAATGGAATCATCACAGAAATGCTTGTGAATATTGACACATTCTTTTTTTTTTTAAGGTCTTTAAAAAAAATCATTTTATTAGGGGCTCACACAACTCTTATCACAATCCATACATATATCAATTGTGTAAAGCGCATTTGTACATTCATTGCCCTCGTCATTCTCAAAACATTTGCTCTCCACTTAAGCCCCCGGCATTAGGTCCTCACTTTTCCCCTCCCTCCCCGCTCCTCCCTTCCTCATGGCCCTTGATAATTTATAAATCGTTGTTTTGTTGTATCTTGCCCTGTATTGACACATTCTTACACAGCGGTTTTCTTTCTCTCTCTCTCTCTCTTTTCTCTTGTTAGGTTTCAGGCATGGCTCTGACTCATTTGGTCCTCACCACAACCCACCGAGGTGGATACTTTTCTATCCCTGCTTTGCAGATCAGGCCGTCAAGGCACAGAGAGTTTAGGTGGCTTGGCGAAGTAGAAAGAGGCAGAGCCAGGATCTGAACCCAGACCGCAGGTGGTGTGAGGCAGAAGGGCAGTAGCAGAGGCATCTTGGGCGGGGTGTGGGCTGGCAGGAGTCTTGGCAGGTAGACTGAGGCGTCAGGAAGTCACCAGGGAGGAGCTGGCATTGGAGCTTAGCGCTGGCTGTTGTGTGGAGGGCGGGGCTTGGAGGGTTCAGCTGGGAGGCTCTCAGAGAGGCTGGGGGTTAGGGTGGGCTCGTGGTCATAGAGGCCAGACTTGGAAGGGCAGAAAGTCCAGAGTGGGAGTGAGGGGGCAGTGGAGATGAGGACTCTGCTCTGTGTCTGGTGAGGCGCCTACCAGCTTCTTCCTGGGTGCGCTCTCCACCTGCTGGCAGGTCCACCTGGGAGGAGGGCTGGCCAGGGGGCACTTGGGGACCGGAGTGTTCCTGATAGCTAGAGTCAGGGAAGAAAAGGGGGCAAGGGGGAGGGTCCTGGGAGCTGGGGAGAAGGGAGGTTAGAGGTGGTCTCTCCAAAATGGGACAGGGGGGCTGAGGCCTGGCCCACTGGTGAGGGGGCAGCCAGGGGAGGACTTGCTGAGGTGAGTGTGGCCTGCAGGGCCTTGCCGCAAGTTTTCCCTGGGTTCTAAGAGGCTTTAACAGGTTTTCTGGCTGCAGAGTGCAGGGTGGATTGAATCGGGCAAAGAAACTTGTTCCCAGCCCGGCCCAGACGACCACTCTCCTGCCCTCCATGTGTTTCCTGGCCTCCAGCCAGCTCAGAGGCCTGGAGGCGGTTGGGACCAGTGCAGTGCAGGGACAAAGGGTGGGGCCTGGTTGTCCTGCCCACTGCCACCCCACACAGGGACGGTCCCCTTCCCCCACCTCCACCCGGAAAGGGGCTTTTGAATGAAAAAAGTCTTCACTTTTTTTCTTTTAAATGGCAGCTCTGTGTACTGTACATGGTAATTAATACATTAGCATTTATGCAAAATACCATCACAGCCGGGCTGGTATGTCAGCTGCCTTCCTGAGCTGCAAAAATGTGAGCGCCCCGAGGTACCGCAGACAGGCCCCCACCCTGCAGACAGTGCCCTTTGACCTGTGTCATTCACTACGGTGTCGCAAGGAGAGTGTTTGCACACCGCTGTACACACATTTCTTCTTGTGAGGGCCTGTGGTCTGCATATGTGTCCTGTGTGTGTGTGCACACATGTGCTTATGCAGCCTAAGTTCCTCCGAGTGCATAGGGCCCGTGTAAGAGGAGGTGCCCCTGGGTGCGTGCATGGGTGCCTGTGCGGTGGTCTAGCAGGAGTGCATGTGAGTGAGTGTTTTATATGTGCCACCTGTGAACTTGTGTGGGCATCTGTACATGGGCCCGCATGTATGTGTCTGTGCATGTTCACATGTGCTTCTCTGTGTGTGCCTGGCTCCAGGTCAATGTGTGTCCATGCCTCTGTGTTATGTGTCCACATAACACATGTCCATGCATGTTCATATGTACCTACCAGTGGGTGCTCACGTGTGTTTACATCCTGAGGAGGGAGGAAGACCAGGCTTTCTACTCCTGAGAGGACAGCTTCGGAACCCCTCAGGGGCAGCTCTGACCTGGGCTACGGGTTGCCAGGAGTCAGCATCCACTCGATGGCAGTGCATTAACTTTGGGTTTGGAATGGCCTGTGGTTTGTGCCTGCATGTCAGTACCGCCCTGCGTGTCCTGGTATGTTTGACATATCCATATTTGTGCCTGTGCATGTATGTGTGTATGTGTTTGTATGTGTGTACGTGTGTCAGTATTATCCTGTGTATCTTGGTACGTTTTGACATATCCATACTTGTGCCTGTGTGTGTGTACATGTGTGTATGTGTTTATGTATGTGTGTGTATGCATGTGTGTATGTGTGTGTGTGTGTGTGAACTACCTGTGGGAGTGATTGTAAAGGAAAGCTGTACAGCAACTAGTGGCAGTGACATCTGGCCTGAGTCCCCTGGGCAAGCCCATGACCTTGGAAAGGTCACTCCACCCTAGTGAGCCTCACTTTCCTCATCTGTGAAACAGGCCCGCGCAAACCTCCCTGCCCATGACAACAACCATAACTCGTCACCCTGCAGCTGAGGACAGTGGGGAGGGACCAGTAAGTGGGCAGTGACAATCCAGGTCGACGTGCCAGGGCAGACCAGCACAGGCGCTCCTGGCTAGGCGACAGGGACAGGGAGGCTTCTGGAATGCTCCTCTGAGGGCTGGCTGCCGAGTTGCATCTTGAAGGGTGAGTAAGAGTTAGCCAGCCGCGGAAGCCTGGAGGAGTGACCCAGGGGCAGAGGCCGTAAGGCTGAGAAATGGTCTGACCCCTCAGGGGGGCTGGAGCCTGGGGCATGACGGGAGAAGATCTCCCAGGGGCTCGTGTCCCGAGGACAGTGGGGAGCCGTTGAGGGCTTCAGAAGGAGAGACTCCTGGCCGAGTGGACACCCCACTCTACCTTATGCAGGAAGGAAGGGCCAGAATGGGAGGAGGTGCTGGGAGGTAAGACCATGAAAAAGATCCCAGTAGGCTGCTGGGGGTGCGATGGGGGACGTGGGGATGGAGGTCAGGGCCTCCTGGGGCCAACTCTGTGGTGCCTGAAGCTTGCTTAGATAAGAATGAGGAGAGGGAGAGGTGGAGCTGGGTGATGGGGGGTGAGGGTGCTCTCTGCGGTAGGGACCTGAGAGAGGAAAGATGTCTCTAGTGCTGAGTTTGAGATACCAATGATCCATCCCTCCCTCCCTCCCTCCCTCCATCCATCCATCCACCCATCCATGCCCCTCCCATCAGGTATTTGAGAGACCAAGACGAACAAGGCACAGGATTGTTGTAAGCATTGGACCTGCCCTTAAGGAGCTTACTGTATTAGGAAGCAGGTGTGGGCACAGACAGTACCATTCAGCGGATGCTCAGATGGACCAGCACCTCAGTAACTATTTGTGGAGTACATTGTTGATTGAATGAAGAATGAATGAATAGTATGAGAGTTTGTGGAAGCTGAAGCAGGTATCTGACTCAGCCTAGTAGCATACTGGGTTACACATTGGGCTTCTAACCGCAAGGTTTGAAGTTTGAACCCACCAGAGCAGGCTTGAGGCTTTTTGCTCTCCTGAAGATGTACAGCCTGGGAGACCACAGAGGCAGAGTACTCTGTCCTGTAGGGTCCTGAGTGGACTTTGACTTGATGGCAGTGGAAGGAGAGGGCCTCATCTTTCGCCCTCTGAGTGGCTGGTGGTTTCGAACTGCCAGTCTTCTGGTTTGCAGCCCATGGTCCCTCACTGTGACACCAGGGCTCCTTGGTATGGCCACAGGCGGGTAGGTATGGTGGCCCCGGGGGCTGGAGGATCTGAAGTCCTCGGTGTGGTCTGAGCAGCAGGATGTGCAGTCAGAAGTGGAGAGGGGCGCAGTTGGGAAGGGGCAGAGGCGACATCACGGAAGATCTCAACGACGGTTAGGTCCAGCGGCTTCCTTGCCTCTGCCTCCCCAATGCCGCCCCGGGTACCGTGGAGCCTTAGAAAGCTTTTAAGCAGAGACGTGACTGGTTCCTGTTATATTTTATACAAACCTCTGGGTGCTGGATCCTGGACTGAGGGAGAATAGGGCTAAAGGTGGAAGGCCAGCGATGGGGTCTTGTGGGACATAGTTTGGGATTGGGCTTTTTGGTCCCCCCCTTTTCTCTCTGTAGCCTCTGCCTTTCTTCCTGCCGCCACTCCACCCTCAGCTCTTTTCTTCTCCTTAAACTTTTTCTTGTGAATTAAGAGAAGGCTTACAGAGCAGATCATCATTTTCCCATCCAACACTCCATACACATTTTCTTTCAGCCGTCCATCGCAGTCCCCTCAGTGGACTTCCTCCCTGGGTTTCCCGTGTCCATTCCTGGTGTGGGGGTTACAAGTCGGGCTAGAAATGGCAAGGTCAGCAGTTCAAAACCACCAGACACTCTGAGGGAGAAAGATGAGGCTTTCTACTCCCGTGAAGAGTTTCAGTTTTGGAAACCCACACGGGCAGTTCTACCCTGTCCTGTAGGGTTGCTGTGGGTCAGCATGCACTCAATGGCAGGGACTTGTTTTTTTCTTCCCTCCTAGCCCTCTGAACGTTGTCCTGGGGCAACGACTGCCCTTTGATGTTAAATGCTTGCTTGTTCTAACTCGAAGGTGAGTTCGGTTCCCGACCTGAAGTGTGTGGTGAGTAAGGGCCAGCCAGTCTCAAGGCAGCCAACAGCCCTGCTGTCCTTCATGACCTTGAGTCTTGCTCCACTTGTCCTCCCACGCTCTCCAGGGCCTCAAAACGTGGTCCTTTCCAGGGTTGGCAGTGGCAGCTGGACACCAGCCAGTTCTTCTGGCCTCAGAGTTGTGGAGACCGGTGTTTTCATTGTCCGTCAGTCAGTCCATTGGACGGACTGTGTCCGCCTACCTTTTGATTTGCATCTTTCTTTTCTCTGGAGAGACGGCGCGTTACACCTTGCATGGCGGCTCGTGAATTTTTAAGACCCCTTGAGGGATTTTTAGAGCAGTCTTGGTGATATAGTGGTTATGTGTTGGACAGCTCACCGCAAGGTCAGCAGTTTGAACCCACCAGCCGCTTCTCAGGAGAAAAGGAGGCTCTTTACTCCCGTAAAGAGTAACAGTCTCAGAAACCCACAGGGGCAGTTGTGCTCTTTCCTTTGGGGTCACCATGAGTCAGAATGGACTCACTGGCAGTGAATGAGGGAGTTTCTTCTAGGGGATGAAGTACCAGCCTGCCTGCCCACCTGTTTGCCTCCCTTCTTCCCTCCCTCCCTCCTTTCCTTTCAGACCTGGCAGGACTCCATGGCCTCATCCCTGTGCTCTGTCCTTATCTCCGTCTATGACCCGGACTTGGCCAAGTCAACTGGCTTCTCAGAGCAGCGGGGATCTTGGGTAGGATGCAGGCAGGAGATGAGCAGGAGGTGCTCCAGGAGAACGGGCGGGACATTTCACTGGGCTTCGTTCTCCCTTCCTGGGGGTAGGGACCCCTCAGGGTGGAAGGTGGAAGCACTGCCTTCCTGGCTCCCCCTCCTCCTTGGCTGAAGAGGGGCGAGGACAAGGGCAAGGATGAGCTCATGTGGTCTCTTGCTGTGGCTGAGACACCCGTGCCCCCCCCCCCCACCCCCAGTCTCAGCTCTCTGAGGCTGGGAGGCTGCTCTGGGGTGGGCTAGCCCCTCCCACAAGCAAGCACTCCTCCCTCTGTTAGTGTTCAAAATGGAATTGGTCCCAGGAAACTTGGAGCCTGCGAGAGCCGCTTTGAATTTTGCAAAACAGCTCTGAGGAGGTAAAACATGTCAGAGGAGTCAAGTACAGAAATCCTTGCTTGGAAATCTCACTCTGGCCGGGCTGGAAGCACACAGAGAAAGGACTGGGGCAGGGGCTCTGGCCCTGAGCACGCCCCGCTGCAGCCTTGGAGCCGGAGTTCGGGTGGTTGCGTGCCGGCTCGGCTGCTCACCGACAAGCGGCCGGTTTGAGTTCACCAGCTGCCCCTCAGGAGAAAGAGGTGGCAGCCTGCTTCTCTAAGGATCTGCAGCCTTGGCAATCCTGTGGGGCATCTTTTCCGTCCTACAGGGTCCCCATCAATTGGAATCCACTAGAAGGCCACTGGAGGGTGGGTGGGTGGACTAACTTTTTCATTTTGGGGTAGCGGTGGCGGGCACGCAGCCCGGCCAGCAGGGGGACAGCCTGCAGCCCCGCGTCCACATTGGCGTCCAGGTTGCCTGGCCTCCTTGCGTTCGAGGTGCTCACAGGGCACGCCTGCCCGTCCTCAGTGGAGCCACCCTTTCCTTTTTTTGGATAACAGTTTGGTGACTGTGTAAAATAGACACATATGGCCCTTGTGGAAACATCCCGAGGGGATGGAAAAGTTCAAGGCCATGGATGCAGTCCTACCCGAGGGAGAGCACACAACACATGTTGTTCTGTCACCTGCTCCCAATATGACCCAGATGTCCTTCATGCTAGTGCACTGAGAGCCACCTCCGTGGGTTCAGGCCTCACCTTCCTTACCCGGGCCCCAGCTGATGGAGAGGGATGTTCTTCAGTTGCTTTGCTCCCTAAACACAGACTTCACTGCTATGAGCAAGGTTGGCGGTTCAAGTCCAGCAGCCACTCTGAGGACAAGGTGAGGTTGTCTGCTCCGGGAAGGAGGTACAGCCTCGGGAACCCTAGCTGAGTCTCTGCGAGTTGCAATCGACTCAGTGGCAGTGGGTTTGGCTTTTCACGCAAGCCTCGGGGAGCATGGTCCTTTGTCCATTTGTTCACGCGTCCACTCGTCGATAGCACAGGAGCTTGCGCCAAGGTTGTTCTAAAACGGACAGGACTTGCCCTTAAGGTGGTTATGATGGAATAGGG
>NW_022111357.1:5585230-5591132 GCF_000313985.2 Echinops telfairi | reverse complement strand
CCGCCCCTACTACCACTGAGTTGATTTAGACTCACAGTGATCCTGTAGGGTTTCCTTGCTTAAGTCTTTATGGGAGCAGTCAGCCTCATTCGGCTACCACAGAGCAGCTGGCGGGTTTGACTCACCGACCTTGTGGTTAGCAGTCCAATGCTTACCCGACAGCACCACTAAGACAGGCATTAAACACAAAAAATATCCAAGTAGCTGGTGATGCTTGCACAAAGTAAGTGACGGGCTCCTAGACTTGAGAGCCAGAGGGGACTTTTCTGAGCAGGTGACATGTGACGTTTGGGTTGTAGCAGGGGCAGGGGATGGAGGCAGAGGGGAACAGGAGGAGGGCTTTCCTTAGGGGGAGCAGGATTTCCAATGGTCTCCACAAGGGAAATCCCTCCAGATGCAATGGCTGGGCCAGCGGGTGAGCAGAGCCTGTGTGTACTCCGAGGGTGGGGCACCGCCCTTGGGAAAGGCTTTACAAGAGCGGGCAGCCAGGGTCCCCGCAGCCTCGCAGACCAGGCACCAGTGGTCACTCTTATGATAATGGTCTCTGCCCATCTACGAGGCGGAGCATTGGATGCCATCTTCCTTATGCGGCCGCGGAGCACCGATCCCTGGGCGGAGAGGAGAGGCATGCACACCATCTTTCTTTGTGAAGCCGCTGCTGTTGGAAGCCTTCGTGGTCCCTGGTCTGCAGGCCCATCCTCCAACAACGTCCCCCGGGGACTTAGGAGAGGTGATGCCAAGCACGTGGCTTGGTGATGCCCACGTGGCCAGAGCAGGGGGCCAGGGGGCTGGGAAGGTGATTTGGAATCCGTGGGGGACAGGGACTGTCCCAGCGGGGAGGGGAGGGGCTGGCAGAGCAGTGAGGCCCTGGGGCCAGCATCCACATGCCATTAGGCATGCTCAGAGATCCCAGGTGCTCCTGGGCGAGCTGAATGCCTCCATATGAATATTAACAGCCCGGCCATTAATATTAATGACAATAATAAACAAGTGTGAGGATGATTTTTAAAGAAGGCTGCTGCTGCTCCAGCTGTTGCCACCTTTCATTTAGAGGCTGCCGGGGTTCTTCCCCTCCCGCTCCCCAGACCTCAGGCGAGCCCCAGTGGCCTGAGCCAAAACGGCATCTCCAACGGAGGATCCATGCAGGAAACCCCGGTTTCCGTTCCAGCAGTGTGGGCCATGTGATCGGTGTGTGTGTGTGTGTGTGGTGGGGAGGAGGCAGGAAGGGATGAATGGACTTGTGTGTGGGCAGCCAGCTGTGCCGCCCAGACTCTGACCCCACTGGGGCCGCCGCCCTGCTGCACCCGAGGAGGTGGGCGGGGACTTCCAAGGGCCAGCCTCTTGCCAAGGTGGCTGGAGGAATTACCCTGCTAAAGTGGTCATGAATTATAGAGGGGACGGGATGGTGGGTGGGAGCGCGGCCCGGAATATCATATGTGTAAATAGAGTGGCGTGGCGTCCAGACAGCAGGTGCTGGCACCCACAGGGCCTCGTCTCTTGCCAGCCTGCCTCCTCCTGTGGACGCCGGCAAGTCACTCGCAGCCTCCTCCTTCAAAGGATCTGTTAATAAGTCAATGACGGAACATCTAAAGGGGAAAAATATTTCTCTTTATAGTTGGAGATAATTGTCCCAGAGAAGAGAAAAAAAAAAAGACAAAAAAACACAACAAACCTTTAATTACAACTCACCCAGAGAAAGCTTGATTTGTGGGCCGAGCCCAAATGCTGAGGAGCTGGATGTAAAATATTTGTAATATTTAGGGAACCTAGAGTTTTACATAAAAGTAAACAGCATTGCCTGAAGGCACAATTTCCAGCAACACAATAAAATGTGCACTGAATTTATGGCGGCCATCCATTAGCTCTTACCAAGGCAACGTCGTCCCTATCTGTCGTCCATCATTATAATAGAGGGTTAATGCACCAAATTTACATAAAAAAGTCATATTGTCTGCATGAATTATTTACACTCGAAGCTGTTTTTACAGCTTGGTTTCAAGCTGGATTCTGGGAGAGATTCTGCCAGTAAATTACTCTGTGGAGACCTGGTTCTATAACTGCGCGTGGAGCCGGCAATGAAAAGAGAGGAAAATGGGCAGACCCTGGCGGGTCGTCCGTGCTGCCGCCGCTCGGGTGGGTGGGGGCTGGAGACGCGGGAGGCTCCCGGAGGCCGTGGGCCCCCTGCAGATGGGGCTCCACTGCTGCCCGTGGCTTCCAGGACCACAGGCACTGTCCAGAGGGGCCTGAGGGCTCTGGGTGGCCAACGCCCTAGCAGGGCCCTGGAGAAGTCGGGGAAGGACTGTGTTGGTGGGTTCAGGGGCCCAACCCAGTGGTGGGAGTGAGCCCCCTCAGTCCCACTAGACAGAAGGGAAGACAAACCTGGAGGGAGGCATCTGCTCTGGAGGCAGGTGGCTCACTGCTGCCAGGTGGGCTCGGTACAGACCCTCAGACTGGGGCTGGGACAGGGGTTCAAGGGCAGGACCCACAGGGAACCCCCAGGCGTCCCCTCTCAGCCCTCTGCCTGTTTCCCAGGACTTCCAGCTCTTGGAAGGCAGAGTCAGGGCTTGGTCCGGGGTGGGGTAAGGAGCCGTTTGGAGACATTTGGTTCTTTTTGTCTCTTCCCTGTGGGTTGGGGGCTACTTGGGCAGACAGTTCATGCTTAAGGTGAGCAGATTTTAACATTGGTAAAGTGGGACAAAAGCGGGGCACCCTTGATAAAACTCATATCCTGGCGAAATAGCCACATGGCGGCTGGAAACCATCTACCCTAGTTTGTCGTGCATTCTTTCCAAAAATTGGGACTTTTTAAAAACGCCACGGTGACGTGGGAAAAATTGTTAAAAATCGGGACTGTCCCGCCAAAAGCGGGACATCTGGTCACCTTACTCATGCTTCCAGGTGAAGAGGAGTGGTGGGAGGTTGGCCATCCAATGAGAGAACAGCCTTTGTTGTTATCAAATGATAGACACCCCAACACTTGCCATTTGGTAGCTTCCATGTGTGCCCATCGGTGAACCTGCGACAGCAATCAGGCCACACAGGGAGCCGGCACCAGTCTAGTCTGCTCACTTTTCCATAAACCAGGCTCCTTGGCCCTCGCCGCCTGCTCCTGGTGACCACGGTGCTACTTTTCCCTGGATACGCTTACCCGCTCCAGGTGTTTGCTGTCCGCGAGGTCCCACAGCATTGGGACAACGCTCTGTGCTGGCTCCGTGGCCTTGGGCAAGACTATTAGTTTCTGAGGACTCCTGTTTCCTCATCTGCAAAGTGGGCTTTCTTGCTCCTGCCCTCCCGGCATGCACTGCGGGAGTGGAGGGAGGACAGGTGGGAGAAGTGCTCGAGGTTGGGCGGTGGGCTCTAGGCACGGCCACAGTGAGGGGCGCAGCAGCGGGAGACACGGAGGTCAGGGCTGATGCAGGGCCCGGGAAAGAGGAGCAAGACAGACCGTGGGTGAGCGATCAGGACAGGCAGTCAGAGACAAAGAGGGAGAGACCGAGAGAGACAAGGTACGGACACAGAAACAAAGGAATGGCAAGAGGCCACCAGGTGACTGCCCCAGGGAGAAAGGCAGAGGCTGGCAAGGAGTCAGGGCCATACTCAGGCTGCTTGAGGCTCTGGCTTCCGAATGGAGCCTCCAGGTGTGTGTTTCTGGCAGTGGAGGCAATGGGCAGAGCCATCGGGGGTCTGAAACCTGGGGTCCCTCCGCCTGGGCCTTCTCTCTGGCCAGTGGACTTCAGCCTCTTCTTCCATTGCCTTTCCACAGCACAAGGTGGTCCGAGCTGAGGACCCTCACTTCCCCTTCCCAGAACCCAGGGGGAGGGGCATGATGTGGGCTGGTGCTTCTGGAGGCACTAAGGCAGGTCCCAGGGGCCCGGAGACAACCAATGACTGCCCCCCCTCCCCCCGCTGTATCTGCCCGCCAGCCTGTCCTGAGAGGCAGTCCTGGAAGGACAGGGCACCCTTCCTATCCACGGAGCTGTGATTTAAATCTGGACTCAGCTTTGCTCGCATCCCCTCGAGAAGCAAGATTTAGAGTGACCAATTTGTCTTTCTGTCTTCCTGGGCATGCATGCACACACACACGTGCACATGCTCACTTGCCAGTGCACACATCCTACAAGCTCCCCATGCATGCTTGCACACGCATGAATGTGTACACACCACCATGCCCCCTCCCCCGACCACGTGGGTCCATGTTCATGCATGGTGCATTTGTATGCATACACATGCTGCCTGGGCAGTTCGCAGCCAGAAGGTAGGGCAAGAGGAAAAGGTGGTGTTGGCTGAGACAGCTGTGGGTGGGCTGGGTGAAGGGAGGCGAGGGATGGTGGACAGCAACCCCGCAACAGCAAGAGGCTCTCCAGACCACAGCCACCATGTTTCCTGGACAAGGGGCTAAGGCTGTCTTCTGTGTGTGCCTGTGTGCAAGTCTGTGTGCTTACCTGTGGGTGCTGTCAAGAGGAGAGGCCTTTGTTGCGGGCTGTGGCCGACAGTCTATGGACAGGTGAGAGCAGCACACTGGAAAGAATCCGTATCGGGAATCAGGATGGCTGGGCTGTGTGTCCACAGGGACAAGGACCCACCGGGTGGCCTTGGACAAACTCAGCTCTCTCAGGGCTTCTGTGACTTCTGAAACCCTTACAGGTTCTGCCGGTGCTGGCTTTGTGGCATCTCCGCACGACTTTGACAGCGCTTCCCTCTGGGCTTGGGGGTGGGTGTCTGCGTGCTTGACGGATGTTTGTGCTGCGTATGTTTGTATGCATATTCCTGGGTAGGGGTGCTGCCTGTGGACTTGCATGCCTGATGGTGTCGAAGGGAGCTGCGTGCATGTTTGCATGTCCGGGTGTTGTCTGTGTCTGTGTGCAGGCATGTTTGTTATATGTTATATGTGCTGCATGTGTGGTGACATGCATGTGAGAGTGCTGTGCATGTTTGTGTCTGGGCGTGGTATGTGTGTGCCTGTGTGTGGACGTGATTGTGCAAATGTGCTTTTCCCTGCAGAGAGGCTGCCCACGTGCCTAGGTTTATATAGTGAGTCCCTACACTGTCGTGTGTGAACGTGTGTGGGGATGGGGAGTTTGGGAAGTGATCTGTGGCTGGGTGTTTGTGAGGGACAGGATGTACTTAAAATTACCCCCCTAACTACCCCACACCCCTAAGCTCTCACCTTTGGGCTCCTGACTGAAAAATTGACGGTTTGAACCCACAAGCCGGTCCTCAGGAGAAAGATGCGTCCAGAAAGATTCCCAGCCTCAGCAATCCACAGGGCAGTTCTTACCCGCCCTCCAGTTTCCAGCTGAGTGGGATGGCCTTGGTGATGGTGGCTTTGGGCGCGTCTCACTCCTCCCTGCCTTGCTCTGCTCTCTAACCCAACCACCACCACCGCCTCACTATTGGACCACACACTACATGGCCCCGTCGTTTTGTCCCTAGTCTCCCTCCCTTCTGGAATGCCGGCTCCATGAAGGCAGGGACGGGGCCTCGCGGGCGGCGTCTGGTGCGATCGCTGTGCCCGGTATTAGATCAGCCGCAGCCACAGGAAGCTGCTCCCTGGCGCCTTCCCGGGAATCAGGGAACGGAAGCCTCACCTTCGCGGCGGGGTCCCTAGCGCGTCACTTTCCCACTGAAGCCCTGACCACTCCACTTGACATTGCCCTCCCCACAGACTAAGTCGTCCACTGCTTGGAGCGGATTGCTACCTTGTGTGTCCGTCAGACCGAAAGCTCACGATGGGTCTGAGTTGGTCGCTGGCTGATCCCAAGTGCCTAGAACAGCCGCTGGTACAGAACAAGTGCCTCATAAATATTTCCCGAGTAAGTGACGGCACTGTCTGCATGGGGAGGGGATGGACGGACTTTTCTTTCTTTCTTTCTTTCTTTCTTTCTTTCTTTCTTTCTTTCTT
>NW_022111357.1:5574920-5585115 GCF_000313985.2 Echinops telfairi | reverse complement strand
CTTTCTTTCTTTTCTTTCTTTCTTTCTTTCTTTTCTTTCTTCCCTTGTATTGGTACTTCTTTCCCCTGTCATACAATCCAGCAATTCCATCAGGTCATCAGCACAGTCAGGTGAGCACATTTTCACTTCCTTGTACTCACCTTGAGTGTCATCAGTACATCATCACCTGTGGGAAAATCTGCACCACAGCCCATTCTCCAGTTCAGCCCCTTCCACATGTCTCTTTCGGTGCCGTCGATTATACTCGGTTGTGCAACCATTATTGAGATCCTATTCCGAATGATTCCACCACTGTTCACATCAACTCAAGGCCCCTCAGCAAAACTCTTCCTCCTTCCCCCGTGGTAGCTGTCTGTCAGCTTGGGTTTCTTTCTCTTGTGAGTAGTTTCCTTGATGTAGAATTTACCTGTCATACACTCCCGTTGTTAAGTCACTTTTACAAAGAGCTGTCTGTCCATCCTCACAGTCAGTTAGTTGTACTGCTCTCTCCTTCCTTCTGCATTCCTTGTTGGCTCCTCTAGTTCCCTCACCTTCCCCACCCCGCCCAGTCTCCCAGCCCCGAGAAACCCTAGCACCGGTGATTGTCTCTTTTCATCCATCCCTTCTGTGTTTCACAAACTGGGAAACCTAACAGAAGCAATAAAAAATAAAATGAAGCAGAAAGAAGAAAGCAATCATACAAAAATAAAAATAAAGAGTAAAAAAGTAAAAGGCCACCAACAATGAAAAAAAATCAGAAAAAACTGTCATGGAGCAAGGGAGAAATATTTCAGATTAGATCAAATTTAGGTTGGGTAAAGAGGGACGTTGACTGGCCAGGTATCATACGATACCGTGGTTCCATCCACTCTAATAAGGTTTACGGTCATCTCTGAAAGTAGAGCTGTGAGTCCCTTGCCGTGACCAGAGGGGATCTGCCAGAGGCATCTTCTGACCAGCTACTGTGCAGATGGATTTTAGGTTCCCCCTGTCCCCAGAGTCTTCTACAAATTGGGTGTTCACAATTTAAGCTCTGCTACTCTTTTCTTCGTTATATTTGGATTTTGTTACTGTCATCTTTGGATCACACAGGCTGGTGTGCTTCTTCTGTGTGGACTTAGTTGACCTCTCGCTCAGATGGCTGCTTGTTTGAATACCAGCCTTTAAGACCCCAGGCACTATTCCAACTGAGTCAGGCACAATATGCTTTCTTCCTTCACCACTCTCTTCATGAAGGTGAGTATCGAGCAGGGCCAAGTTAGATGAACTAAGTGTTCTTGGATTGGGACTAGAATCAAATGGGAGCCCGGAGTCCGTCTGCTTGTGAATGGACTTTTGAGTGTTCTGTGTGAATGTGTCCTGGGGGGGCAGGGGCCCTTGGGTTGTGATCTACTTCTGAAACTCAGAGGTGGCTATGGGGAAGGGCCTGGTGATCTATTTCAGAAAGAACAGCCATGGAAAACAGGCCCTAGAGTGTAGGGGCCAGTCTACTCCAACACCACATGTGGGGTCACCCTGGACTGGAACAGCCTACACAGCAGCACCTGGTTTTGGCTTGTAAAACAAGTATTGTGGGCATGTGATTGTCAAGGACTGTGTTTTTGGTTGTGTGTGTGACTGGTTGTCAGAAGGGTGGGCCCACTACAAAGGCTCTGGGCAACCTGGGTGGACATTGTCAAGACCATGTTGGCTTTCGCAGGCTTCCCTAGGAATTCCTTCTTTGACTGGTTATCCCGGGACTGGCCTGAATCATAACACCACCAGCCTCTGGATCCAGTACTGCTTTTCCTCGTGGGAAGAACTGGGCCCCAGGCTTCGGGAATTCCCGCGACCTGCAGTGCAGTCTGAGTGCTGGGTTGAGAGCAGTTAGGAGAAGGGTGGAGTGCAGTCATGCGGGGAGGCTGGACATGGCATCAGGATATTCTGGGTATGTAGCTGGGAGGAGGACCCTCGGATCATCACTTGGGCAGGTGGGCCTCCTGTCCTTGGGAGTATCCTAGAGACAGCAGACAGCTTGGGAGCTGGGGGCCTGATGTAGGGCAGGGGACGAGGGACCAGGCTGGCCTAGTGCTGACACTGAGGCGGTCTGCCCCCAGAGCCGAGATGAGGGGCTCGCTGATCCCATGCAAGTCGGTGCCTCAGTGTGAGGATGATGGACACAGAGCTACTGGCAGGTGAGGTGAGAAGTGCCACCTCCTTGGGACCCCCAAGGCATGTCACCCATGGGAGCCTTGGGTCTGAAAGGCTTTGGGCTGCAGGCCATGTCCTTCGTTAGGCTGTCATTGAGGAGATGGTCCCTAAGGTCAAGAGGACAGTGTTCTGGCTCAGTCAGAACTGTGCTTACTCTGACCCCATCCAACCTTGTGACCTTGGGAAGGTTATTGAACCTACATCTCCTTATAGGCTAAAAGGAGACCGTTTTTATGTCATGGGGGCTGGGAGCACTGAGCAGTAGAGGCCCTGAGTGGTACACAGCGTTAATGTGCTCGACTGCTGGCCAAAGTTTGGAATCGGAGGCCACCCGAGGTGCCTTGGGGGGAAGCCTGGTGATTCGTGTCCCCCACTCTCAGCCGTGGGAAACCCCACGGAACACAGTTCTACTCTGTACACTTGGGGTCACCAAGAGTTGGAGGTAATCTGACAGCAACTTTAAAAATGTTATTCCTCAGTGATCGTATCAGGAAGGTGGGCACCCACTGATCTGATTTTTAAACGTGTGCATAAGCAAAGGTGGTGAAGAAAGCTGATGGTGCCTGGCTATCAAAAGATATAGCGTCTGGGGTCTTAAAGGCTTGAAGATAAACAAGCAGCCAACTAGCTCAGAAGCAAAAAAGCCCACATGGAAGAAGCACACCAGCATGTGTGACCACGAGCTGTCGAAGGGATCATGTATCAAGCATCAAAGAACAAAAAAAATCATATCATTGTAAAGGTGGGTGAGTGCAGAGTGGAGACTCAAAGTCCATTGGTAGGCAACTGAACACCCCCTTACTGAAGGGCTGTGGGGAGGAGACGAGCCAATCAGGGTGTAGGGTAGCAATGATGAAGCATATAACTTTCCTCTAGTTCTTAAATGTTTCCCCCCCCCACTATCATGATCCCAATTCCACTTTACAAATCTGGCTAGACCAGAGGATGTACATTGGTACAGATAGCAAATGGAAACACAGGGAATCCAGGACAGATGACTGCTTCAGGACCAGTGGTGAGAGGGGCGAGGCCTGGAGGGTGAAGGGAGTGTGGGGTGGGAAGGGGGAACTGATTACAAGAATCTAGGTATTGCTTCCTCCCTGGGGGATGGACAGCAGAGAAGAGGGCGGAGGGAGACGTCGGACAGTGTAACTTATGACAAAACTATAATAATTTATGAATTATGAAGGGTTCATGAGGGAGGGGGGAGTGGGGAGGGAGGGGGGAAATGAGCAACTGATATTCAGGGCTAAAGTAGAAGGCAAGTGTTTTGAGGATGATGAGGGCAACAAATGTACATATGTGCTTGACACAATGGATGTATGTATGGATTGTGATAAGACTTGTATGAGCCCCCAATAAAATAATTTTAAAAATGTTATTCTTCATTTTATTGTATTTTTAAATGAAAAAACAAAAACAAAGAAACAAACTCTGCAGGTCATGGAAGAGAAGACCATCTTGATAGGAATCCACAATAAAAAAAAAAGATCCAGGATCTTGGCAGGTGTCTAGAATGGATGGTGCAAGAAGGCAGTGAACCCCAGAACCAACCTGGGCTCACCAAGACCAGGTGAGTCTTATAGCTGCTGACAGCTTAGTGACTGGCAGGCAAAGAAAGTGGGGAGGGGGGCCCGGGAGTCTATCATTGAGCACCGGCTGTGTGCTGGGGACGACGTGGCTAACACGGGGTCACTGAGTCCTCCTGAGTGTGCTGGGTGTGACGGCGTCCATTGTGCAGACGAGGAACACCGAGTCTCCGGGCAGTTCGGTGGCTTGGCCAGGTCTAGTCGAACTGGTCTTCAAATCTGGATCTGACGCCTTCTGCCGAATCACACTGCCCTCGAGGACACTGTATCAGGCCTCCCCTGCCCCTGGAGGGTGCGGTCGGTAGCTACGGGGGCACAGAGGAGACTCCCAAATGCCTGAGCGGTCGGCCATGAGCATTCAGCCCACGGAAGGTCTGGGGAGGCTGTGGGACTTTGCCCTCCACCCAGTTCTGGCCCCAATAAGTGAAGGAGCCGGAAGAAGATATGGAGTGTGTGGGCCTGCAACTGCAGAAGGTGGTAGAAAATGCCAAGGGACAGGGCAATACTCAGGTGGCCGTATTGGTACCCAGAAAGATCTCAACAGGCTGGGGTGACAAGGTGAACTTAAGCACGATGGGATGGCATGGGGGAATGCGGGGCCTCATCTTGGCTTCCAGGAACAACACTGGTGGAGGGGAAGGGAAAGTAGCTCACAGCCCCAATGTTCCGTCTGTTTAGTTGGTTGCATTGAGAGAGGGATGGGGTTGGGAACGAGAGCGGACCACCATCCTGTCCTACCTAGACCGCCCTGGGCCAGTCTCTCTTGTACATACTGGAAGCTCGTGAGCTATTGCTTACATTTCCAGTTCTCTGCGCTTCTTTTCAGACTCCCAAAGGTTCAGACAATGCTTCAAAGCTGGGTGTAAGGTTTTCCGTGGCTTCTCCATGGTCCGCGCTTAGTCTGGAAGCTCCGCTGAAAGCTGTTTGCTTTGGGTGACCCTGCTGGTACGTGAGATACCAGCGACATGGCTGGTAGCATCACAGCCACCCACAAGCCACCACAGTGTGACCAGCTGACAGCCAAGTGGTCTCAAAGACCAGTCCCTGGGAAGGGCCTCCTGCTTGATAGAGTGGAAGGGCAATGCAGAAGAGGAAGGCCCTTGCTGAGATGGATGGATGCTATGGCTGCACGCACGCTGAGCGGTGAGCGTGGTGCAGCACCGGCTCGTGCACAGGGTCGCCATGGCTCGGGCCGACTCACCCAGCAGCCGTAACACACGGTTCCAATCCTGGCGGGTTTGCTTGACTTTGGGCCTCCATCCAGAGCACGCGCCCCAAAGGCCACCCTTGAGGGGGAGAGAGAAGACTTTCTGAGCTTGCCTTTGAGAGGCGACTCTTGCATGTGACCTTCCTGCCCCATTGCCCGGATGCAGGGGTGAGGCAGTGCGGGTCTCCGAATGTTCTGGAATGAGGGAGGCCCTGGTTTCCTTGGCTCCTGGCCAGGGGCGCCCACCCACTTCAGCTGCCTCGGATCCCTTTTCCCGGTGCTCAGTGGGCTGCCAGGACCTCACTGAGCTGGGCCTCCCATCCTGGAGGAATGAGGTGGGCCCAGGGTGCCTCGAGGGGGCTCACGTTGAGGCTGGGTCCCTGCTGGAGCTGGGCAGTCACCCGCCAAGCTGAAATGGGCACCGGAAGCGCCTGGCTGGGAGGCTCTGCCCCACTCTGCAGCGCACGTCTCCTGGCAGCGGCATCGCCGCCCTGATGCCGTTGAGCTTGCCTCGCGTTTGCCAGAACCGCAGCCACTGGTTCCTGAGAGAAAAACAAGGCTGCAGACAGTTTTACTCATTAAACACTTCTTTTCCTCTTAAATCTGTTTTCATAATTTTTTTTTTGCACAAACGGAAAAGTAAAACGGATGATATCGCAATAAACAAGGCATTTGTGATAGGAGGGTGAAAGCAGATTGTGGCGGGTGGGGAAGGGGGCTGGAGACGCCCCACATGTCTGCACACAAGCTCCTCACACGGAGCCGCTTGAGGAGGGGAGGCAAAGAAAGGGTTCAAGGCTCTGCCCTCCTCCAGGCCCAGAGAAGCCTCTTTCTCTACGTGTCTTGGAATTCACCGAGAAAGCCCATGGGGAAGGAAACCATCGTGGAGCAAGAGCCTACTAAGAGCCGGGCATGGAGCATGGGGGTGCCCATTCAGTCTGTGGGACAGCCCTGTCTTACAGGTGAGGAAAGTTGAGGCTCAGATAGACTCAGGTCAACTAGTCAGGGAGAGACCAAGAGGGGTTTGGAAGCCTTGATTCTGTCTGAACTCAGACCCTATGCTCGTTTTGTGAACGGTTGTTACCCCGAGCAGCTACATGCAGCTGGAGGAGGTAGACGGAGAAGCAGGAGGACCAGAAGAAGAAAGAGGATGTGGGGACAGCATCCAGCCCTAGGAGTGGACATTCCACTTGGTGAGATTGGACAAGACACCCACTGCATGTGAGTGTACCAGGCCCTGGTGGCTGGGTTCTGGCAAATACGGGAGGCTTGGGGAAGGAAGGGTAGGGTGGGGTACATGGATTTGGCTTGATAACCAAGACAGGGTCCCTGGAAATTCTGTGATGTTGAGGGAATGGCCTTCCAGGAGCAGGGACACAGGCTGCAAAGAGGTGAGCCTGGCTTGGATGTAAGAGGTGGGGGTAGTGATGATTGCCCAGTGCATGGATATGCCGGGAAGGGGTCGGGTTGGAGCGTACAACAAGGCAGTCTTCCAGCCGGATTCTAGTCACGGCTGCGACACTATCTTGCTGCGTGAACTTAGGCAAGTGCCTTTCCATGTCTGGGTCTTAGATTCTGGGTCCACAAAGTGGTGGGCTGGGACTAGAAAAGCCGCAGGACCGTTACAGGTCCCATGGATAGAAAACTCTGAGGGCCTTGACCATCAAGACTTGGCATAAGAATCTGAGATGTTAGAACTAAAAATGCCTAACTCTAAACCACCCTTTTTTACATCATCAAGGATGAGTTGGAGTTAGCCAGGTGAAGGGCAGGATACAGTTGAGGGAAAAGATGGATTTCCAGGTAGGGAATCTAATATGAGCAAAGGATGCAGGGAACAAAGGGGAGTTTGGTGTGTTGAAGAATATAGACCAACATAGGGTGGAAGAAGAGGTGAGGGATTAAACTGGAGTGATAGAGTCAGACCTTGGCGGACCAACGGTCTTCAATTGCACCCCTGACTAATAGCCGTGGAAAGGATGGGAGTGACATACTTAGAGGCACAATTTGCAACTTTGCCAATGATAGGTTTGACGGAGGGACTGTGAGTCGGCACAGGGCAAGGATGGGTGGTCGGAAGCAAGAAAGACTGGTTAGGAAACGGTTGTACCAGTTCATATGAGCCGGGGCAGTAACGTGGGGCTACTGAGGGTAGCGTGTGTTCAAAAGGTATTAAAGTGAAATAAATACGACTTGTTGACTGACTGGATACAGGGAGTGAGGAAACAGGAACAGGACTCTTTGGTTTGGGCTTGGCGATATCCATTGAGGAAGGAAAACCAGAGGAGGGTTGGGTTTTTGGGTAGATGATGAGTTTGGGCTTTGATTTGGTGCATTTCAGGTGTAAGTGGGTCATGTATGTAATGGCCCATCCATCCATCCATCCATCCATCCATCCATCCATCCATCCATCCATCCATCCTTCCTCCCTCCCTTCCTCCCTCCCTCCCTCCCTCCCATCCATCCATCCATCCATACTTCCTTTTTCCATCTGCCCTTCCTTCCTTCCTCCCTCCCTCCCATCCATCCTCCCGTCCATCCATCCTTCCTCCCTCCCATCCATCCATCCATCCATCCATCCATCCATCCTTCCTTCCTTCCATCCATCCATCTTTCCTTCCATCCTTCCTCCCTTCCTTCCTTCCTCCCTTCCTTCCTTCCTTCCATCCTTCCTTCCTTCCATCCATCCATCCATCCATCCATCCATCCATCCATCTATCCATCCATCCTTCCATCCTTCCTTCCATCCATCCATCCATCCTTCCATCTATCCTTCCTTCCATCCATCCATCCATCCATCCATCCATCCATCCATCCATCCTCCCACCCTCCCACTATCAAGCTTTTTCTATGTTCCAGGATGCTGCCTTTTTGGGACTGACAGTCTAGACCAGGGGTCCTCAAACTTTTTAGATTTATTTTAACAGTTTTATTGACATATAATTCTCAGACTCTTAAAATTGAATGGCTTAAATATATTAAAGGATTTTACAATTATCACCATAATCTCTGTTAGAACATTCTTTTTTGTGTGTATCCATTATTATTAGCTCCCCATTTCCCCTCAGCCTTTACCGCCATAACCCAAGATGTAGTTACTATCTAGTTACTGTCTTTATAGCTTTACCTAGCCTGGATTTCCTGTAAAATTCACACACCCAAAGAAAAACCCCAACAATGGCAAAACGAGAACCCTCAGTCCAAAAAGAAGCAGAAAATAAAAACTAGAAAAAATTAAAAGTGGGTCAAAAAGAGAAACCTAAGAAAGAGAAACCTGGTAGGGTGTGCTCAAGGGCAATGTAACCAAGAGGAATCACTGAAACCCAAATGAAGACTGAGCATGAGAGTGGGACAAGAGGAAAGTCAAAGGAAATAGAGGAAAGAGCCAGGAGGCAAAGGGCATCCACAGAGGTCCAAACAAAGGCATGTACACATGCAAACATATTCATATATGAGGATGGGGAAGTACATCTATGTGCATATATTTATAGGCTCAGTACTAAGGCAGCAGAAGGACATTGGGCCTCCACTCAAGTACTCCCTCAATGCAAGAATACTTTCTTCTATTGAATTGGCATTCTATGATGCTCACCTTCCTGACACAACCGCTGAAGACAAAGCGGGTGCATAAGCAAATGTGGTGAAGAAAGCTGATGGTGCCCGGCTATTAAAAGATATAATGTCTGGGGCAGGGGTCCTCAAACTTTTTAAACAGGGGGCCAGTTCACTGTCCCTCAGACCCATTGGAGGGCTGGACTATAGTTTAAAAAAAAACTATGAACAAATTCCTATGCACGCTGCACATATCTTATTTTGAAGTAAGAAACCAAAACGGGCAAAAACACCCGGCGGGCGGATAATTGTCCTCAGCGGGCCGCATGAGGCCCGTGGGCCGTAGTTTGAGGACGCCTGGTCTAGACTCTAGAGGGACATTCAGAAAAGTTCTTCCTAATTCGGACTCTCAGGCTCTCCACCGCAGGACTTTGCTGGAGTCTAACCTTCTTCAGGTAGCAGAGGTCAGATGCTCCTTGCACCGGCGCACCTTCAGGGGGTCAGAGCTGTGGCCAGACGTGGACTTCCACGCGTTGTAAAGACATGGCTGTCAGCCCGAGTGCCTGTTTGCATGACCTCATCTGTGCAGTGGGCTGAAGGAACTTCTTTTCCAGGCAGTGGTGTGTTGGAGTGGGCTCCAACTGACTCACAGCAATTGTGCATGTCTCCTGCCAAGTCCGTGCTCACTGACATCTCATTGGTAGCTTGCAATCCACCCTGGTGGGAGTGTTTACATCACGGAAATTGGCAAATATTGAAAGTCAGGGCTCTTTTTTCCTGTCAGCGAGCTGGCTGGTAAATATTTACCGGCACGCCACGGCGTACTGGGTTCTGGTTGGAATGATGGTGCTGGAGCACCTGGCACGGTGGCTCCCATATATTCCAGCACACTTGGCTCCTGGATGTTGTTGTGGGCTGCTCCACATCAGCCCCCAACTCATGGCGATTCTATGCTCAATGGAACAAAATGCTGCCCAGCCCCGTCACGCACGTCCCTGTTACTGGTTGTGGATGGAGCGGTTGCCATCCCAGGACTCCCATTGGTTGATATTGGGAGCTCGATGGCCAGACCTTTCTTCCTACTCCACCGCAGTCTGGAAGCCCCTTGGGAACCCGCCCAGCATCAGAGCAGGGTGCAGACCTCCCCACTGAGGTGGCGGGGTGACTATTTAGGAGGCTCCCTGGTCGGCTGTCAAATCTCGGTCTCCCGCATGGAAAGCAGGAATGCTACCCCAGCACTGCCTGCCCCTCACCCCCAGCCCCCAGCCCCCAGTCCATGTTGGGTACTTAACAAGCGCCACTAACTTCTGGTGCCTTTCCTTTGTAGGGGCATTGATTGCTTGGTTTGCAAGACAACAACTCTCCTCCCCGCCACCCCCCCACATGACTCCAATAGAAACTTCCATCCTTGACTCCCCCGCTTCCTCAGAGGAATGGTGACAAAGGAATACGAACTTTGGAGTCTGAAGAATCTAGATTTGAATCTTGGCGCGGCCTCCTGCTGGTTACATTGCAACGGTGGGCAAGTCAACCACCCTGAGCCTCAGTGAGGTCACCTGTCCAGTGGGACGGACACGCCCCTCATTAAATTGCTGTGAGGATGGAATGAGGTAATGAGTGTGTAAGTACCTGGCAGGAGACAGCAGTTTCAGGGAAAGCTTGACAAATGCTGTTCCCG
>NW_022111357.1:5570150-5574805 GCF_000313985.2 Echinops telfairi | reverse complement strand
CAGTGGGGTGGTTGGGGAGGCAGGCACTGGGGCTGAGCCCTGGGGAAGCTGTTTCTTGGTGGAACATGTAGGCCAGAGAGGCCGGGGGCTCTAGGACCCTCCAAATGTATTCCAAGTGCAGCAGAGGGGAACCTCCGGCTGGCTGCAGTTCATGCTTCTGGGGCCTCACCTGCAGATCCGTAGATAAACGCCCATCATCAGCTCCGCTCGTGGGTTTCTGGGGCGGCGGTGGCAGCCGGGCTGCACTGATTTACCACCGGCCCCAAGCAGATTAAATCACCTCGAATCATTTGCATTTCACCCGGCCTTGCCACACAAATCTTAGAAACTGCTGTCTGGAAAGAAAACTTCCTGTATACTTTTCACAGGAAGTCTTTCTGAGAGCTCTCGAAAGGAGGCGGTGCCAGGGAGGGGAGCCGTCTCCAGTGGGGGTGTCCGTGCATGGGTGCGTGTGGGAATTGGACACTGCGGCACAGTGTGCCCGCGCCGGCTGTGTGAGACGGGCGAAGTGGAAACCTCTTTGAATCTCACAGGAGTCCGAGGGAAGTCAGAAGGGCTGGGTTTGTGAGAGGGCTCTGGAGACGCAGATCAGTTATGTGATTGCTAGTTGGGAAGATGGGCCACAGGCTGTATAAATAAATTATGCAGGGCAGTGATTACCCTGTGTGGAGAGAGATCGGGAGCTCTGGGAGTACGAAGGCATGAAGCCCAGCACCGGAGCTCTGGGCCTAGATTTGCTTCTTAGAGGAGGCCTGCGGCCCAGAGTAGCGGAAATAGCAAATGAGTCTGGTTGATCATCAAAGGTTAGAGATTCGAGTCTCCCCAAAGGCCCGCCACTTCTGAAGAATCGGCCGTTGGCAGCGTTAGGGGGCACAGTTCTCATCTGACCTCCATGGGGTTGCTGTGAGTTGCACCCGCTTGCTGGCAACTGGCTTAAGTCCCAGGAAGACAAAGAGGACCTTTCTCGTCCCCAACATGGTGACTCCGGGGTGGGTCTTGATTGGCTAAGCCTGGGAGAGGGGTGGGTGTGGGTTATAAACCACGGGGGTGGCTGCTGCTGAGTCCGGCTCACGGTGACCCTGGGGGTGCGGAGCAGAACGGCTCCCCGGGGTTTTCAAGATTGTCACCTTTTGGAAGCAGACCACCTGGCTTGCCTTCCCAGCACCTCTGTGTGGGTTTGAACTTCCCCCCTTTCAATGAGCAGTCAAATGCTTAATGTTGGTACCATCCAGGGACTCCATTGTAAGCCAGTTAGCAACATGTTTTCCTGGTCTCAGGTTGGTCCAATCAGAGGGAAACTCATACTTTTTGTGAGATGGCTGGGGCAAGAGCTGATCGCTCTTTATCTGTATCTGAATGAAGAAACAGAGGGTTCTCTCCAGCAAGCATCAGTGACGAGGAGCGCTAAACTGTAGTGAGAGCCCACACATGGAGGGAGGTGGAGAGAGCCAGGGAACTCACAGGAAAATGGGGTCCCAGACATGCAAAGACCCAGCGTTAGAAACTCACCAGGGCAGAATATGCTCGGCATTTTTCACATGGAAAGAAAGAAAGATTCCATTGACAAAATGTTGAACAATGCGGGCAGCAAAAGAAGATGGAAGGAGTCTACAGAGTCACTGGACCAAAGAGGACCGATGGATGTCACACTGCCTCAGGAGGTAGCATATGATCCAGAACCTATGGTTTTGAAAGAAGAAGTCCAAGCTGCTGTGAAGGCACTGGTAAAAATCACGACTTTAGGAATTGATGATATGTCAGTTGAGATATTTCAACAAACAGATGCAATACTGGAAGCACTCACTCAACTAGACCAAGAAATTTGGGGGATAGCTAAGTGGCCAACGAACTGGAACAGATCCATCTTTGTGTTCATTCCAAAGAGAGGTGACCCACCAGCGTGCAGGCATTATTGAACAATACCAATACCACACACAAAGAAAAGGTTGCTGACGATCATTCCAAAAGAGCTGCAGCAGTACATCAACAGGGGACCGCTGTCAGAAACCCAAGCCGGACTCAGAAGAGGCCCGGGCACAAGGGATAGCATTGTTGACTTCAGATTGTGGCTGAAAGCAGAGAAGACCTGAAAGACGTTTGCCTCTGTTTTATTCACTTTGCAAAGGCATTTGGCTGTGTCGATCCTAACAAATTATGGGTGACATTGTAAAGCATGGGAATTCCAGAAGACTGAATTGTGCTCATGTGGTACCCGTACTTAGAACAGGGGCAGTCATTCTAACAAAACAAGGAGAACCCGTGTGTTTAAAGCAGGCAAGGTGTGTTTCAGGGGTTTCTCCTTCACCCGTCATACTTACCCCATGTGCACGCAGAGAAGCCGGACTGGGAAGAAGCACGCCGCATCAGAACCGGAGGGCGTGCCCTCCACAGCCTGGTCTGTGCAGGTGGCACAGCCTTCCTTGCTGGCACTGAAGGGGCCTTGGAGGACTCGCGGATGAAGGTCAAAGACTGCACACGGCTCTCAGTAGGGACCACACCTCAACACAAAGAAAAATGATCCTCACACGTGGACCAACAGACAACTTCATGATCAGTGGAGACAAGAGGGGAGCGGTGAAGGATTTCCTTCCACTTGAATCCACGATCCGCTTGGCCCACGGAAGCAGCCCTCGAGGAATCAGATGGCACAGTGCATTGGCCCAGTCTGCTGGAAAAGACTCCTTTGAAGTGTTAAAAAGCAAAGCGAGCGCATTGAGAACTCAGGTGCGCCTGACCCAAGACGCTGTTTTCAATGGACTCACCTGCCCAGGAAGCCGGCCAATGGAATCGGGAGGACCAAAGAGGCACTGATGCCCTTGAGTGAGGGTGCTGGCAAAGAATACTGAATAGCCCATGACTTCCAGAAGAACAAACAAATCTGTCTTGGAAACAACGGGACTTTAGTCTCATGAACTTTGGATGTGTCACCAGGAGGGACCGGTCCCTGGAGAAAGATATTGTGCTGGGCAAAGTAGAGGTTGGAGAACCCGAGAAAGGCCCTCAGTGATCGGAAGGGACCCAGTGGCTGCAGCAGTGGCCTCCACCCTAGCCGTGGTCATGAGGAGGGCGCAGGACTCGGCGTGTTTCCTGGTGTTGCACACAGGCTGGTTCCGAGTCGGAACCAGCTCGATGGCACTAGCATGCACAGCACCGATCACAGTATGCCTGAAGCCCATTGCGTCTGGACTTCCCAGGGAGCAGTTTTATGAAACCGGTTTGGATTTCTTCCTGTCTTTTTTATGACTTGCAACTGAAAACTGATAAAGGGGTGGACAGAGGGATCTGACTGCTTGGTATGAGACAGTCATTGTCCAGGCTGGCGTAAGTGGGAGGGATGTATTTGGAGGGGACGTCTTTAGGAATGAAGATGGAAAGGAAGCTTGGTGTTAAGGAACAGCAGAAGACTCAGATACCGATGTGAGAATTTGGATTTGAATTTTACAAGGAATGGGGCGTGATGGAAGATTTGTGGGATGAGGACAGGCTGTGGTAGAGTGAAGTGAGCAGAGTGAGGCTTCAGGAAAATTATCCTAAGAGCAGGATCTAGATTGCATTGAATGGGAGGAGTTGGAGGATGGATAATAATAGAAAAAAGAAGTTATTTACTGATGCTTTCAGTAATCCATGCATTATCCAATTTAATCTTGATATTTTCTTCCTCAAGCTTTTTCCCCTCCCCTTTAAACTGAGTTACAAAGATCTTGAGTAAAACTCGGTTCTTTAGCTTGTAACTGGCAGAGTCAGGACTCGAATGCAGGTCATCTTCAACTCAACTTCGAATTCTGCACCCTATTTATCATGTTTGGGGCAACGCAAGTGACACACGAATCTACACTGGACCAGCTGGCCGGAGCCCTGGTGACTAGCGGGCTCCTAGGTGAGCTGCTAACCACAGGTTAGGCGTTTGAAATCCAGCAGTCATTTCTTGGGAGAAAGGGGAGGCTTTCTGCTCCTGTAGAGATGGACAGCCTTGGAGACCCACAGGGCGGTTCTACCCTGTCTTTTTTTTTTTTTTTCTACCCTGTCTTACAGGGTTGCTGTGAGCTGGAATCGACTCAATGCCAGTGAGCTGGGTTTTTTTGAGGCTAGACTGGTGGCTCTTGGGGTGGAGAGGGTGGAACAATAGACACCAGTCCTGTGAAACTCTAGATAGTCTTACTAAGATTAGGAACTAGAGCAGGGCAGCTGTTGTTATACACATATACTTTCCTTTTAGTTTTATAGCTATAACTAAATATATATTTGAATACATATATAAATACATGTATGCTTATATACACACACACATATTCAGTTATATATATGCACACATAGTTATAGTTGCATCTACATACACATATATATGTATGCCTATCTATGTAGATGTGTCTATGCATGGATATACACACATGCACGCACACACACATATGTTGTTGCTAGGGGTCATTGGGTCAGTTCTGAGCCATAGTGACCCTATTCCCAACAGAACAAGACAGTGCGTGGGCTGCCCCATCCTCACAATTGTCCCTATGTCCACTGTTGGAGCCACTGTGTCCATGCATCTTGCTGAAGGGCTCCCTATGTCCACTGTTGGAGCCGCTGTGTCCATGCATCTTGCCGAAGGGCTCCCTGTGTCCACTGTTGGAGCCGCTGTGTCCATGCATCTTGCCGAAGGG
>NW_022111357.1:5549831-5569478 GCF_000313985.2 Echinops telfairi | reverse complement strand
CTGTGTCCATGCATCTTGCTGAAGGGCTCCCTCTTTTTTGCCACCAGGACGCTTTTCACTTTCTTTGAACCTGGAAAGACAATTACAGCGTCAATATGGAAAAATAAGAAAGGGATGTAGTCAGGAAAAAAAATTTTAAATGACTATCTATTCTAGCATGGAGTCACACATTTTATTAAGGGACAAATATTAAAACTGTGATGGGTGTGTAAGAATCGATAAATTACGTGAACAGAATAGGGAGTCCAGAAGCCGATCGAATTCTTTAAGGGAATTTTATATCTGATACAATGGCATTTTAATGGCGTTGGGAAAATAAATGTTATTATAAAAACGGTGCTGGGATAATAGCTCAGTATGAAAACACAAGCTGATTTCTGCTTTCCCTCTAACATCAAAATCAGGGTCACGGAAACCACCTGGCTGTTGTCAGGGGCCCTTGGATTGGGTCAGACGCTCCTAGTGACCTCTGTCCAACAGAACTAATCCCCACACTCTGCTCTGTTTCATCCCCTTTTTGCAGTCCATGCCACTGGGCATCTTCCTCCTGTTCTCCGACCTCTACTTTACCCACCGTGATGCCACTCTCCAGGGACCGGCCCCTCCGGATAACACATCCAAAGTTCATGAGACTAAAATGTCCCCACCCTTCCTTTTAAGGAACATTCTGGACGTACTTTTTCCAAGACAGATTTGTTTGTTCTTCTGGAAGTCATGGGCTATTCAGTATTCTTTGCCAGCACCCTCACTCAAGGGCATCAGTGCCTCTTTGGTCCTCCCGATTCCATTGGCCGGCTTCCTGGGCAGGTGAGTCCATTGAAAACAGCGTCTTGGGTCAGGCGCACCTGAGTTCTCAATGCGCTCGCTTTGCTTTTTAACACTTCAAAGGAGTCTTTTCCAGCAGACTGGGCCAATGCACTGTGCCATCTGATTCCTCGAGGGCTGCTTCCGTGGGCCAAGCGGATCGTGGATTCAAGTGGAAGGAAATCCTTCACCGCTCCCCTCTTGTCTCCACTGATCATGAAGTTGTCTGTTGGTCCACGTGTGAGGATCATTTTTCTTTGTGTTGAGGTGTGGTCCCTACTGAGAGCCGTGTGCAGTCTTTGACCTTCATCCGCGAGTCCTCCAAGGCCCCTTCAGTGCCAGCAAGGAAGGCTGTGCCACCTGCACAGACCAGGCTGTGGAGGGCACGCCCTCCGGTTCTGATGCGGCGTGCTTCTTCCCAGTCCGGCTTCTCTGCGTGCACATGGGGTAAGTATGACGGGTGAAGGAGAAACCCCTGAAACACACCTTGCCTGCTTTAAACACACGGGTTCTCCTTGTTTTGTTAGAATGACTGCCCCTGTTCTAAGTACGGGTACCACATGAGCACAATTCAGTCTTCTGGAATTCCCATGCTTTACAATGTCACCCATAATTTGTTAGGATCGACACAGCCAAATGCCTTTGCAAAGTGAATAAAACAGAGGCAAACGTCTTTCAGGTCTTCTCTGCTTTCAGCCACAATCTGAAGTCAACAATGCTATCCCTTGTGCCTGGGCCTCTTCTGAGTCCGGCTTGGGTTTCTGACAGCGGTCCCCTGTTGATGTACTGCTGCAGCTCTTTTGGAATGATCGTCAGCAACCTTTTCTTTGTGTGTGGTATTGGTATTGTTCAATAATGCCTGCACGCTGGTGGGTCACCTCTCTTTGGAATGGGCACCTGCAAGGAGGCTTCCAAACGCTTGTGAAAAAAATTCGATTCTCTTTTAACAGCATTTCCCCACAGCCTTTTTGAAGCGTCCTTGTATACGGACAGCATCCAGTGAGTTGTGTTCCAAACGTCTGCCACAGACCAGCAAGGGCTTCCAGCCTTGCACCTATTCATGGAAATAACTTCATCGGTACTTCGTCTCTTCCCGGAGTCTTGATTTTTGCCAATGCCTTCAGTGCAGCTCGAACTTCTTCCTTCAGTAGCATCGGTGCTTGATCGATGGCCATTTCTCGAAGGGCTTGAACCCTGATGAGCTCTTTCTGGCACAGTGTTCTGTCCATCTTATCTTGATGTTTTCTACACCCTTCCATAGTTTTTGGCACAGAATCCTTCAATAGTTCAGCCTGACACTTGAATTTTTTCTTCAGTCCTTTCACCTTGAGGAGTGTGGGATGTGTTCTTTCTGTTTTATTTTCTTTCTTCAGGTGTTTTCAAAATGTATGGTAATACTGTGTCTCCTCAAGTTGCCCCGTGGAACATTATGTTCAGATCTTTGGCTCCATCGCACTTCCGTTCGCGTTCACTACTCTATGTTCAAGAGGGGGCTTGAGAGTCTCTGCTGATATCCATTTTGGGGGGCTTTTCTTTCTCTCCTGGCTTTGTAGTGACCTTTTGTTTTCTGCGTGTGATGTTCTTGATGTCATCCCACAGCTCATTCCGTCTTTGGCCATTAGTGCTCAAGGTGTCAAATTTCTTCTCGAGATGATCTCTGAATTCAGGTGTGAAAACCATAGAGATAGAAATCCGAGGGGATATTTGGATCACCTGGAGGTGGGGAGCGATCCCCGGGTGCTTCAATCACGAAGCATTGGGCTGCTAGCCCGATAAAGAGTGAGTGGTCTAGGCGCACCGAGCAGCTGCACGGGAGAAAGACAGGGCAATCTGCTCCCGTCAGGATGACAGCCCAGGAAACACTGCGCAGGTCTGCTCTGTCACAGGCTAGCCATGACTCAAAACCAGCCGATGACACCCAGCCCCAACAAGGAGGCCAGGCCCGTCTCCAAGAGTGTGAAGTGGTGTCCAGAGATCGGAGAAGATGGATAAATTTTAGCATACCAAAATAAAAATTAGTACCTTAAAGAACACGACAGGAAAAGTATAATGAAGGGGAAATGTTTATGATTGACAAAAGTTTAATTTTATATGTAACGTACACAGAACTCTTACAGATCATTAGGAGAAAGGATAAATATATATATATATATATATATATTTTTTTTTTAGTGAAATATTTATGTATAATGTTAAAATTTTTATTGGAGTTTACAAGGAGGGATTTATAGTCAGATTCATGCTGCTCTTTCAACAAATACCAAGATTCTTTCTCTCCCATGTATTTATTCTCATCTACTTTCAGTCTTAATTTCTCTTTTTTTTTTTAACATTTTATTAGGGGCTCATACAACTGTTATCCCAATCCATACACACATCAATTGTGTAAAGCGCATTTGTATATCGTTTCTCAAAACATTTTCTCTCCACTTAAACCCCTGACATTAGGTCCTCATTTTTCCCCTCCCTCCCCGCTCCCTCCTCCCTCATGAGTCCTTGATAGTTTATAAATGGGTATTTTGTCATATTTTGCCCTGTCCGACGTCTCCCTTCACCCACTTTTCGGTTGTCTGTCCCCCAGGGAGGAGGTCACACACAGTTCCATGTAATCGGTTCCCTCTTTCCTACCCATTCTCCCTCTACCCTCCCTGTTTCGCCACTCACACCACTGGTCCTGTAGGGCTCATCCGCCCTGGAGTCCCTGTATTTTCAGTTCCTATCTGTACCAGTGTACCTCCTCTGGTCTAGCCAGACTTGCAAGATTGAATTCGAGTCATGGTAGTGGGAGCGGGGAGGAAACATTTAGGAACTAGAGGAAAGTTGTATTTCTCATCATTGTTACATCGCACCTTGGCTGGCAAGAATAAATATTTTATTAGACAAATGGACCAAGGGCATAGTTGGGCCATCGACAAAGATAACCATCAATGACCACAGCACACACAGAGGAGTATATACACTGGGTCTCACTAGTGAAGGAAGCGGCATCCTGGTGGCTCAGGGGCGAAGCGCTGGACGCTCTGTAAGAGGAGTAGATGGCAGCTTACTTCTGTAGCGATTCCAGTCGAGACACCCGACAGGGCCACTTCTAGTCTATCTTATAGGGGCACCATGAGCCCGGATTGACGTTTGGGCAATGGATTAATAAGTTGAGCAACGCCAACCAAATTGAGCATCATTTGCCTTCTGTTTGTTTGGCTAAGTATTAAGGTGGACAAAACCCAGGGCCGATGAGGCCCTGGGCAAACAGGCCCTCCAACACTCTGGAGAGGAAGTGCGCTGTTGCACACTTTCTGAAGGCGCAGAGTGGCAGGATTAGAAATGGCATGCCTGCACCGTGGCCACCTCATTTGTAGGATTTCATTTGAAGGAGATAATTCTGAAAATGAGCAAAGAGCTCTGCACCAGGAGCTGGATCGCAACATTGTGTATAATAGCAAAATGTTGACAACATCTGAAGCGATCAACAGAGACCCATTTAAGTACAGTAAGCTACATACATACAATGGAATACCATAAAGTAACTAAGATGATTTTGTAGAGCTCTATTATTGACATAGAAAGATGTCTATGACATATTGTTGAGCGAGGAAAGCAGGTGTCAGCAAGAACAGTATGTATAATACAGCCCCTCTTCTATAAATTATATACATAGATTTCTACGTGTATGTATGCATAAAGATAAGTCTGGGTGGCTGTTCACTAAAATGTTGAGTGGTTCTAGCTGGGCAGTAGGATTTTGGGTGAGTTTTCAAATTTTTTCTTTCCCTTTCTTCTTCCTACTTCTAAGTATTGGTTTTAGTAGATACATACACACACATCATTTCTAACGAGGCTCTACCGTGTTTTTCAATCAGAACAAATAATAAAACTCTTTTCATTTGGAAGAAACAAGACACAGGGAAGCAGGGGTGGGATCAGCACCTGGTGACTCAATGACACGAATAGAGTCAAAACACAAGCCACACGTGTGACCCCGCTGCCGGGAGGTGCGTGGTTTCACGGGAAGCCCGGAGCAGGAGCGCTTCCTGTAGGAAGCGGTTCAGAGTGGCAGGGCCACCAGGAAGGCAGGGCTACCTTCCAGGAGGCAGGTCAAGAGGGTGGACGGGGCTGGGGAGGGGCAGAAGCTGTTCCCCAAGGGCAGAGCTGTGTGCTGGGTGAGACCTTGAAGGGCGAGAAGAGGGCTGCAAGGGAACCCTGGGTTGGTCTGTGGTGGGTCTCCCAAGCAGAAACACATGAAAATGTTCCCAGGCAGCTCTACAAAACAACCCCCAACAAAAACAGAGCCCTGCAACATGGCCAGGCCTCTGGTGGCACCCACCGTTTTTGCTTGACTACTAACCAGAAGGTAGGCAGTTCGATCCCCCCCCACCCCACCCAGTGGTACCTCAGAAAAAAGATCTGGCAATCTGCTCTGTAAAGCGGTCAGTCTTGAGAATCTCACGGAGCAGTTCTCCTCCGCCTCGCTCGGGGCCTCCAGGGTTGTAATCGACTAGAGGGCAATGGGGTTGGGGTTTGGAACGCGGCCACCTTTATGAGCTGGCAGAAACAGGGTGAGTGGTCAGGAGAGGGAGAGAGAGAGAGAGAGAGAGAGAGAGACTGGGGCATAACATTCCCAGAATTCCTCAGGGTGCGGGCGGGTGCATTTCCAGAGAAAGGTCAACCGTAGCACATGATGCAGGACCCGGAGACTCGGCTTGACAAGTAGGAGTTTGCTGGCAACCTCGGAGAGAACAGCTAAGCTCCAGTGCGGAATGGGGGGAATGGGGGTGCAGGAGACGTCATGTGGCAGAAAGGGGGACCTGCAGCTTGGAGGAGGCTGGATTGAGGGAAGGGGACTGATGCTTGCTCAGGGATGGAAATGACTGGCTCCTGGACCATTTTCTGTATCTCTCCCCCCACCCCAGCCCCAGGGCAGGTGCCACTCATCATGCTGCTGAGCCTGGTTGAAGCTTCAGAATCTCCCTCCCGAGCCCCTGGTCCAGGCAGCTGCTTCCAGTCTACCGCTGTGTCGGCTGGTGAGATGCACCCGTCTCCATGCCTGGGCTTGAACGCATATTTGGAGCGTGATGAGAAGGCAGGCGAGGAGGATGATCAAAGGTGCAGGAGCGAGGAGCCTGGGGAGCCGGGCACCCCAGTGCAGGCGTGGACTGCAGCCTCCCCTCCGTCCCGGGTGAGTGGACTGCTCCGACTGCGGGCGTCCAAGGTGACTAGGTGGGAGGATGAGTGCATGGTTTGGGCGATTCTGTGGGAAACACACAATGGTGTGAATTACCCAATCGGTGCACAACTATTGGGGAGCTCACCATGACCCACCATCTAACTATTCGAGGAAGGCAAATACCAATACAAACAAACAAACAAAACAAACAAACAAAAACAGCACAAACTCACTGGCATCGAGTCTATTCCGACTCATAGTGGAATTTTTGAGGGTGCCCCTCTTTACGACAATAGGAAGCCTTGTCTTTCTCTTGTGGGGAGGCATATAGGCACTCTGAAGTTCTCTGGGAGACTGTTGTTTTGAGCGCTAGACTCGAGAGGGGCCTCTGTGGATTCCAGTTCCCTGGTCTGAGAGAACAGGGGCCCCGGGCTGGGCTTTGGAGAAGACTCTTCAGGAACACACTTGGTGAGACTCAGCTGGTTGCATCAATGGGAGCATGGAGTTCTGGAAATAAGAGGCAAAGCCTCCCAGGCTCTAGTGGCCAGAGCGTGTTTGGAACAGTGGAGGAATGCAGACACACAGGGAGAGCTGGCCGACAGACAATGACCCGGGCGGGGAGAGGGCCTGATATCATGCTTGCCTTAGTTTCCTAGGGCTGTCACAAACCGGGTCACTTCAAACCACAACAGCTTCTTATCCCTCTGTTCTGAAGACTAGAAGAACTAGTCTTCATGTCGGTAGGGCATTCTCTGTCTTAAGGCTTCTTTCTGACTGTCGGTGATGGCCAGCCACCCTTGGCGTTCCTTGACTTGTAAGTTGCTGCTGCTGCTGTTGTGCACTGCCACCGAGTTGGCCCTGATTTACTGAGACCCTGATTTATTAAGACTCTGATTTGCTGAGACCCCAACCACAACAGACCCAACCCTTCCTGGTCCTGTGCTGTCCCCATGATGGGACCAGGTGATTCACAGGGTTCTTATTGGCTGAGTTTGGAAAGGAGGTCTTTATTCCTAGCGCACCATAGATGTGAAGTTCAACTGAAAGGTGCCTGGCATCACAGCAAGATGAAGGCCTTCACTGACAGATGGGTGGTAGCCGTGGTGAGGAGCATCGGCCAGGAATTGAACCCGAGTCTCCAGCATGGAAGATGGGAATTCTACCAGGGCACCATAGCCTTCCAACGCGTGCACGTCACTCCAGTCTGTCTCTGTTGCGCCACGGCGTTCTCCCTGTGTTGTGTCCAAGTTCCCTTCTTCTGACGAGGATGTCAGTCATCTTGAATTGTGGCCCACCTTAATCCAGCAGGAGGAGTCCTGGCGGGGTAGCGGTTAGAAGAATGATGGGAAAGACGAGGCAGTCTGCTTCTGTAAAGACTTGACAGCCTCAGAAACTTCAGGGAGCAGCTCCACTCCGCCCTGTAGGGTCCCTTGGCATTGGAATGACGTGATGGCAGTGAGCTTGGCTTTCGTTTGGTTTAATCTAGTATGACGCCAGCGCACCGTAAACTATCAGGTCTGCAAAGATCCAACTTCTAATTAGAGCACATTCGCAGGTCGGACTTGAATGCATCTTTTTGGGGGTGGACTGGTGCTGGTCAGAATTAAACTCACAGTCACGAGCAATCGAAGAGAGACGTTTGAAGGAGCTCAAGCCAAACTTAAGCCAAGAGCAAGACTGGACTTAAACCTGTGGAAGCAGTGTTTGCTAAAAGGCACTCCCCAGAGCCCGGAGTTCTTGAGGCCGTCCACGGGGAGTAGGGTGTCCACGAGCTGAAGCACACAAGCATTGCAGCGGCTCTGTAAAGCCCTGCAGTAAAGGAATTCTCTTGCCCAGTGAGAATTTCTCCACACTTAGCCCGACCACTGAAAAACTCTTCATTTCATACCAGTTAAACTCCTGCGGCGTCCCGGTGGCAGAGTGTCGCTGTGGTGGGCTGCAACCTCCAAGGTCAGCAGTTCTCCCTACCTTGTTCTTCTCCTTCAGGCTGTCTGCTTCCCTAAAGAGTTACAGCAGTGGTCCGCAACCTTCCTCAGGCCACGACCCTTTCATACAGTTCCTCATGTCCTGGTGACCCCCAACCATAACATCATTTACATTTCTCCCCCAGCTCAGGGGCTGGCCCCACTCCACCGTACCCTCACCCCGTGTTGTAGAGCCACCTGTGCTTTCTGCCCTGCTACGTCCTGCGCTGCCACCCTCCCCACCAGCCATCCTGGTCCTGCCCTGCCATGCTGACCGGTGGGCGGCTGGGCCGAAGGAGCAGAGACGACCTGGGGCTGGGGCCTCCTGGCATTGCGCTGGCTCCTGGTCCACCGGTCTGCCTGATGCCATGGGCTGGAGAGAGCTCCCCCCCACCCCCAGGCCTGGTCCTGCGCTTTATTCTGAGGGGGCAGGCCCCTGTTGCCCCTGGGGCAGGGACTGGACTGAGCGGAGGTTACACCACCACCCCGCCTGCGCTTTCCTCTTACCCTTTTGGTGTCTGGGGCTGTGCCGGGCCTAAATAAAGTCGTGTGTGTCAGCAGTGTGTGTGTGGGGGGGTGTTATTTTTGTTGCTGCTTCATCACTGTCATTTTGCTACTGTTATAAATTGGACGACCCTTGAAAGGGTCGTTCGATCCCCAAAGGGGTCTCGACCCACAGGTTGAGAACCGCTGGGTTACAGTTTTTGAAACCCACAGGGCAGTTCTACCCGGTCCGATTGGAGGTCACTCTGAGTCAGAACGGACTCTTTGGCACTGAGAGCTTTAGAGAGCCTCCTGGTGGACGAGTGGCTGACCCGAGGAAGCGACATGTCATTTGTGGTGGCAGGGGCAGTGTTGGGACCAATGGGGGAATGCTGCCAAGAGCCGGAGTTTCGGCTCAGTTCAGGGATGAAGCTGGCAGCAATTGGAGGTGTCTGAAAGAGGCAGCAAAGGGATTCTAGTCCCCGGACTCGAGGCAACGCGTGGCCTTACTTGTCAGGGAGGCTGTGGGAGGGATCCCGGCTCCTGGTGAGCACCACCAGGGATTTGTGGAGTCTCCAGTGTCCCAGGGGCAGGCTGCCCAGAGGCAGTGTCGCTCCCTGGGAGCGTAACACGGAGCTTTCCTTGTAGTGCCAAGTGCTCTTGCGCTGCTTGAAATGAACCGTCTGTGAAGGTAAGTTGGGAACACTTAAATATCCTTGCGAAGTCCCAAATACACATCCCGAACTTTACATACGAGGAGCAGCAGCTGGAGACGCCCACGGCCCTAATTGCTTTTCTGCCCTAAGAGAACCTCCTCTCTCGGAGTTCTGCCTCTCCCATTCATTGAGGTAAAGACTGGAGGGAGCCAGCTGTGGTGGATTGGCAGCCAGTCGGGCGTGTTTGTAACACCACCTCCTGGGGGCTGCCGGGAGGGTGGGGTGCCGAGGGATGCACAGGGAACAGGGCCCAGGAGGGGGGTTCACATCCTGAGGAAGGGAGGCTGGCCTCCCAAGGGCCCATCTGAGCCGGGATGGATGCTTCACCTCCCAGGGACTTGACAAGCACAATTCATAAATTCATAGCAGCAGAAAGGACCCAGGGCCAGGTACAGCTATGGGGAGCAATGGGGAGCAACCCCAAACCAACTCACTGCCATGAGGTGCTTCTGACTCATGGCGGGCGACCCTACAGGACAGGGTAGAACTGCCCGGCGGGTTTCTGAGACTGTTTACAAGAGTAGAAAGCCCCCTCTTCCTCCTGAGGAGCGGCTGGTGGTTTAGGACCTGCTGACCTTGTGGGTGGCAGCCCACTGCAAAACCACTATGCTGCCAGGGCTCCTTATGGGCCTAGGGGCAGGTGGAAGAAGCTGACTCAATTCAACAACCATGCAACATCCCTTCTCTGAATCTCATGCTGGGCCTGAGATAGCGACCCCCCTCAGCCCTCACAGCCCACAGCCCTTCAAGGAACTCGCAGAGGGTGAGGGCGAGAGTCCAGGGGAGCTTTGGATGAACAGAGGGTGGGAGGCTGACTGTTGAGGTGGGAGGGGGCTGGGGCAGGCCTCTTGGAGTGCGAGCCAGTAGGACTGCACCTTGCAGGTGAGTAGGATCCAGGGCAGGGAGGTCCCTGCATGTTGGGGTTTTTCCTTCTGCACAGTGGCACCGAGGTTACTGTGGGCTTGCGGGCCCCCAGCTGATGCCTCCTTTGTCCCCTGCCTTAAGGCAGAACTCATGAAGACCTTCGAGGGGTTTCTGGAAGGTGGCGTGGAGTCTGGGGGCACTCACTTGGGGGCTGGCTTGAATTTCCTTGGTGGTCAACCAGGGTGGATTTGAGCTCTGCTTCCAGGGGAGGTGGCTTGGGGGAGGGCTGTGGCCCAGGCGCTCTGCCCACCAGGCTTCCAGTGGGTGGCAAGCGAAACTTTTCTTCCTGGGTCTCTGCCAGCAGCCAGCGCCATTCCCCCCGGCCCCAAGTGGCAGTTCCTTGGGCGGAAACAATGTGCTTTCTCCATGCCTGGGAGTGGAAGTCAGCAGTTAGGCACCGTCTGGCTGGCAGCCTCCGCCGGCTTCCTTTGGCACTTTATTGGCAAAGGCGGTGACATTTCTTTCAGTTGGGTGGGTGGAGCTGTTATGCAAACTCCCGCTCTCCTCATTCGCCAGATGAATATTCATGACTCAGGCAATCTGTACCAGCCAGACTTTCCTGAGGGCGGCAGCTTTTCTTCCCTTCCTCTCTCTCTCTCTCTCTCTCTCTTTCTTCTTTCCCTCCTTCCCAGCTCTTTGGAGAACCGAAGCACAGCTATATTTAATTTACAAATACAGAGAGAGAGTTATTCAGCTTGCCTTTTGAGATGCAGGTTCTGGGAGGAGGCCGTGGGGCTCGAGAACACTGGTGGGGTGGTAGCATTTGGTCCTAGGGTCCCTGGACCTACTGGCCCCCATCCTGGGACGTCTCCTGGGTCTGGGTCTCCCTCCTGAGGGCGGCATCTTGGTGTTCTAGGTTTTGAAGGCACTCGCTCACGCCACCTGTCCCACCCCTGAAATCAACAGGGACACTCAGAGACACGAATGTCTGCTGCTTAACACACGGATCAGGCCCCACCTACACGCCCTGGCTTCTCCCCTTGACCATTCCGGGTTGTCAGGCCCACCTACACCCTGCTCCAAGCCCAGGTCGCAGCCCCCACCCCCACCCCTTCCCATCACTGGCTTTCCAGGAAGCCACTTCCTCCTCAGGCTCCCTGTGGTCACTCACACCACCCCTTTTCCAGCTCACCCGACCGGCTCTCTTCCCAAAGAGGCCCCGGGCACTCCGGCCGAGGAGTCCCCAGGTTGCCCCGGGAGTTTGGTCCTCAGTGAGAGGGTGCTCTCTCCAGTGTGTCTTCTGTGAGTGGGTGTCTGTAAATATTTACGCACAGTTTAAGGGAGTCTGTGTGCCTCCATCTATGTTCAAGTGTTTGCGCGCGTGTGTGTCTGTATGTGTAAGGGCGTGAATGTGTATGTCTCGGGAAGTCTGGGAATGTTTGCATGTGCGAACGCGCCTCTTCAGTGGAGTCGCACGTGTGCGTGCCTCGGTGGGCCTGGGGTGCTGTGTGTGAGGGGCCTCCAGGGGCCGAGGGGTGTATGTGCGAGGGCGTTGGCGCATGTAAGTGAGCTGTGTGTGTGTGTGTGTGTGTGTGTGTAGGGACATCTGAGTGTCTAGGGAAGATAGAGAGTCACACACACACAGAGGGATCTGGGGTACATTTCTGACCCCCATTCCTGCCCAAGCTATCTCCTCTCCACTGAGGTGGAGGGGGGCATCCCCCACCCCTTTGCAAGTGTTACAGATTCTATCCAAGGATGGGAACAGACGGTTCCCCAGCACAGAGCGTCCTGAAATTACTTTATATTCCCCCCTCCTTGCTTCATTGAATCCAAATAGCAGCGTTAGGCGCACCCATTCTCCTGCCCACTGCTCAGCTTGGCTTCGGGGAGCAAGAGCGGGGAGGGAGGAGGAGGGCGGGTGGGAGGAGGGCAGGGGTCTGGACTGACCCCTTTGAGAGCACCTTGCAGCCTGGAGCCAAGGAGCTGTCTTCCCAATCAATCTCATGCTTCGGCCCCATGCTTCAGTGGCAAGAGCCAGCTGCCTCCCTGCCTGCCAGCAACCGCCAAACTCTTCCAGAACCCACATCCAGGCCCGGCCTAATTTACAAATATGCAAATTTGCAACTTTTCTGGTATGCAAATGGAGACATGACAAATAGCTAATGAGGGTCAAAAGAAGCACTCTGAACCAATTAGTTGCAGGGTCGATCCCTTGCTGTGAGGAGGAGAAGGCGGCTTCTTGTTCTTAGGGCCTGGTATGGGGACCTCCCTCCCCTCAGTTTTGTAGGACCCCCTCCCCGGCCAACTCCCACCACGGCCCCATGCTCTGAAAGAACACTGAAACAAGAGTCAGGGTTTGGGGACCAGTCCCGCTTGGCACCTTCTTGGTTGTGTCCCCTAGGACCCTTGGAGTCTCAGTCTCATCACTGAGGGATGGCAGTGGGGCCCTCCTGGTCCTAACCAGCCCCCTCCCCAGTGTAATGAGGCTCTGGGCTGGAAACCGCTCCTAGAGACTGCCCTGAGCTTCTTCTCGGAAGCTCCCCACTGAGTCCTTTCTGCCCTTGATCTTAGTTTAAGTCCTTGCCTCATCAACCCTCTGGAGTCGAGAGGCAGGTTAGCAGGGGCACCTTTCACCCTGAGCACCAGCTCTGGCCAGTGGTTCGCGGCTGCCTGGCGCGGCGTGCTGAGAAGCATTCTGAGGGGGAGACCAGAATCACCAGGGAAGAGGGCTGTGATGGATGAGTGACGGCTGCCGTGGGCATAGGTGATTGGCTTCTGGCAGCAAACATGTGGCCTATTTCCTGACCTTGGAAGAAGACGTGGCATTTAAACCAGGACCCCGCATTCCAGGCCCTGGGGTAAGTTACATACCATTCCAGAGCTTGGCTGCCTGGTGTAAGGTAGGGAAAAGAAGACCTTTACATCCAAGGCTTCTTGGGAAGATTAAGCAAGGCATAGTGGTTAAGCAAATTCCCTTTGTCATCTGGGAGGTGCGGTGCCTATTTAATTGACATGTCAATGGGACAGCATATTGTTTCCTTTCAGAGGTGAGGAGCCCAGGGCCTGGAGACAGGATAGATGACTTGGCACCGAGGACGCCAGCAGCCTTGCCAGGCAGGCCTGCACGGCAGCTGGGGCTGCTCTTCTCTCTGCCACGACGGGAGCCTGGCTCCCTCCTGCCACCCCCGCACCGATGCCCTAAGCAGGCTGCGACAAGCCCTGCTGGCCTGGCTCCACTCTGGGTGTGAAGTTTGGCTGAGTTAGCACCTGGGAGAATGGGGCAATTGCCATCCTGGAGTCTGGGGCCTGGGCCAGGGCCAATGAGCAAATGAAGGATGGTGGGCAGGTCTGAGCACCGGGGAACCAGCCAAAGTCAGGCAGACAACAGGAGCGGGGCTGGCGGGGACCTGGCTGGAGGACAGCCCTCTTAGGGAGGCTGGGAAGGTGGACTTGAGTGGTCCTCCTATGTCCTCCGGATCAAGGTGACCCATTTGGAATCCCCCACACCAGTCACCACAACCAACAGAGCTGACTTACTGGCCTTGAATTGAACTGGCCCAGCGGATTCCCTCGGAGCCACTATCTGGATCGGACCTTGCTCTCTGAATCATAGTGGTAACTCCAAGATTGGACCCTGATGATGACCCCTTCCATAAAAATCACCTCCAAAAGCTTGTCTTGTTGAAAAGCCTGGTGGAAAGAAGGCCTTTTTATCTTTGTATCCCGCCCCCCGCCCCCCAACCCTGCTGCTTGTTAAAGGCGCCCTCAGAAGACAGCCCCAAATGTCTTACGGAAAGAACTTGTACGCAGCCACACAGCTGACCACAAAGGCATGCTGAAGTCAGCTTTGGTAGAGCTGGGACCCTAGGAGAAGTCCTTTTCGACGGACTGCTGTGTGAGTGACACAACACTTGCCAGGCCAGCATTCCTCACCCAAATCTAGCGACCTCGGTCACGTCCATCGTATCGTCCAAGCATCGCTGTGTCTGTTCCACATGTCCCTACCCCGCTTAGTAGAAAGCTCAGGGTCCCCCACCCCCCTCCTGCACACCCCCGGGGACCCCTAAGAAATGGGGACCGCTCACCACTTGCCTATTCTAGATTTTTCATGTATGTGGGGTCAGACACGATTTGTCCTTTAGTGAGAGACTGACTCCACTCGGCGGCAGAATGTTTTCAAGGTTCAACCGCGATGCGGCTTGCCGCGGGTCTCCATTTCTCTCATGGTAGAGTCATTGTCCATTGTCGGACCACATCGGTCAGCAGCTGTGGACAGGAGTGTGTGCCCTTTGGTGCGTGTGTCACCATTCCAGCTCTTCTACGTCTCTCCATGTGTTGTACACACGTGGGCACATGCATCCCTACAGGAGCGTCCGGGAATGTCTGTATCCCTATGCACCTGTGGGGGTGTACATCGATCTGTGAGGAAGCAGGTGTACACTCTGGGATGCAGGCACGGTTCTATCAAGGTGAGCAGGCAGACCCTTCCACATGGCTGCAGCAGCTCACTACCATCTCAACCTTGACCTTGTGGTTGGGACCTCCGGGACACAGATGTTCCTTTGCTTTACTTAAAGGGAAGCTTTGTGCTGCGTTTCCTGGGTGATCCCCTACCCTCGGCCACCTCAGGGCTCGGTGCTCCCAGGAAAGAACTTTGTCTGCTCTTTGGAATTCTCATTTCCCTCCTTTCCTCATTCTGGCCTTCCTTTCTCTTCCCATCCCCGCCTCCCACTCCTGCCCCTCCCTCCTTTTCATAACTCATGTGCAGAGAGCTGGCCCGGCATTGTCAAGGAGGTGGCAGAGAGAGGGTCCCTGCTCCCCTGCCTCTGTGGACTGAGCTCAGAACAGACCCCCAGGGCTCCTGCGGCTCTTTCACAGGACAACTGCCCCCCGCCGGCGCCGTGGCTCAGAGGGAGAAGCCATGACCTTTCTTTGTCCCCAGAAGAAGGAAAGCAGAGCACACCCCCATCCCCCTGTCCTGCAGCCCCAGTGAAAGCCCCCCCGCCCCCACCTGCTGGAAGACCTGCTGGGACAATGGAGCACCTTAGCACCAGCTCACCTGCTTCTCTGTGGGCACTGGACCTTTCCAAGGATGGCACAGGGGGCTGTGCTCCTTCTGCCCACGTTCGAATTCCACCTCCCTGCCCTCCCCCCACCTCCCACCGGCTGCCCCGCCTGCTCAGCCACCCGGCCGCTCCCAGGCAACCGCCCCTGGCTGTGGTTCATCTCCTCAGCCGGCTGTGCACGTCTCTCCCCATCTAACTCGCTTGGCGATGCTTCAGGGCAGGACCAGGTCAGGGCACGGCCCACTGCTCGGTCGTTGGGGGCAGAGTGAAGTTTGAGTGCAAATCTCGATGTCCTCCTGGGCAGACACAGGTGTCCCAGCCCCTCCTGGCACGATGGTCACGTGGCGTCCCCACCATTCTTGGCTGCATGCACTCTTCACCCTTCCCTGACAGTTTTGGGTGGGATTTGAAAAAGATCGATGATGATGATGAATGGTTAGAAGCCTTCTAAACGAATAGGTGCACATATTAGTAAAACACAAATGTTTAGGAATCATTTAAGCTTTAATAGACACATAGCAGAACGACATTTTAATGGAGGATTCCGCGTGACGGTCTCAGCTGATCAAATGTGCTCACCGGTTCTCTTCTCTGGGGCGTGGTCTGTGGCTGGGCCTCTTGGCTCATTGAAACCATGACCAGGTCATCAATGAGAGGAGGTGGGAAGGACTTGGGCTTTGGGCTTGGATAAACCTGGGTGGAATCTCCTATTTCCTGGCTGTGTGACCTTGTCTGAACCCCCATTTTCCTACCTGCACCATGGGGATCAAGGACTGACTTCATGGAGTGGCTGTGAGGAAGAAAGAAAGAGTTGCACAGAGCTGGGTGTGAATCATCCCACCTTTAGAATATACCTAGATCCCGGCCATTCTTGTCTACCGCCACCGCCACCTCTGCCCTGCCCCACACACTCATGGTCTAGGCTCTACACAGCAGCCACTGCCGCCATCCTGTTCACATTTCAATCTTTACATCTGATCAAGTCGCTGTGTGCTGAAAACCTCCTCAGGCTCCCACCTCACCTGATGTCAACGCCAAGGTTGTCACAGCGCCCCCCAGACCATCCACTGCTCACCATCTGTTATCTTCCCCTCTCACGGCGGTCTGGCCACTCGGCCCTCCTGGCCATTCCTCACACGTGTCAAGCACAGTTCTGCCTCAGGACCTTCTCACGTGCTACGTCGCCCCGTTCCTGACTGGTGTCCCCCGAGATAGCCTCCTGACTCTCCATGTCTTCTGCTCTGTGAGGCACACACTGCTCTTCTGGGTTTATTTTTATTCATGGATCTCTTTACTTACATTCTTTTAAAAATAGAGACAGTGTTAACGGCACTTCATCCACTTATCCTAAAATTCAACAGTTCAATCATATCAAGAACACTTGTACAATCTTTACCATAATCGATTTTGGAACATTCCCCCCCCCACCCCCCATACTCATTGTTGGTTCTGTTTATGTACATCCTGTATTGCTTGACTCTCCCCAAGAGAATGTAAGCCCCTGGGTGGGGCAGGGGTTTTGTCTTTGCTCCTGCCCTTGGGAACTGTGCCTGGGCAAGTACCTGGTGCTCAATAAATTCTGACGGCGGGAATGACTGCTCATCATTTCGAGGGAACTAAAGCATGAGAGTGGCTGCCCACCACATGGGCAACCAAAGGTTACTGCTGCGATGGCAGCTGAGATGGAGGGTTTCTTCACTGGTGGGACAGTGGAGACCCTCAGGAAACATCATGCCCATGACCCCCCTGCTTGGGGCAGCCAGCTCAGGAGGAAACACCCACGTTCTAATCCCTGATCCAGCTGAGGTTCATGGGCCCACAGGAGTCCCGGCTGCCCAGCCACTGGCAGTCTTTCTGTCTCTGCACCCTGGCTGCCAGCTGCAAGGTCAAGGTGACCCCCCCCCCCGTGGAGGGTCACATCTAACCAGCCCTCCGATGAGAGTCAATGCACCCAGAGCTGGAATGCTGTCAGACTAAGCTAGGTAGTCCGGGAGGCCCAAGGGTGCTGCAACCATTTGCCCTCGGATACTCTCACCTAGAGGGTGTGGTTTGAATCCACCCAACAGTCCCATGGAAGAAAGGCCTGGGGATTTGCTGCTCTGAGGAATTCACACACAGCCAAGAAGGCCCTATGGAAGCAGTTACACTCTATAGCACATGGGGTCGCAAGAGGTTTGGGGGAATTTTTTGAAGATAGGCAATCTAGCTGGGCGCTGGGAGGTTGAGGAGGGGTAGCTAGGACAGGGCAGGGGGTGGGTCCTCCGGGCTGAGGGAGGCACGTGGACAAAGCCCAGCATGAAGGAAGGTCTCGTGTCTGGAAGCTGCTGGTGCGCTCTGCCTTCTCGGTGCCAGCTCGCTGAAGCTGGACTTGGGGTGGCTTCATCCTTGCCTGCCCCTTCGTGCGTGGGTCAGCGCTGGTCCGCAGTCGGTGTCACTGGCGCGCTGGGTGCCCTGTGTCATCCAGGCCCAGGAGTCACTTCAGGGGCAAAGAAGAAAGAGGCTGAACAGTGGTCAGACGTGGGAGCAGGTCCCGGAGCAGAAGGGGCACCGGCTTGCCCAGCCTTCCTGCTTTCTGATCGTGGTGACGACGCACACAACACAGCACACAACAGCGCAGTGATGGCTTGCTCACGTGCGCCACCCCTGCTACAAAGCAGTTTCCCCAACCAGGCCAGAAGGACCTCCCCACACCTGAGTCACGCATGGCTGTGGCGAACTCTTTCTGGATTCCACATGAGCTTGGGTTGTTTCATCCCCCCACCCACTCATGCCCCCACCCAATGCCATAGACTTCTTTAGCAGTTTGAGGAAGCTTGCCTAAGGATTTTCTCCAATACTGCCTTGAGATGTATACAGTAAGCTATACATAGGCTTACCAAGGCAACCGACTCTGTGGAACTACAATTCTGACCGTGGGCCTGGGTGGCCCGGCCAGCTGTCCTTGAAGACACATGTCCCACTGCCCGCGAACAGATGTCAGGCCCGGCTTCATGCTTGGGTGGGGGGGGGGCAGGGGTTTGTGGCTATCTCTATCAATGACTGTGGGCTTGAAGGAGCAGGTGTGTTCTGTGATACCCAAGTGGCAATATGTGGAACCATGGGGGGAAGCCACAGAGGAACCACTTGGCAGGTTGCCTGGGGGAAGATGTGAGGCCCATCTCCCAGGGGTTGGAGTGGAATGGGGGTGATTTCTGCCTGAAGTCACCAGGAGGGATTTTGATTGATTTAATCTGAGTCCTTTTGGAGGTGGATCTAGGAGGCACTGAGGGCTGGGAGACGATGTAACATTATGTTACATTATGCTACTCAAGCAACATTGGGAATGAGCGAGTAACCAAGGAGTGGGTACTAGCAGCCCCACCCCCCGCCACCCCCCTCTGCAACTTTGCCGCAGAGCCAGTAGCTGCTCTTGGATTTTGGAAAATACTAGGCTTCAGACTGGAGAAACCACCTGCTGGTTTGAGTCTGTCCCCTGAAACCATTCCTGGGGACAGGGGATTATAAGCCACACCACTCAGCCTGCCCTCGAAAAAGAAAAAAAAATTCAACTCATAGTGACCTTCTAGGACAGAGCAGAACTGTCCTGTGAGTTTCCGAGACTAACTGATTACAGGAGGAGACAGTTTCATCTTTCCCTCGCAGAAGGGCAGGTGGTTTTGAACTGCTGACTTGTCAGTTAGTAGCCCCATGTGTTAACACTATGCCCCCTATCCTTGCTGTATAGAATGTCTGTCCGGGGTCTCAGTCATAAGGGGTCCCTTCTTCCTGACTCTGTGGCTGCCGTATCCTCCCTGGCAGCTCCAAGACACTTCAGAGCAGAGCTTGGGACAGTTTTCAAAATTGTCCCTGTTAACCCTTTGGGGTGGGGAGGGGGAAACGGAGGCCCAGAGAGGGCGACGGCTTTGCCCACGTCACAGGGCCTCTGGATGGTGGTGCTGGCTCTGAAAGCCCGCACCTGCTGCTGAGCCGAGCTGGTGGAGCAAGGGGGCCTGTGGTGGGGAGGCCGCCTTTGGGTCCCCTTTGACAAACATATCATGTTTCCCACCTAAACCACCTCTGTGGGTGGGGAGCAGGGGAGCGGTCTATTAGCTTTCCCCTGCTGTCCCCCGAGGGTGCATTTGTCTGTTTTGCATTTTTTCCAGGCTGCAGTTAGACAACTCGTGGTCCTGGGGGGAGCGCTGCAAAGAGAAAATGTCAGGGCGACACGCCGCCGAGATAACATTAGCGAAATATCAAGTCCTTTATGATGTCAGGAGGGATTCCTCCCCGCTGCCGGAGCTGCCTAATGACATCATAAACCAGGCCTGCGGCAGCGCAGTCCCCCCACACCATCAATCAGTCCCGGCCCGGCCTGTCTGCCATGGCCCCAGTGCTCAGGTGGGGGTGCAGGGTTTTCAGCTCAGAGGGGGCCCTGAAACGGCAGCACATCTCCCATAAAGGGTGGCCCTTCCCCCAGAGCAGAGCCTCCATGGCACTGTCTTGAGATCGCCCTGAGCAATGGGTCCCAGACACTCCTGAGCTGGTCCCCATCTCCATGGGACACAAGTGCCTCCCAGGAGGCCTGCACCCTGCCCAGAGCGCTTCAG
>NW_022111357.1:5547385-5549686 GCF_000313985.2 Echinops telfairi | reverse complement strand
GGACTGTCTTTGTGGGCGCCATGGTGCTGGGCACTGTCCCCACAGGTCGTGTTTGTTTGTGTGTGTCCATGTAGGGTGCTCACCACGTGGTACACACGTGGCCTGTCCACGTCTGTGTTGGCCTGTGTGTGTATATTTGTATGCGTCGGGGGAAAAAAGTCTAGCCAGAATGCTCCTTCGCAGCTCGGAGGGAGACACTCTGTCTTGCTTGCTCTGGGCATGCATGGAGAAGGGCTCTGAGCTCCGTAAAGTGGAGGGTCAACGGAAGAGAGGGTGATGGGCTGACAGTTGGGGCAACACAGCACGGGAGTGGGAGATGCTTCCTTCCGTTGTGCTCAAGGTGTCTCTGATTCGGAGCTGACTGGGCAGCACCCAACAACAAACAACAACAACAAACAACAACAACAACACGCTCCTCTGGCACGTCTCCCCTCTATCTCCCACCTTCATGCGCATCTGTCTGTCTGTCTTTGTGACTCTCTGCTTGTCCATGGACTTGTGCCCACGCGTGTCAGGGTATCTGCAGGTGAGGTCAGGGAGACGAGGAAGGTAGCCGGGGATCGAGGGGGAGAGTGAACCTCAGCGGGTGAGTGTAGACCCCACTGTGTCCGTGCAAGCACCTCGCCTCGTGGCTCCAGCTGGGAACCCTGGGTGCCTATTAGAAGCATCGATGGGGGAGCCAGAGCAGGGAGGTTGGAGAAACCACCCCACGTTCCAGGCTCCCTCCTGCCAAGTTGGCCGGAATCTCTGGAGGCAGGGTCTGGGCATGGCCATGTCTAAGGGCTCCCCCGGGCTACACGGAGCCTCCCTGCACCAGCACCTCCCGGAATAGGCCAGGTGGGAAGATTCTCAGGCTTGTCCGTGATGGACAGAGTCCTCACCTGCATCTGAACAGGTTCCCCAGGCGGGCTGTACTGGCTTCCACCTTGCAGAACCTGAGAAATGAGCTTCCCCCCGCCCCCCGCCGCCACCCCCAGGCATGGCAGAAGCCCCCAGGAGGGGCTGCGAGGGCATAGCTCTCACAGCTCGGTTTTAAGAAATTCTCCAGGTGACTCTGCTGGTGAGTTTCTGAGTCAGCAGGTTTGGGGGGAGGTCCCAGGCGGTGCTGGCCCCGGGACCACACTTTGAGAATGCCTGGTGGTGTCCCGGTTATACGTTGGGCTGCCTTCCACAAGGCCAGCAGTTTGAACCTCCCCAGCCGCTCAGAGGCAGAGAGATGAGGCCTTTCACTCCCGTAAGGTGTTGCCGTCTCAGAACCCCCAGGGGCAGTTGTCTCCTGTCCGGTGGGCTTGCCGTGAGTTGGAATCCACTCGAGGGCAGTGAGTTTGGTGGTAGTGTATGAAAGAGGTGGATGGGGATGTGTGGGTGGGGGATATAAAGGTGGGATTGAAGGGGAGCCAAGGTCTTTGTCACCCAGGAAGATCATGTACCCCCTCCTCCACCCCAGGGCAGGAGCCTGGCCTATCATGGGTGTAGGGCCTCCCTGTGACTGAGGGAGAAGTCATGGACGGGGGCTGGTTAGGAAGGAAGATAGGAAACCTTAGCCAGTCTGCTGAGAGTATGACCTCTGTCACCCCAGTCTGACTCACGCTACTAAGAAGCAATACCCAGGCCTGGACATTACTCTGGAGACTGGCCAGCCCAGGCCAAAGGACCTGGCTTTCCCAGACTCACCAGAGAGAGGCCCTGCTGGGCTCCCTCAGCAGTGTGGTGGGGGCGGAGGTGCCAACGGTGCGTCCCCAAGGGTTTGGATGGCAAGTTATGTGGCTCCCCCGTTGAATAAGAAGAGGCCCAGAGAGTTTAGTGGTCAAAGCTCTGGGCTGCTAGGCTGACAAAAGCTCATGGTTCAAACCCACCCGCCGCACTGCACCTCGAGGGGGACACAGGTGTGGCAGTCTGCTCCGGTCAAGATGGCTCGTTGGAAATGCTGCTACGGCACAGCTCTGCTCTGCCTGAGAGGGCCGCTCTGAGAAGGGGGGATCTGACTTGAAGTTTTGCTTCTCTCAGACAGCAGACAGTGGACAGCGCTGGCTGGAGGTCTGAGAATTGCATTGTGGTGGGGGAAGGAGGCAGGGAGGGTGGGGGTGACTAAGCCTGCTCCATAGAAAGCCCTCTGTGAACCTGGCCTGGGCTTCCTCCCCTTCGGCTGCCTTCCTGGGTGGAAAGTGGGAGGGATCCTTCCTGGGACACCTGGCTTTGGCCCAGGAGTTAGGCTGGTGGAGGGGATGTTTAGGGGAGTGGCCGGCTGTCCACCTAGTGGGGTGCCGGGAGGTGGGTGGCGGTGGAGGGTGGGCAGCAGGA
>NW_022111357.1:5545318-5547245 GCF_000313985.2 Echinops telfairi | reverse complement strand
GAGGATCAGCACGGCAGAGGAGGAGGAGGGCTGGGAGGAGATAGAGATCAGCGGAATACCAGAAGTGTGAGGCAGCCGTGACCTCACCCAGGGTGTGCCTGCTCTCTGAGCCCTGCCAGGCCACCCTCCCAGCCCACCGCTCCCAGGCCCCCCCAGGCTGGGCTCCACAACAAGCTTCAGCCAGCCATGGCAGGGGCGTCCCTACGCGCTGGGCCCCAGCCAGGGTGCAGGACAGACCCGGGCACCTCTTCTAGAAGCAACCTGGAGGGAGGACTGGGAGGGGGCACTGTGGGCACTGGCGGCTGGGGGGGGGGGCCGGGGCTGGGGTAGTAGTCGGGGAGACAGTGGGGAGAGAGGCTGCGGCCAAAGACTGAGGACTGAGAAGTGGGGGTAGACTTGTGGCTCAAAGAGAAGGTGGTTTGGTGCTCCCAAGAGAGCAAGGGTGCTTGGAGCCTTGTCTCTGCTTGGCCAGGAGGGATCAAGGTGGGTGGACGGGCGGGCCAGCCAGCCACAGAACACCTACTGTGCGCCTTGCTGGGTGCTAGGGGAGGTGCTTTGGAGAGACATCAAAGGCAGAAGAGCCGGGAAGAGACGTGGGAAGTATTCACGAGCCAAGTAGGTTAGGACACCTCTAGGTAACTTAATTCTGATGAAACCCAGAGATCCGCCCTGTGGGAAATCAACTGTCCGGTGCCCAGTGGCGGAAGGCTAACCCTTAGGAGTTGTAGGGCCTCTGGGAACCCTCAGACAGAGCTTGTAGGAGAAAATGACTCCCTGAGTGCACTGCCCATCGAGTCCACTCTGATTCACAGAGACCCTGAAGGACAAAGTAGAACTGCCCCTGTGGGCTTTTGAGAGTGGACACCTTTGTGGAGTAGACAGCCTCATCTTTCTCCCTGGAAAGGCTGATGGGTTTGAATTGCAACTGTTTGGTACCCACTATGCCAGGACTTGCTCTTCCTGAATTTCTACAGAAAGGGCGCGAGGTTACAGCAGGGGAACTGAGGCCTGAGCCCTTGCTTTGAGGCTGATCCCGGAAGCCCTCCCACTGTCACCCAGTCATTGACACTCTGTCCTGGAGCACACAGAGGCCAATCCCACAATCCCTTCATCCTGCTTACAACCACACCTGCTCCTGTTCACACTGCACCCCATACACACCCCTACACGCCCCTCCTCGGGAGGCAAGCCCACCTCTCCCAGGAGCTCTGCACCGAGGGCCACCGAATGCATCTTTGTATGATGAGGGCCTGGGTCTTCTCGCTTCTTGGTGGGGCCCAGGGTCCCCCACTGCACCCACCACTGGCTCTCTGGCAGCTGCCTGTCCTGGCCGCTCAGATCTGCAGCCTGCTGCCGGCGTCCCCTCTCCTCAGTGCTCATGAACACCTTTCCCAGAGATGTGTATTCAGTTCAGTAAGTGGTTCCTGGGTCATGCCTGACCCTCTGCAGGGCCCTGGGGCGTGAGACAGGGAGAATAACTCCCCACGTTCAAAGGCCACCCAAGGACTCCAGGGCTGGCCAAGACCTGTCGGCTGGTTTCTGTCTGTCCTGGAATGATCCTCTTCCTGGGCCTTTCCCCACCTGTGCACATTCCCACACCCGCCCGCTTACACTCACTCTCCTCCTGCCATGGGACAGCGCCACCTTCTCCTTGTCCTTGTCCTCTCCCTCTTTGTCCCCCTTCACATGGGCGTCTGAGAGATGACGGGCCCTGGCTGCAGCCTCCTGGTCCCTGGGCTGTGTCAGGAGGGTGTGGAGATGATGAGACCTTCCTAGCATTTTGGAAAGGTGTCCCTCACCTACTTTTCTGCCTGCTCGACGTGGATTGGGGGTTGGGGGACTGTCCCCGCTGGGTAAGTGGACACACACACACACACACACACACACACACACACGAGAGAGAGAGAGAGAGAGAGAGAGAGAGAGA
>NW_022111357.1:5538797-5544762 GCF_000313985.2 Echinops telfairi | reverse complement strand
AAGCCCCGGGACCTCTGCTTGTGTAGGCCACAGAGGCTGAGAAAGAATGAAGGACAAACAGACCAACCGGTCAGGGGGCTCAGACCCTGGTTGCCGCCCACTGCTGAGAGCATGCCCTCTCTGCTGAAGGGTAGAATGGGTTCTGTCTGAATTGTGTGCGGAAAGAGCCCCAGTGTTGCTGTCAGGTAAGCACTGGACTGCTAGCCGCAAGGTTTGAGGTTCAAACCCACCAGCGGCCCCCGTCTGCTCTTGTACAGCGCAGAGTCTTGGAAACCCTGGATAGGGCTGGAACTGACCTGATGGCAGTGCATTATGGTGATGATTGTATTTTTGCGTGCATGCTGAGCTAACAACAGGAGACCTGCTGGCTCAGTGGGTCAGGCATTAGGTCAGCAGTTGGATACCCCTGCTGTTCCTCCGGGAAGAGTTTCCATCTTGGAAGTGTACAGAGGCAGCCCTACCCTGCCCTATAGGGTGGCTATGCGTTGGCACTGACTCCATGCCAGGGGCTTGAGGTTTGAGTCTGACCTCACACACCCGTCACTAGATGTCAGCAGGTGCTGCGATGGCCGCCGTGAAGGGAAGGCAGGGTGGAAAGGGTGGTGTCTGGCTGTGTCGGCGAAGCTCCTTGAGGGTGCTCCAGCCCAGGGCTCACCCGCCTTCCCCGACTTGCTGTCATTCTGACACCCCTCAGCCCAAGCCTGCAGGGAGCTTCGTCAGAGATCGGAAATCAGCTCTGTGGGAAGTTTCGAAAATTCCCAGCAGCCTCCAGCCCCACCTCAAGTGGGCGGCCTTCCCTTTTCTCAGATGCTGGATTCTAAGCCTCCCTTTCCAGCTGCCGGGGCTAGTTGGGACCCCATGCACCCCTTCTAGCTGTTGCCAGGAAGATGCCTGGGGTGGGAGTGTGAACAAGGGTGCAGACAAGGGACTGGACCCCTTCTTTCCCAGCCAGCTGCCAGGAAGCTCCTGGGCAGGCTCTGATCTGACCCAACCCGCTCAGCCGGCCTCCCAGCTCCACCCCTTTGTCCTGTGCCCACCTGGGGGACCCGTCCTCAGCCCTGGCCCAGGCCGAGGGGCAATCTCAGAGACAGCAGAGAGTCCCTCTCTGGCCCCAGGACAGAGGGGACTTGGCAGCCTCTAGCCTGGTTATCTGATTTGGGGGTTGATGGGGTTTCTAATGGAAAACAATATGGTAATTTCAGAAGGTTCCTGATTAGATGAAAATGATATTGCATCAAAGTTACTTCCTTAATTTATTCAGACAATAACAAGAGAGAATTCTCTACTAAGATCCTTAATTAAACCAGAGCTTCCCTGGTGCAGGCAGAGTGGGGTCTGAGCTGCCAGGTGCAGGAACAAAGGCTGCCCAGGCCCAGCCCTGCCCGGCCCTGAGGAGCTGCCCGAGGGCAGTGAGGCTGGGCAGGCCTTTACCACACAATCTGCCCACTCTGCCCGTAGGAAGAGGCACAGCAAGAGGGCATGGGATGAGGCTCTGTCCCCTGTCGGACACCCTGGAATCACCCCAGGCCCTCCTAGTCTTCTCTAACTTCACCCAGCAAGGGGGGCTGGCCGAGTTGGGAGTCAGCCCCTGGTGGCATCTAGACCCAGAGTGGCCAAGGGTGGTTCAGTTATTATCTGCCCTGGGGTCTGCGGGGGAAAGCCGGCACACCCCAACAGCTTAATGAGAGATCATTTAATCGGAGAGAAATTGTTGTTGGTAGGTGACAGTGTATGGTGCTACTGTGACTATTCTGACTCGGAGGGACCCATAGGCTAGAGTGGAAACCCCTGCCCTGTAGGGTGTTCATGGCTGTCATGTCTTGTGGAGCCACTGGTGAGTTTAACCACTGCTCCACTGGGGTTCCCTGGAGAAGAAACCTTGCTTACGGAATCAACAGAGGACAGTGGAGCACTGGACATCATCAGCTAAGAGGCTACTCTTAGGCCCTGAAGGAGCAAGAGAAGGAGGGATGAGAGGGCACTTGGCACGAGCTGTGGCCAGGGGCTGGCACAGAGCTACAGGGAGTCAGGGGATGGAACTTGCACCTCGCTTTTTGGGACCGTCCCGCAGAGATCCCTGACGGCACTGTTGGGTAAGCATCAGACTACTGACCATCAGGTCTGCAGGTTCAAACCCACTATCTGTGCCGTGGGAGAATGACGAGGCTGCCTGCTCCCATAAAGACTGACAGTCTCAGAAACGCAATGAGTCAGAAATGACCCCGTAGCAGAAACAACTCGATGGCGGTCAGTGTTTGGGCTTTTGTCCTACAGGGTCACTGAGAATCAGAATCAACTCCATGGCAGTGGCTTAGTCTCCTGCTCTGGCGTCCCAGGCACCAACCTGATGCACTCGACTACTAACGGAGAGGTTGGTGGTCTGAAGGCACACGGACGTGCTGCGGAATAAAGGCCTGGTGAGGGTCCCGGTGGTGAGGACCTCATGGAGCACAGTTCTACTTTGCACAGACGGCGGGTCAGCCCGACGGTAACTTAAAATGAAATCTGCCAGAGCCACACTCCAGCTGGGCTTGTGCACTGTGGTGAATCACGTAATAAGGCGTGTGTCTATCCACAGTCTTTGTTAGTCCCACCAAACAACCTTCGTTTTCCTGATGAGTCTAGGTAAGAAGGGGGGACAGAAACGGATTGGATTATGTAATTCCACTCTGAGTGGCTGATGACAGGGTTAACGTGATGGCCATCTTGCTGGGGGATAAAATGAGCCCTCTCGGAAGCAGGAGGGGGCTCTCACGATCAGCAAGAGTGAAGTGCCAAGCGTCGAGCACACTCTTTGGACCCCCAGCTCTCTCTGTACAGTGAACCTCCTTCATCCAGGAGATAACTTGGACACCAGAGGACTGGCTGGCAGAGAAGCAACAGCAGCAGCACCAGGAGCCAGAGCAGTAGACGTCCCCGCCCACGGAGCAAGTAGGGCTGAGTGCCTTGGGACAGGAGGCTGGCTTGTGAGGGAGCTGGGTTTGCTGTCGCATGGAGCTGGAGCGGAATGCCTTTCTGTTAAGGCTTCTAACAGAGTGGGATGCCCTCTGGGCAACTATTGGCAGCCCTAAAAGAGCTTTGTAACATGGCCTGAGCAGAGGCCGGGTCAAGAGGCTCAGGGCTAGAGCGAGGCCTGCCTGTAGGTCCAGTGGAGAAGAAACGGTCCTGACTGTACCCGGAGCATTTCTCCCCTGCATGGTAGCCTGCCAGCTTCCCTAATAAGTTCTATAATTGTGAGCATCATCTGTGATTTTTGTATGGCCACTGGAATGGGTTATGGAATCCAGCTGGAAAGTAGAGAGTGCCGTGGGAGAGACAGCTTGGCCAGAAGGCAGAGGGCAGGGAGCCCAGAGGTACGCTCTCTGGAGCAGGGGCAAAGAATGGATTTGCAGGAGAGCAGGCAGAGTGATGAGTTCAGCCCCACAGTGGTGGAAAGCATTCTTCCACCTGGTTAACCCTTGCTTCTCTAGCACATTCTCTAGAGTTCCTTTAGCATGTCCTGATCCATGTCCATTTTTAGTCCTCATGACAGCTTGGGTATAGATTTTTGTCTTCAAGAGGAAGCAGGCTCAGAGAAGGTAAGTGATGTCCTGAAATCACACAGGAAGGTGGTGATGGGTTTGAACCCAGGTCTACCTCACACTCCAAATCCTTCCTGACTTCCCACTTCTTTCCTGCAATGGATGTATCATGAAGGTCCCTGGTGAGAAAACGTCCCTGCCTAGAAGCTTCTGTGAGGCTCTGAGGGCAGCCCTGCCTACCACTCAGGAATGTAGACCACCGCAAACTCCCCTGGAACACAACTTTCTAATTCCAGTGGGTCCCTTTGCTCCCTGGGACCACCATGGAGGGCTGGTTGGGACCAGCTGGACCAGGAGTTGGAAAGGAGGTGCCTTCCAGACTTAGAATTTTGGAAGGAATGCCCCCCTTTCCCAGGCCTTACCCTCTGATCATGTTCCTGTTGGCCACTCTGCACTCTTCCCACCCTCTCCCACCAGGCCCCGAGCGCACCGCCTGAGCAGTATAGCATCCACAACATCCACCAAGTCCTGGCTTAAGGTAGGATGCACTGACTCCGGCGGGGGGTGGGGAAGAACTAGCATGGGGCTTGTGTGAGTCCGGGTGGACTACAGAAGCAAATTTAGGGAGACTCATAGGTGTACAAGGAAGAGCTTTATATACAAGAGCAATTGAATAGTGAGCCCAGTCCAGATCAAATCCCTAAGTCTGAAACCAGTTCATAAATTGCTCTTCAGACTCACAAAACACATGCAATGATGCTGAATGCAGGACGATTATAGGTCAGTGGGTGGACAGTCTTGTGGATCCAGTGGCAGCAGAAGCATCTCCGTGCTGGCAGGGATCTTCATGTGGCTCCTTCAGCTCCAGGGCTGTAGGGTAGTTTCATGTGTCTGGTCCGCAGAAATGTCTCTCAGGGAGTGAGTCTGTCTCCTGCATCCAGTGAGCTATTTAGCACCTCCAAATGGTCATCAAGCTGCAACCTGCTTGACAGGTTAAACTCCACTCCCTCATTCTTAAGTCTCAAATTGACAACAGATTATATAACTACCATAGGGCTCTTGGGGTACTCCCCAGAGTTGGGTCCTGCTGTGATGAAGAAGTAGACTTTGAGACTCAGGCTCTGGATCTGTGGCGACGTGGGCCAGAGGGCACGGAGGGTCTGAGAGTGGGAAGGTTGGTGTCTGCTGTGTGGGTTCGGGTAAGAATATACTCATATGGGTGTATGTATGTGTAATTGGACATGGGTATATGTGTGGCCCTGTCTTGTGTCCACCTGAGTGTATATCTCTGAGCAGACATGTGTGTGTTAGGGCCATCAGAGAAGGCTTCTCACGGGGAATGGAGCTTGGATGGGCCATCAAAGGTGATAATAATAACATTAGCTAACATTTGTATATGTGCCAGACCTGTTCCAAGCTCTTTATTTTAATCTTCACAACCAACTCTTTTTTAAAAATCACTTTACAACTCTTGTTACAATCCATACATCAATTGTATCCGACACATTCGTACAGATAGTCCATCATTCTTTTCTAGATAGTTACTTTCCATTGAGCCCTGGGCATCAGCTCCTCTTTTTTCCCCCTCCTTCCTCCTCCCCACCCCCCAACCCTCATGTCCCCTTGATAGATTGTAGATTGCTAATTGTTTTCAAATCTCACACTGGCCACTGTCTCCCTTCCCCTCTGGTTTCTGTTGTTGTTCCCCTTGGATGGGGGGGTGTGGTTATGTGCCATTCATCGTGATCGGTGTCCCTCACCCTCCCCTCCTCCCACCCCCTTCCCCCTACCCTTTTGGTCTCTCTGTTCCCGTTCCTGTTCCTGGGTTCCACGTGTTGTGAGTTTTACCTCTTGCCCATACCTATGTCCATGCCCCCATCTAGTCTAGATTGGGAAGTGGAGTCATGATAGGAGGGGGAGAGGAGGCCTCAAGGGATCAGAGGTATATTGTGTGACCCATTAGTGCTCTACTGCACCCTGATTGACTAATCCCCTCCCTGCGACCCCTCTGTGGGGGGATGTTCCATTGTCCATAGATGGGCTTTGTGTCTCCACTCCAACCCCACTTCATTCTCACCAATGCATTTTTGTTTGTTTGTTTACTGTTTGTTGTGAATCTTCTGATGCCCATTGCCTGGTCTCGATAACACCTCACGATTTCACTGGCTGGTGTGCTTCTTCCATGTGGGCTGTTGCTTCACTGTTGGATGGCCGCTTGTTTACCTTCAAGTCTTAAGACCCCAGACACTGTATCTTTTAATAGCCGGGCACCATCCTCTGTCTTCACCACATCTGCTTGTGCACCCATGTTGTCTTCAGCGATCATAGTATGTTTGTGTGTGTGTGTGTGCATCACAGAATGCCAATTTGTTAGAACAAAGTGTTCTTGTATTGAGGGAAGGTATGAGCTGAGGCCCAAGTCCCATCTGCAGCATCAGTGTCTT
>NW_022111357.1:5533154-5538303 GCF_000313985.2 Echinops telfairi | reverse complement strand
AAGAAAAAACCCTACATAGGTCCAGGTCTGTTTGCTGGTCCCCAGGAGACCATCCCCCCTGGTACTAAGGGAGGTCCGGGGGCTGCCCTCCTAGCCCAAAGTCCATTCTTGGGGCTCCTCAGGTGTTCTGTGGCTCGGCTTTATTCCGATTGCTGACCTGTTATGCTCCATTCCCACACTGTCTCCCTGCCATGTGTCCCCATTATTGTCCTCCGTATGCTCCAGTTACGGGACATGTCTTGAGTTGTTGGCAGTCCCACAGTGCTCTCTGTGCCCCAGCCGCTCCATGCAGGGACCTCATCCTCCGGGCTTGGTGTGCCCATATGGGGTCTCGGCCAAATGCCCCTTTCTCTTTGTCCTTCTTGGTTTGCTTCCATCTAGAAGGTCTAGTGTCGTTCTCAGCAGCACACACTTCCAGGGTGGGGGTCAGACTGGTTCTGGTTGGGGCCGGCCCTGTCGTCCAGTCTTTTTATGCATTCCTCCATGTGGTGTTATGTGGCCCTCCTGGTTTGGTGCACCATGATGGGGGCTGTATGCACATTCCAATTCTGTGGAGACACAGCCAATACGCTTCCCTGGATGCATTAGTGCCCTGTTCCCCCCATGTCATCATCCTTGGCCTTGTTGGCAGCACTCCTGACACTATGGTCCGCACTCACCCTTCAAGCTTGAAATTGAACTCACCCCCGGGGGCTCAGTTTCCAGTCAAACAAGAGACAAACCCTTAAGGGGACCAATCCCAGTGGGAAGGTACACACACCTTAGAACAATCAGCCATTTGTGATCCAAAGGACAGCACTGAACCCAAGGGCAAGGTTCCGAAGGGCCAGGAGAGCAGGAGGATGTGGAGATGGCAAATACAGGGAGGGCTTTGGATGAGCGATGGTAGACTGCGGAGATGGCAGTCAAGGGCATGAAACACAACGTGTATGAACTGATGAATGGAAAACTGGTTTGCTCTGTACACCTCCACCCAATTTACCATAGCAGGTTTAAAAGCAACAGGAAAGGGAAGTAGGTATTCTTATTGCCCCATCTTGCAGATGGAGGAACCGAGGCACAAAGAGGTTCAATGTAATGTGCTGACATAGTGGAGTTGGGAAACGTAACCACTGTAACCTTAGTCCCGGCTAGCAGCACATCTTAACCACCCTAACCTTAGTCCTGGCTAGCCGCACATCTTAACCACTGTGGCCTTTGCCCAGGCTAGCCGCACATCTTAACCACCATAAACTTAGCCCAGGCTAGCCACACATCTTAACCACCATAAACTTAGCCCAGGCTAGCCACACATCTTAACCAACATAACCTTAGCCCAGGCTAGCCGCACATCTTACCCACCCTAACTTTAGTCCCGGCTAGCTGCACATCTTAAGCCCTGCAGGCATCTTAGATTTGAGGGTCTCTGACTCACGGACTGGGAGATCAGTACTGTGATGCCTTTTGTTCCCAGCACATACGTGAAGTTGGCTCCGTAAAGCCCAGGTGTCAGGCAGGTGATCTCAACTGAGCCAAAGCCCATCCCATTGCCATCTCGTCAATTCTGACTCATAGTAACCTTCTAGGGCAGAACAGAACCGCTCTATAGAGTTTCTACAACTATGATCTTTATGGAAGAAAACTGTCTCGCATCTTTGTCCTGCAGAAAGGTTGGTGGGTTCAAACCACTGGCTTTCGGGTCATCAGTCAAGTGCTTAAACCACTATGCCACCAGTATTGTTGAGTCAGCAGGGAGGTGTCAAAGAAGCTCGGGCGTGGGAAGGGGTGTTTGCTCTGTGTACTTGGTGTGCTGCAGGGCATGCAGGGGAGTGAGGTGGAGAGGGCGGGCTGCCTCATGAAGGGTCATGCAGGCCAGGCTAAATCAGGACACCCCACCCTATAGAGTAGGTGGTGGGAGCCCTCAGCCAGGGTTTTATGTGGGAGAAGGGCAAAGCCATTTAGAAGGTTTACTCTGGCGGCAGCATGGATTGGAGAGGGAGAGACTGGAGGGAGGTCGGTGAGCAGGCTGGTGTGTGAGGGTTGTGGGTGCTGTGTATGCAAGCATGTGTGCACACCTGTGTACAAGTATGTGCATGTGGGTATATGCATGGCTTGTGTGCGTTTGAGTATACAACCTGGGCAATGTGTGTGGGTTAGGTCATTAGAGAAGAGTTCTCAAAAGACTGGGTCTTGGGTGGGCCACACGTAATAATAATATAATAACCCAGGGCAGCTAGGCCTGGGGGATTCGGAACCATAGTCTCTAGGGACATCAAAGTCTGTTGGTGCAAAATCCACTCACAAAGATGAGGTTCTACATCCTACTTGGGTGAGTGGTGATTAGAGTCTTAAAAGCTTGTGAATAGTCCTCTAAGGTGCATCCACAGGTCTCTCACCATCTGGAGGCAAGAAGAGCAAGGAAAACCAAAAGACGCATGGAAACCATGAGTCCAGTGGGCAAACGGGCCAACCAAACCTCAGTCTCTGTGAGCTGGAGACCAGAACTAGATGGTGCTCGGCTCAAACCGCTCTGGACAGGATCATATTAGCAGGTCCTAGACAGAGTGGGGGGAAAATGTGGCATGTAAGCCCAAATCAGAAAAGACACCAGGCTGACTGGTCAGAGAGTGACAGGAGGGACCCTGAGACTATGACCTCAGGTACTTACCCTTCAGGTCAGGAACGGAACCCACCCCTTTGATAGAATAATCAACCATTTAAGACCAGAGAGGCAGCATCGACCTAAGGACAAAATCCAGAGGGCTAGGAGAAAAGAAGGAACAGAAAGAGGGAACACAAACCGACAGCAAAATAGGGGGCGGTGCATTGAGGGGGGCGCGATGGATGAGTTGAAACGACTGTGGGAATGGTTGGATGTGAAACGGATCATTTTCACAAACCTTCACCTAATTCACAATAAAGCATTAAAAAGCTCAGGTAAAAAGTGGTAAGGCCTGGACTGCACTGGCGATGGTGGAGGTGAGGGGATACTATTTAGGATCTAGAATGCATGTGAAAGTTGGACATCGAATAAGGAAGAGCAAAGAAAAATCGATGCATTTGAACCAGGGTGCTGGCGAAGCAGAGCGAAAGCACCTTGGACCACCGGCAGAACAAACATCTGTCTGGAGGAAGTGCAGCCAGCATGCTCCCTGGGGCCAAGGAGGGCGAGGCTTGGTCTTATAACCTTCGGCCAGGGTGTCAGGGGAGACCAATCACTGGAGAAGGACATCATGCTTGATAATGTGGAGGGGCAGCAAAGAAGAGGAAGCCCCTCAGGGAGATGGATGGACACAGTGGCTGCTGCAACCATGGGCTCAGACTAAGAAGGAATGGGAGGGTGGTGTAGGGCCAGGCAGGGTTTCCTGCTGTTGAACATTGGGAGCTGATTTGACGGCATCTAACAACACCAGCCTCTCTGCCTTGGGTGATAGACTGACAGTGGCCGGAGTCTTTGAGAATGACTCTGAGGTATCTGACTGGGAACTTGGGGGTGCGGGAAACACGGATGGAGGAGAAGCTCCTGCAACCCCAGGGGTCCCCCAGGAGTGCAGGCCGGGCACTGCGTGGCCCTGGAGAGATGTGGGTCTGCCCTGGATGAGCCCCAGGGACTGGGCAGGCAGGAGATTAGAAGTATGACCCCCTGGACATATCAGGAATTGGGGATGGGGGTAAGTATTTCTTCCTCTTAAAATATTTTTGTTTCTTTATGACTCCCTATTCCTAAAAAAAAAAAAAAAAAAATCCAACAAGAGATGTTGGATAAGAAATAGAGCTGCCCATCAGTCACTTAAAGTCTCAAACACCAGAGAGCGGTAGTGTGGAAGCCTCATTCTGCAGTGACCCGTGTCACCACTGCCTCGCTGTGTGTTCTTGCTCCACCTCTCTTAACCTTATCTCCTCCCCGAAGAGATCAAGAGGCTTCTTGTGAAGATAAGTGGGATCAGCCAACGCCTGATGGCTCCAGTGGCTCTTTGATCTGTGCAGGAGGACAGAGATCAGGGTTCACAGGGCATTTCTTCCTGTCTTACTCTCGCATCCCCCTTCTCCACAGTGGGGGACATAGCCACTCTTTTGGGACTTGGTGACAGCCTGTACGATTAGAAGGGGGAGGCGGATGAGCCTTTACTGCCTGGGCCCTTTCCTTGGACTTTGCCCAGTTGCTGTGGCCTTGTTTCCCCTTTCCCTTGACCTCTCCCAGGCCCCTGCCCATCTCTACTCCCCACTCTCCACTCCCCAGTCCCCTGCCTCTCCCCTGAAAGTCTGGAATGGAACGGTCATCCTGGACACAGACTGGAAAGCAGACCCTCTTCACCCCTGCCCAGACACAGGCCAACTCTGAGAGGGTCTTGTCCAGGTGATGTCCTGCATGCTGGGTAGACCTCTGTTCCCTGGGGTGGTCACGGCTGTGGTCGTTTGGAAACAGATCCCCAAGCCTGTGCCTCTCATTGGGTTTGAACCCTGACCTTTCCATTAGAAGTCAAGCCACAGATGAACTGTTGTGGGCATCCTAGAGGGCCTACCCTTATGTGGGCATCCTGGAGGCATTCCCCGCCTGGCTCCAGGCAGTGCCCACCTCAGCTCACCTTCTCTCTTTTCAGCTCCTCAGCTCCAAGCTGCCTCTGTGTCCACAAGGCTCCCTACTCAAGCCAGGGTAGAGTGGCCCCCTGAGCCATGTCTGAGGTGCGCTGGGGGATTCTGGGGTCTGGGTTGGCCCTGGGCCCCTGCAGACCCCCGGGAACCAGAGGAGACCTGAGGCGGACAAGGAGGTAAGGAGGCTTGGGGAGAGAGGAGAGAGAGCCGCTTCCCTTCTCCCCAGTGGCACCTGCCGCCACCTCTTCAGCACCTCCGCACAGGGGTGGGGTGGGGAGGGTGAGGGTGGGGTGGGGTGGGGGGGAGGACTCCAGGCCAAGCCTCACCTCTTAGCCCAGCCCCAACTCTGAGAGTTTGCTGGCAGCAGCGGAGATGACTTTTGGTGTAGTTTCTGTGGTTTAATAAGCTACAAAAACGACATTATTTTAAGCCAATCTGGATATAGCACAAAAACTCTCACCCCGTCTGTTCTGTGAAACTCAGATACCCTGACGGGAACACAGCTCACAACCAACTAATACAATATTCTCCTGGGCTCGCTGTCAGCGGGCCCCACGCGGGAGCCGGCTCCCGGAGG
>NW_022111357.1:5530500-5532968 GCF_000313985.2 Echinops telfairi | reverse complement strand
CAGTAGCCCCTGCCGGCGCTCCCCCGCCCCCTTCCACGAGGACGCGGCGAGGAGAGGAGTGTTTCTGGCCGGCTGACAGCAGCTCTACTCCCACAACTTACATATGTCTGATTCCGAAGCAGGGAAGTGTGTCCAACACACCCCATGCAAAGACAGGTTGTTGAATATTTTTTCTCTCATCACTAAAAAGGATTCCCTGCTGGGTGCAATCAAGATCCATAAACTCGCGGCTCGAGTCGGTGTGAAAGCGGCGCTCCAGCCCAGACTCCCTCGCCGGCGCTAAATGCAGGCTCCGGGCGGGCGGAGCTGCGCCGACATCCGCTAGCAGTCTGGCCTTGCGACCGTCAGTTCCCGGCACATTAGGCAGCGCGCTTATTTTGGGCTGCGCTTCAGCGGATTAACTTTCAGCGTCAAGTTTCCGAGCCCAGGCACCGTCCCCGTGCCGCGGCCCCCTCCCCTTTCGGCGGAGCCAGAGACCCGCGGACACTGGTTCTCAGCGGCCGCAGGGGTCAGGCCTGGGGAAAGGGATCGGGGCAGGACAGGACAGGGCAGGGGGCGCCCAGCCTGCTGACCTAGCCAGCCTCAGATAGACCAGGGGCCCAACACCCAGCTCCCGGGAAGGCCCTGAGCTTGCAGCCCATGGGGACCTTGGGAGCTCTATTCGGAGCCTCTTCTGTCTTGCTGCTGGTGGTAGGTTTGTCGCCCACCTCCTCCTCTCCAGGGGTCCTCTGGCTCTCTCCCACAGGGCATGGGGTCCTGCTATTTACGTAGAGACCAAAGCTGCCCCTCCTCATCCTGTAAGGAAGGAGACCAGGGCAGAAAGGGACTCCTAAGCAGTGTCGGTTGGGCCCTAGGAGAGGAGGGGATTGGAGAGAGGACACCAGAGAGAAGGGACAGAGAGCCCTGTACAGCTCCCCACCTCCCCCACACTTTCCTGATGGCCTCAGAAAGAAAAAGTGGGGCTCCCGCAGCAACCAGGGACCCCTCTTTGCTTCCTCCCCGCATCCACCTTCAAAGCTTTAAAACTGTCTTTCCCCGGAATTACTGAGTAGGAACTACAAATAGTCTCTCCAGAGCCCCCTCTCCTCTTCCAATATCCCAATACCCTGGGAGCCGATGATGCATCATTTACATCCAGAATGAGCTGCAAGAATAGCTCACAGGGAGGGCAGCTTGGTGTGGAATCTATGATCCATCCATCTATCCATCCATCCATCCATCCATCCCAAAGATCACCAGTGCTGAATTGTCGAAGTTACTGGCCTGGGGCTTGGGCGGGGGAAGGGTGCTGCCGGCTTCAACCTGGTAAGGAGACCAGACACACACCACCCACCTGTCTGTTCTCTTGTTGCCAGGTGTCGGCTTTGGGCACTGAGCTCAGACAGGTACAGTTCGAGTATAAAGCAGGCTGTGAAGAGATGTGGCTTTGAGGGAGGGTTATGCCCCGAAGTCTCAGAGGGCAAGGCTCAGTCCAAACGGATCCCCTGTAGGTTTGGGGCAAATGTGAGGCTCCCTCAGCCCGAGCCCCCTCCCAGGTTCTCGCCTGCCCTAGCAGAGGTCCACGGTGATGGAACCATTTTGCCTCAAAGTTCTACCAAGACAGACAGAAATGGACCACTGGGGCAGCGGAAATGCTGAGGTGGTTTGGCTGGATTCAGGATAGAAACACCAATTGAGAAAACACAAGACTCACGACCTTCTTCCTCGTAAATCAGCCTCTCTCTTTCCCAGCCCCTCCCCCGCCCCCTCCCGCCCTTCCTCTCCACGAGAGATCAGCACATGGCAGAGACAGGTTGTTGAATATTTTCTCCCTCATCACTAAGAAGGCCTCCCTGCTGGGTGTAATCAAGAACCATAAACTCGCCTCGCGGCGGCTCGAGTCGGTGTGAATCGAGCCCAGCTCGGCTCGCCTGGATTCAGACACGCACGGCCGCGGCTGACAGCGTGCGGGGCAGCCGCTTTGGCCGGCCGGCCGGTGGGGAGGGACCCGGGCCTCCGCAGCGGCTGCGGCCGGAATTCAAGCCGCCTCTCCCCCAAAGGTCAGGAGCAGCCAGATCGATGCCTGTAGACGAGGAGCCAGGGCGTGGTGGCCCTCACCCCCCGGGGAGAGGAGGCAGGAAGCGGGATGGGCTCTCTCCAGGCCCAGCAGTGATTTCTAACAGGCTGTCTGACCAGCTGGGATGGCTTCTGTCTGGGTTTTAGAATGGTCCCTTTCATGGAGGAAGACCCCCCCAGCCTGGGGTTGCCCCAGAGGGCTAGGACCAAGGGCAGGACGCTGCTAGGAGGGGTGGCTGCAGCAGCCCAGGGTGCACGCTCCCTTGGCGGGCTTTGTCTGGACCCACCAGCAGGCCTGGAAACACTTTCTTTCAGATGGAAAGCTGGGGAGGACACTTCCTGCCGGCTTCCCCTGATTTCCTGCCTCTGAATGCCCTCTCTGCAACGTCACTGCCGCCCGGGGTCAGCCCCCC
>NW_022111357.1:5529000-5529933 GCF_000313985.2 Echinops telfairi | reverse complement strand
GCCCTGCAGGGGTTCTTAAGGACTGCTGTGTTTTCCAAGCATTCTTTGTGTTTTCTCACTTCCAGTCCCGACCTCTCCCGTCCTTTTTGTATTTGAGCTTAAATTCTGAGCCCTAGATGCCAGTGAGTTTGGTTTGGTTTGGAGCGCTGCAGAAGGCGATGGATGCCGGGGAAGCCCCAAGTCCATTTGCAGAGTCCCCACTGGGATGAAGCCTCCATTGTATTCCTCTGACCACTAAGCAGGGAGGTGACCTGGCTTGCCCTCAGGCAGAGTGCAATGGAAAGTGGGTTACCCCCCCTCCCATCCCCTCTAGCCAGCCCAGGGAGGGGCGGCCTCCCTTAGGGTCTTGCCTGGGTGTGTCCTTGCTGGAGATCATCTTGCTGGGGACAGTCCTGGGGGTGACATAGTCAGGAATCATGCCCTATCCATTCTGCCCAGATTGCTCTGGTTGGAAGGCCCTGGACCAATCTCGTCAGCTCTTTTGTCTGACATATTGTACCTGTCTCAATCACGGACCTGTTCCTGCTTCTGTAGTCCCACCTGCGACTGTGATGCATTGATCTCCCACCCATCATGCTCCTGTGGCAGTTGTCTTTGCCCTCCCATCCCTGCTTTTAAGTCTCTGAGCTTGAGCCAGCCCTTGGTGCGGTGAGGACCTCCTGTTCATGGTCTCCCTCATAGGCATGATGTGTCTTTGTCTTATCTTTTTTCTCTTTATGACTTAATTCTTAAATTACATTTGAGATTTGAGGTCGCCTTTGTACCCGAAGACACTTTTCATCCTTCCACCCCGCAGTTGAAATGTCCCCTCTTCTGAGGAGGCTTCCTGGACCCTCTCTCCCCAAAGGCAGAGAGGCCCTCTGGCCCCTTGGTGATGATAAAGTTTAGCCCTTAACACCCTGTATTGTGATGGCCTTGTTAGTGCCCCTCCCC
>NW_022111357.1:5507709-5528354 GCF_000313985.2 Echinops telfairi | reverse complement strand
CTCTCCGGCAGCCCGCCCGCCTACGGAAGCCACGGAGATATTGCCCACCAGCTTCAGGGCGCTCATAACTCTTTCAAGACAATCACTTTATTTATATGAGTTTGTTTAAAAAACCCACCGACGAGCCACCGTGGGGACCTCGCCGACTGCCTGGGCTGGATTCTCTCCTTCCTTCCCAGTCCATAACTCTTAGTCTTTTGATTCTCCCAGTCCACAAACTATAAAAATCTTATTTCTATAAGGTCTTTTATGGTTACCAAGATAGTCAATAGTGTCATTTTCATTCATATCATTCTGCAGGGAAGTTAGAGGAAACGAACCAGCCAGAGGAGAGCTATAAATAAGGCTCAGCTACACAGGGCCCCAAGCGGATCCACTGCGTTCTTTAGAAACTACTCATGCACAGAATGTGTGCGTGCACACACACCACACACACACACATGCACAGAAACAGGCACGCACACATACACACACAAATAGACACGATTCCCACTCCTGCCTAGAGACAGGTGCACACAAGGTCACCCATGCAGATGGGTGGCTCAGAGGCATGGCGGTGCTCACACCCCTTAGCTGTCTGAGAGAGGAATCCTTTCTAGAATCTGCCTGGCTCAGAAGGGCTGTGCGCAGGCGGCAGCTCTTGCTGTGCCGAGATGGGGGCCACTGATGTGGGCCAGCTCCGAGAACACATTCCGAAGCCATGAACTGTGAGGCTGGCACCTGGCCACCCATGAGCTCATGTGTGGGGAGCTGCGGAATGCCCGCCAACACAGGAGCCAGTGCTCTGGCCTGAATGGGGAGGCCGCCCAGTGCGCAGGGCTCCCTCTGACCATCTGCTGGTCTCGTTGGAGGGCCTAAACCCTCATCCTGGGGTTAAGTCAGCTAGCCGCACAATTCAGATTTGTGGGGAGCTGGGGTCAGTGGTGGGTCAGTGGTTGGATTCTTGCTTTCCATGTGGGAGACCTGGAACATGTCGGACCAAGGCACCCACCTCCTGCAAAGCCAACACCCATCTGTTGGGAGAAGCTTGTGTGTTGCTGTGACGCTGAGCGGGTTTCATCAGAGTTTCTAGATGAAGGCAGACTAGGGAGAAAGGCCTGGAGATCTGCTTCTGGAAAATTAGGCAGCAGAAACCCTACAATCCACACGAGGGGTTGATTTGACAGCCGCTGACAGCAACGATATATATCCCTCACCTGCATACCTGTCCACAGCCCAACTTTGCATATCTGCTGAGACCCCAGAGGAAGCGCCTGCCTCTGCAGGAGAAGGCAGGAAGTCTTAGGCGCCATAGGTGGTGTGGTGAGGCAGAGGGCTGGCAAGTGTATGGGGTGGGGGTGAAGGGGCGGCCTGGACTGGATCAAGCCAAGATGAAGGGGACAACTCTAGGTCTGGTGGGCAAGATTGCAAACTCCCCCCACCCCCAGATAAACAACCAGTTGCAGACCCACTGCTGGGAGCAGGTCGTGGAGGAAAGGGACTGGGCTGGCTGGTGCCAGGAGCTATGCACACTTCAGAGAAGTGTGGGCATGGGCCAGGGGTGCCCAGGAGGGACTAGCCACTGGGAGCCAGGAGACATGGGTTCTAATGTTGACTCCAAAATGCCTTCCCATCTCTGGGCCTATTTCCCCTAGTGCATTCTTAGGGCGTGAGCTCTTAGGCTCCTCCTCCTTTTGAATTCTAGACACCTGGAACTGCACCTGGACTAACTGCACCTGAGCGCTCTAGGGTAGGTGTATCTCAGTTTCCCCATCTGTGAAATGGGGGTGGTGATCTCTTATGGGATACTGCGAGGGACGGGGGCATAGGAGGGGCCAGGAGTACAGCTGAGCCTGCTGGGCAGCTGGTAGAGTTAGAACTGGTAGGGTGTAGCAACCCATCAGGGTGCCCAAGGTCCAGAAAAGACTCCTCATCCCAAGCTTTGTCCTCCCTCCTCCTTCTCCCCAGCCCCCAGGACCCCCCAAACACTACGGAGTTGAGAATGGAGCCCCGGACTCTGAGCTCAGGGCCTTGGAATGCCTCTGTTGCCCCTCCTGCCTTCTTCAAGGGAACGATTAATTGTAATTTAAGCCTCCCAAGTTAAAAGCAGCAGCGTACAGATTTAAGGTTCTTTCATCCCAATTACACATCATTTCTGGCTGCACTTTAGTGCCAGGCTTTTATCTGTTGTTCTGGGGAATCACTTATCCGCCCGAGCAGCGGGCTCCACACAGAGTTCTTCCTGATTATGTTTAATGGCAAGTGGAGAGTTAAACCCCCTCCCTCCACTGAGCTGTGTCGGCAGTTTTCCTGGCCGAAAGCAGCCCAGGGGAGCTGGATGCTGTGGAACGGGGCGCTGCAGGGACCACCGTGTTCTGGAACCACTGGTGGAGGTGGAGAGTGTCGAGGGGACCCGTGAGGCCCCCAGTGGCTAGGGCACATTCCTGCCTACACTCCTGAGAGCGGCTGTTGGCTTATTCCACACAGCCCACTGCGGGCTTCTGGTGTGTATCTGGCTCCTCTGCCGTCAGTTTCTGGCTCACATCGGTGTATGCCCACAAGCCAGGGTCATCCTGACACTCATCTACACGCTTGCCCATCCCCTTAATGCCGTCCCCCAATGCCTCCAGACACAGCCCCGACTCTTAGCTCCGTCCCAAAGATGCACACACTTGGTTCTCGTTCATGGTCACATGTAGTCTTTCCTGTTGGTTTGCATGCTGGTCTGTCACTCACAGAACTGCTGTAGACGCTTGGAGTGGATCATGGGATGTCAGGTGGTGGCAGTAGAGGCAGACTCCCCCCGTCATCTAGTCCTCTGGGTCACCACTTCCATGATGTCCCTGGGCCCATCTATTCCACTCAACTGAATTGCTCCGGGTCACAAAGTGAGGCTGGCTGCTCAGTCCTGTAGGTGAGGCTCTGTAAATCTCAAACTTCTCTCCTCCCCAGTGGATCCCCGTTGCCACAAAGCTTCACCCGCAGCTCCCCCAGCTGGGTGACTGGCAGGTCCCTCCGTCCATAGCTCCAGGACCAAGAACGGGCGGGCCTGATCCTTGATTCCTCTCTCTCTCTCACTCCCGACACCCAGTCCATCAGCAAACCACGCTGCCTGTCTTCAACATAAGATTCCTCTGTTCACGTCTCACCTCCACCGCTTCCACCCTACTCAGGTGGCTGTCACCTCTCACCAGGATCTCTACAACACCCCCTAGTCGGTCTCCCTGCCGCTACCCTTTTCCATTTGTCCCCCAACCACCCTCCCGGCCCCCCAGCCGTTGTAGGAGATTTAAAGTCAGATCCCATGACTCTCTGTACCCTTCCAGAAAGAAAGCTAAGGACCTTAGGTAGCCTCCTCTCCCTTCTCTCCTGACTTCTCCTCCTCCTCCTCCTCCTCCTCCTCCTCCTCCTCCTCCTCCTCCTCCTCCTCCTCCTCCTCCTCCTCCTCCGTTTTCCCTCCTTCACCCCCTTCAGCCCTACTGCCTCCCCACTGTGCTCTGGCACAGGGACTTTGCTGTTCCCCGTGCCTAGCCTGCATTTCTACCAGGCAGCTTTCCACGTGGTAAAACAGAGAGAGCCTAAGCGTTGTCATTCTCATCGCACCATGCAGAGACATGAATTACAGTCGCCAGGATCTCCTTCCAAAACTGTTCTCATCCCCCAGAACAGAAAGTTGGTCCTCATTGAGTACCACGTCCCTGTGTCCCCTCCCCCAGGCCTGGTAACCACCCATCTTCTCTGGTCTAGGCACTGGCCTCTTCTAGATAGTTTATATGAGGGGCATCAGACTGAATGCACTCAGCCTACTGCCTTCCAGACCTGCTCTCCACCGGCTGACTCCGTCCTCACCTTCTGCAAGGCTTTGTCTGAATATCACCTTTGTTCACGAGAGCTCCTTAGATATCTGGTTTTATTCTGTAACCAGCTTCCCCTTCCAGGTTCAGCGCCCGCGCTGCGCCCCCGCCCACCCCCCCAACTCCCCCTTATTCCACTGTTGTTAGCTTTCTTTTCTAGAGAACCTTCCCACCCCTTCCTTCACTCTGGAACACAGGCTGCGACGGAGATGCGCTCGCTGGAAGTTGGTTAGGGAAGGCTCTCAGTTGGAGACTGCGGGAGAGCGGAGGAAGACCGGAGCTGAGAAGAGTTCACGTGTGGTGCTGTCCCAACACAGACCCCTCCTGGGTCGCTGGGATGGGCTTTCAAGTTACCCTGTATTGAAGCGAGGGGTTCAGGCCTGCACCCTTCTCCGACCAGAGATTCGATGTGGCTGCCCTCGGGGAGGGGCTCTGCTTTGGGTGAAATAGCTCTCTTTGCTGAGGGTCCTTCTGGAGAGGGTCTCAGCTGAATGCCACAGGTCAGGGACACTCCCGGTGGCTGTCCTGAAGCGGGGCTCTGGGGCCACACCACAGCATCCACTATATGTTTTAGCGCGCGCGCGCACACACACACACACACACACACACATGCACGTACAAGTGCTTGTTTTATATCCATTGCTGCTTGTCTATGACCCTTGCTAGAAAATACATCCCATTGGAGCAAGACTCTGCGACTCCTTGTTGTTTCCACGGTGCCTGGAATAGTGTTGACCAGAGTCGGCTCTCTGGTGACACTTTTTGAATAAATGCGTGGGTCTTCCCACTGCCCAACGTCTTGCTTGTCTCTCATCACTCTCATTAGAATCACAATCCCAGTTCTGGGGCAGCCAGTTGCACACCTGTGGCCAGGCGGTCCAAATCCTCAGAGGCTCTGTTTTGTCGTCAGTAACGTGGGGATAATGAAAGGACTCATTCCACAGGGCGTCTGGAGCAATGAAATGAGGGAGCGCCCGTTAAGCTCTTTGTGGGGTGCTAGAACAAAAGCAGCCCCCAAGTAGCATGAATCATTGCTGTTGTTTTTGAAGTCATTACGATGGTGTCGGGCTCTTCTTGCTTTGGGTTGCTGCGAGGAGTCTGATCAGACTTAAAGACAAAGCAAAGATCCCCACTGGGTTACCTTGACTTTACAGGAGAGCAGGGAGAGGTGGGCTCTGTTTCTTTAGGTGTGTTCTGCAGAGCTCTGTGTCAGGCTACTGAGGATCTGCTCACAAACCTCGGATTGACGTCTTTCCCCTGGGAAAGCGCCCCTGTACCTGCCTGCGTAAGTGTCCATTTACACGGAGCTGATGCAGGCCATGTCCAAAGTCATATACTGCTAAACAGGAAGCCGGCCATTAGGGAGGTTTAGAGGAGCCCTGGTGACACCGTGGGTTACTTGCTGGGCTGCTATCCATAAAATCGGCGGTTCAAGCCCATCAGTTTCTCCATGGGAGAAAGGTGAGGCTGTCTGTTCCCATAATGATTTACAGCCTCAGAAGCCCTGATGGTGTCATTTAACTCTGTCCTATAGAGTCACTGTGAGGTAGAATGGACTCGTTGGCAGTGTTTTTGGGTTCTTTTGAGAGTGGTCAAACCAGCCAGCTCCCTTCCCTCATCTCCTCGTTACTTGTTGGCTCTAGCATGGACTTCTCAATGCTGCCCTGACTCAAGTGACTTCCCGGCGATTTCCTCGGGGACCTCCGTGAGACCAGACGCAATGGACGCTAGCTTGAACTTAGCGACACTTGCTCCTGGTCAACACTCTCCCCCTCTCGAGCCCCTGATGTTACTCTAGGTGCGGTGAGCACGTCAGGAGAAGCCCCCAGCCTTGCTCCTTAGGATCGAAAGACGCAGCTTCTCAGGTGTCAGAGTACCAGGTTGTGTTGTGTCTCCTGTAGAGATGCAGGAGAGCCCTGTACTGACTGCATCCGTGCTCGACACAATCAGGTTTTGAGGTGAAATGTCAAGAAAACTTGGCATCAGAGCTCGAACAAAACATCGGAATCGGACCGATGCCTGTGATTTTTGTCAACAAAAGCACTTTGTGTTTCGGTCACTCGGCGTTAGTTGGCATTGTTAGTAGGCAGTATTGAAACCTTTTGTGGCTGAGTTCCAAGAGTTTTGCTGAAATTTTCTTAGTTTTTGTGGCTTTTTGTAATGCTTGTAGATAAAAAACATGGGTGCTAAGAAAGAGTTTTTGGAAAAGAATCATCATGATAAGGAACTGGTTAGCCGTGTTATCGATATTGTTGATGATAATTTAGTAAACCCACTTAGAAAACAGTTAGCAAAACACCAACAGCAGACCACAGTAGACAGATTATTTATTTATTTAGTGAAAGCCAGCCAGATCCTAGTGAAAAAAGGCAAAGACGGAGAAAAACTCCTGAAAAGCAGCTACCAGTTGATTATATGGAAGGGGATTCCCCTTCCAAACAATGACTCTCTCTGCATCCCTCCTCTCCACATCCGAGTCCACAGATCCAGATCCTCATCCGTCTCAAGGTATGGGCCATCCTGTAGTTGTTAAAAACTTTTAAAATGTTGTGTTTCTTTTATTTAAATTATATTGTTTAGCTCTGAACTTATTTACTTTGAAATTTCTGTGTAATGTTTTGTATAACAAGGCAAGGCTAGGGTAAAAACTTGGTGGTCAAGGACGGATTAATCCGTTTTCAGTTATTTCTGACGGGAAAAATTGATTCGGAACTCGACTGCATCCCACCTCGACACTCCTTCTAGAACGGGTTAGCATTGAGGTAGGGGTTTCACTGCAGTGTGGAAGCCTTGACCCTTGTACCTGTGGAGTTGCTTTTTGTTTGGAAAGACTTGTCTTTGAAATATATTCTGAGGTAGGTTCACAAGAGTTCATACTGGAGAGTATGAGGGACATCTTATAAAAGAAGAACATACACACACACACACACACACACACACACACACACACACACACGGGACGGCCCCATGGGACGGCGTGCTGGGATCAATTTGATGACAGTAAGAGGTTTTTGTTTTGCTTTACTCACCCCCCTGAGAGCCCTCAGAAGGAATGAACATGGCAGGGACTTTGATTTGGATTTCTAGCCTCCAGAACCGCGAGGCAATTCCGTCCTGTCCTTTAGAGTCTCCCGTTTTGTGTTACTTGATTACAACAGTCCCAGGAAACTCAGACTGGTCAATAACATCTCACTGAGGATTTCCCCGAGAACTGCCTTGGGCCAAAGGGACTTGCTTCTCCCCCTGGAGGCAGCTTGTATCTATTGACTGATGACAGGAGGCTACAGATGTCCAGCCCTCCGGCCTCATTTGGGAACTGATCTACAAGGCCATCCCTGCTCAAGAGCTTTCTGTGGGATTGACGGAGGCCTCTGTGGTGAATTGGTGAATGCATCACGGTTCCCCTTCTCCTTCTGACCAGTCCTCAGACTGTCATAGGTGCTATTCCTGAAATCACTTCCCATGAAACTGTCTGCATACAATCTCCATCCAGAGCTGCTTCTGGGGAAGCTGACCCACTACAGTTGGCCGACTCCTGGGAAGCAAATTCTACAATAGAATTTTATTGCTGGGTCACCGGCCAGCCAGTTGGTAATGAGAACCTCATTCTGAGAGGTAGTTTGCTTCCTAAGAGCTCCCAGACCTGCCTTAGTGGTGCAATTGTTAAAAAGTTCCCCAGGAGTAGCAATGGAGAGCTGGTTTCAAAAGCTTGTGAGTAGCCAGTTCAAGTCTAACTGTTGGTCTGCCCCAGCTGGACCAGAGAAGAAAGGGAATCAAAAATGCAAGGAAATAATTAGTCCAAAGGGCTCCTGGAGCACCTGAGCCCCAGCCTGCACAAGCCTGAAGACCTAGATGGTGCCTGGCAGCCACTCTCAAATAAATCATGTAGGAAGTCCTGAGTAAAATATGAGACAAATATGGAACAAAACCCTAAATAATCCACAAAAGGCCATGCTTGTTGGTCTGAGAAAGACTGGTGGCATGAAGTATTGATGGGATCAAGTATAAGGCATCAAAGACCTAGAACAAAAAATCATATCAATGTGAATGAGGGAGATGGTGGAGTGGAGACCAGTACCCCACTCCTGGTACCATAATGTGTTAGTCTGGGTAAACTTGGGTAACAAATCCACAGAAACTCATATATGTATAAGAGAGAGTTTTATAAAAAGGGTAATTGGACATTCCGAGAGCATCCCAACCCCATCCAGTCCAAGACCATAAGTCCGACTTAGCCCTTATGTCCGACACTAATTTACAAAGTCCTCCTCAAACTCACAAAACACGCACAATGCCGCTGAATGCAGGAGGATCACAGACCAGTGGGTAGAAAGTCTTTGAATCCAGTGGCAGTGTAAGCATCTCAGCGCTGGCAGGGTTCTCCATGCAGCTTCTCCAGCACCCAGGGCTGCATCAGGGTAAGTCCATGTGGCTTCTCCTCAGGGATGTCTCACAGGAAGTGAGCCTTGCCAGCTGAGGCAGAGAACTAGCTAAGGCAGCTGCACACTGGTCTGACCATCAGAGAGCAAGAGACAAGAAAACTCCAAAGGTGAGGTTCACTGAACCATTTATATCTCTGCCCTTCTATTAATCCCACATGTGTTTATCGGCCAGGTTGGCACAATGAACCTTAACTATCACAAGACCCAGCGCCCATCTGTAGATAATTGGACATCCTTTCACAAAAGGGTCACAAGGAAGAGATGAGCCAGTCAGGCTGCAGTATAGAAACATACAACTTTCCTCTAGTTCTTTAATGCTCCCCCGCCCCCACCACTATCATGATCCTAATTCTACCTTACAAATCCGGCTAGACCAGAGCATGTACACGGGTACAGATAAGAGCTGGAAGCACAGGGAATCTAGAATAGTTAAACCTCTCAGGACCAATGAGAGTAGCGATACCAGGAGGGTAAGGGTAAGGTGGGGAGAAACAGGGGGAACCGATCACAATGATCTACATATAATTCCCTCCCAGAGTGATGGACAACAGAGAAGTGGGTGAAGGGAGATATCCATCAGTGTAAGACATGAAAAACACTTAAAAAAATTATCAAGGGTTCATGAGGGTGGGAGAGTGGGGTGGGAGGGGAAAAATGAGAAGCCAATACCCAGGGCTCAAGTAGAAAGAAAATGTTTTGAAAAAGCTGATGGCAACACATGTACAAATGTGCTTGACACAATGATTGTATGTATGGATTGTGATAAGAGCTGTAAGAGCCCCCAATAAAATGATTAAAAAACAAAAAAGATGGGTGGAACCTCTGAGACTATGGCCTTTAGATACCCCTCAGGCCTCGAACTGAACTCACCCCTGTGGGTTAGCTTCCAGCAAAACAACAGCCAGGTCATTAAGGGGAGTGAGAATACACTCCGTAGAACCATCCATCCCTCGAGACCATGAGACCACGGGAGCAGCATGTGCCCAGGGAGGAAGCTCAGAAAGGGATAGGAAAGGAGGGTGACTTGGAGGAAGTGGGAAGGGTGCTTTGTATCGGTGGGATTACAATCAATGTTGAGGTTCGATGTGTTTGAATTCTCAAAAGGAAAGCCAATTTGTTTTGTAAAGGTTCATCTAAATGACAGTAAAAGAGAAAACAAACAAACAACAGCAACAGCAACAACAACAACAAAGCTAGTCTTTGAAAAAAGCTGGCTGGAACCATGGAAGGTGTCGCAGAGAAGCTACAGAAGGCCCCTGCTGGTCCAGAGACCCTTCAGAAACAGCAAAGAGATTTTTGCAGAACTGAAGTTCAAACGCCTGAGAAAGAAGTTTGCCCCAAAGATGCTTCGAATGGCCAGGAGGAAGCTTCTCTAGGAGAAAGCTCAGCACTGTCACCAGTAATACAGGCAGAGGGACAGGACTGGAATCCAAGTGGCTCGGATGACCAGAAAGGCTGGCGGCTTCTAAGAACCTGGAGAACCCACGCTGGCGTTTGTTATCAGCATTAGTGCTATCAATGGTGTGAGCCCAAGGGTTCCCAAAGTGTTGCAGCTTCTTGGCTTCGCCAGATCTTCGTTGGCACCTTTGTGAAGCGTCGCGGACTTCAGTGAGTGTGCTGAGGGTTGTGGAACCATCCATTGCGTGGGGCACCCACACCTGAAGCAGCGACTGAACTTGTCTACAGGCTTGCCGATGGCAAAACCAAGAAGAAGCGTATCACCCTGACAGATAACACTCTGACTGCAGGATCTCTGGGTAAATACGGCATCTTCTGCACGGAGCATCTGATGCATGAGGTCTGTACTGCTGGGAAATGCTTCAAAGAAGCAAACAACTTCCTGGGGTCCTTCAAATGATCTCCCTGAGGTGGGATGAGGGAAAAGACCACCCAATTCAAGGAAGGTGGGGATGCTGGCAACAGGGAAGACTAGATCGCCAGGCTTATTAGAAGGACTCTGTGCTTCGTCTTCTGGCTGATAAGACACATGGAGCTACGCTGGAACCTTGGAGCTGGAGGAGCCACACGGAGACCCCTGTCAGTGTTGAGATGCTTCCGCCACCACTGGATCCACAAGATGTTCCACTCACTGGCTTGTGATCTTCCTGCATTTGGTGTCATCGCATGTGTTGCGTGCGTCTGAAGATGAAATTATAGACTGGTATTGGACATAAGACTTAGGGACTTTGATCTGGACTGGGCTGGGATGTCTTCTTAATATACAATTACTCTTTGATATAAAGTTCTCCATTACACACATATGAGTTTCGTTGGGTTTATTTTGTAGCCTACCTGGACTAACACCATGGAATTAGATGATTACTACATGGCTGGGGGCAATGCAAGGCTGAGGGAGCTTAAGCACTAATGTCATCACCAGTTTCTCTGTGGAAGTCAGAGACTTCTTGCCATCAGAGACCCCTGCAGTTGAAGGTAGAAAAACCTGAGGTTAGGCCTAGGAATTAATTACAGGGTGATGGATCATCAGAGAAAATTAAATTCCCACCTCCAGTAAGTCTGCCATGCTTTGATTGGTTGTGGCCTTGATGGGGAGGAGTGGGGTCCGATCCTTTGGGGGCATCTGGGCTGGCTCACTTGAAATCCCTGGAAGCCCAGGTAACCTTGAGTTCTTTGAGGCTGCAGAATGCGCCTTGCCTTCCTGCTAAAGGATCATGCTTGCCCGTGCTTGAAGACAACGCAGAGGCATCCACTAGCAAGATAGCAGGCACCTCTGTCCTTCAGGTCTACCTCACTTACCCTCTGGCCACCAGACGGACGGTATTGTTATTATTTGCTATGCCATCTCCATGATCATGATTGGTGCTGCCACCATGTCTATACAACTCATTGAGTGTTCCCTGCACGTTACCGAATGTGATCTCTTTCTTTGTGGATCGGGTCCTCCTGATGGAGCATCCAAAGGCAGCGAATTGAAGGATTCGACAATATTCTGTGAGCCGTAGGGCTTTCATCGGCTACCTTTTCAGCAATAGATTGGCATCCAGACTTATCATGAGGCTTAAGTCTTTACATAGCTGGCTTGCTAATGTAGAAGTCCTGGCAGCCCTTATCCGGTGCATACCACCAGGGCATACCATCGGTGCCAGTACTCTCAGTCCCAGTCTCTACCCTGGGGGCCCACATGCCCGGCTGCCATTAGAGGGATCTTTCTGAAACAGGTAGCTCACCTCATCTCTGCTCTGCTTAGAACTCTCCAGTGGCTTCTTTTGACAACAGGATCAAATCTAAATTTTGTTTCGCGATATTGCTACATCTCCTACTGCCTTTTCTAAGCATCATTCCCTCCACCGCCCACTCCCATTTACCTGGCATCATCCCAAAGCTGTGCCTTGCCTTTGCCTGGAAACTCTCTCTTCTTCCTCACTTTGTCTGCCCAGTTCAGGTGGCACCTGGTGGCCATCTGTGGAAGGGTGTGATCCTTGCTCAGCTTTCCTCTTCAGGGATGGCACCTCTGTTCGCAGCATTCCAGCACCCTGGACTTTCCGTGGGGGCTGCCCTAAGCCACAGAGCGCGGTCTACCCAAAGGTATATGCTTCTTCCAAAACGGACAGAGGGATTGGACACAAGAGCCATCAGGCTTTGCCTCAATGTAGGACAACTCTGAATTTCCTTCCCCCCTCCAAGGCTTCCTGTAGAATTCTCTGAGGTCTAGGTTCCACCGCTTTTCTGGTTAGCTTCCCTTTCTGTCCAATCCTACCTTCTTCACAGCTTTATAGGTGATCTCTCTGGAGCCCCTTGCCACCCACCCCATAAGATACCATCAGGCACCTCTATTTTAAGGCCTGTTTTCAAGGAATCCAATCAAAAGCACCTCTGTAGATATTATTAGATCCTCCTTTCTACCTCTGTTAGTGTGTGATGCTGTAGGCTAGGCAGTGATACAAGGTCAGCTGTTCCAGCCCACTAGTGACTCCACGTGAGAAAGACGAGGCTACCTGTTCCATAAAGATTTATCATCTTAGAAACCCTACGGAGGGTTACTCTAAGTTGGGCCGGATTCGATGACATCTGGTTTGGTTTGATCACATTACTGTGTAACCATTCACCCCCCACCCTCCCACCAATGTAATGGGTTAAAATAACAATGATGGATTTTTTCCCCCTCTCATGGATTTATAGGTTGATCGGTCAGTTCTACTCCCTTTGGTGACTTGGAGGTCACTGTTGTGGCTGTGATGGCCACCTCAAGGGTCTCTGCTCATTCAATAATCTAGCTTCAGCTTCCTTGCAAGATGGCAGCTGGGCTCCAAGAGGGAGAAGTGGAAGCTGCCATGCCTTCTAAGGTTTGGGTTTAGGACAGTGGTTCTTAATCTTCCTAATACCATGACCCTTTAACATAGTTCCTTATGTTGTGGTGACCCCCAACTATAAAATTATCTTCGTTACTACTTCATAACTGTCATTTTGCTACTGTTCTGAATTGGGCAACCCCTGTGAAAGGGCCGTTGACCCCCAAACTGGTCGCGACCCACAGGTTGAGAACCGCTGGTTTAGAAGGTTGCCACCACACCTCTGCCACACTCTGTTGGTTGAAACAAGTCTCTCGGCAGGCTCGGCTCCTCAAGCTCACACGCACACTGCCCTGCAGTCTATTCTGACTCCACATGGGCTCTGCGGGACAGGGTAGAACTGCCCCTTCATGGGAGTAGAAGCTTTGTCTTTCTCCTGAAGAGCAGCTGGTGGTTTCAAACCGCAGACCTTGAGGTTAGCAGGTCAGCGTGTAACCCAGATTCTAGGGGAGGGACCTCCAGTCCATCTCTTGATGGGTGGAATAGCATTTGAGGCTATGGCTGGGGAAGGGTGGTTAGTGACCTTATTTGGAAACAGTCCAGCATAGTGTGAACAGGCCATTCGGCTGGGTACTCCTTGAGGGCGAGAAGCATATGCGCCTAAGACACGGTATGTCACTTGTCCCTAGACCAGGCACTTCTAGGCGATGTCAGAGCTTTTTGGCGACAAATTAAGTGTCAGCCCCAGTATTCCTCATGCTGTGTTTGGCCCCCAATAGAGTCTGGGGAGAAGCTGGAGAGGCAGGAGTGCCAAGCTCCAGGCTGTCGGCTGCCTCTATTGGGACATCTCTTGAAGTTCCAGAGTAGCTGACCCAAATGTTGTCTGGGAGTATTTCTGGGCACAGACTCTGCCCCTGGCAGAGCCACATGGTGGATGAGCCACATGGTTGCAGAGGGCCCCAGATCCTAACACAGCCGTCGTAATTAAAACTCGTCTCTCCTCTCTCTTGTCATTGTACATTTCGAGCATGTGGAAGTCATTAATGTTGTTTGTCAAATATTTCTGGCTCTGCACCTGCTGAGCACATGGAAGGATTGCACTTCTTGGCCCTCCTGTGGTTGGTTGAAGCCTTGTGATTAATTCTGGCCAATGAGTTGTGAGTGGAAGTGACTTGTGACACGTCTGGGCCAGAGCATCTAATTGCAGCGTGTAGCCCTCCCAGGTTCTCTTTCCATCTGCCTTGGGGGCTGGCAATGGTGGAGATGGCTTCTTCTCTACCAATTAGGTGAGGAGCCCAGGAGGCCGGCTCCCAACCAAACTCAGGGTGTGGAAATGGCGTGGCCCCTTATCGTTCCAAGTAGCTGAGCTCAAGGGGCTGTTGGTTGCGGCAGTGTGACCTAGCCCCCTGCCTGATACAAGGACTTGCTTTCCAACTAGAGGAAGAGCTGGGCTGCGATGTGCGGCCGGGCACCTGGGGGACAAGAGTCACCTGCAGGGGATGCAGTTGAAATGAGAGCACATGTTGGGACAGAGATTCTGAGCACTGGCCGACTAGTCTCAGCAAGGGTGATATTAATGTGTGTTAGAGTAATGCTGCTTATTCCTACTCGTGGGGACACCATGACACGACAGCGTAGGAGTGTTCCACTAGGTTTTCTTGGCTGTCATCTTTATGGGAGCCGCTCTTTCTCCTGAAGAGCTCTGGGTGGCTTTGAACACTGCCCTTTAGTTAGGGGTTGAGTGCTTCCCTGTTGCACCCCACAGGGTCCCTGTTAGGTTTGTAAAGGCTTAGGATGAAAGCTAAGTGGAATAAATTGTTCAGGAAAGAGAGAAATAGTAAAAAAAATAATTTCTACCCTTGGCCTCTCTCTGTTCATTGCTTCCCCTACCTGTCCGATGCCCTCCTTCCCAGCCAAGGATTTGACTGGTTGTCGCGAAGGCGGAGTGATTTGAATCCTCAGACATTTGCATCTTCTGTTGCTTTCTTTAGTCTAGTTCCGCCGCTCTCTCTAACTTTAGTGTGCCTACGATTTCTTTTTCCTGTTCCCGACTTTATCAACATGAGGGATTTAAACGTTTTTCCAGGGGCCTTTTGACTGCGTGCAGTCTTTGTCTGATGTCAACATCTACCCTTAGTCCCAGAGGAGAGTCTGATGTTCAAAACCAAAGGAACCTTGCAGAGGTCATGAGACGCGGAGAGTACACCTGCAGCAGCAGCTGCTCGTAGCCCATTTACTTATCCCCACCCCACCCCCACCCCCACCCCGGTCCTGTTGGTTTTGCACCGTCTACACCTCCATCACCTTCTGCTTGGGTTCCTGAGAGAGAATTCTAACTTGACTGTGTGCTTCTATCTGGTCCACACCACAGCTGAACGGATCCTTCTAAACACCCCCTGGTCACATTCTTGTGCCGAAATCCCTTCCCTGCACTTGCTTCTGCCAGGAAGACCAACCTCTTTAATGGGATCTTGCGCCACAGAGGTGTCCCTGGCTGGCACAAAGTGCTTGGCTACTTACTAACTGAAAGGTTGGCATCTGGAGTCCATCCTGGGGTGCCTCAGCAGAAAGGCCTGGCGATTTACTTCCAAAAGTTCACAGTCATTGAAACCCCACGGCACACAGTTCTACTCTGAAACACATGGGGCTGCCATGAGTTGGGGTCGCCTCGATGGTAGGTAACTTGATATAGTCTTTTAACCTGAGGACCCGTAGGCTCTGGCCCTTGCCTGCCCCTCCAGCCAGCTCCCCTTGGCCCCTGTAATTGCTCATGCGGGCCTTTCCCTTCCATTGTCTCTTCGTGCCCCTTGTGCCTCATCAAAGACTTGGCTCCTGCTCCGTTATCTGCATGGCCTGTCCTCCCACGCTCTCCTTTGGCCTGGTTACCTCCTAGTTCAAACTTCTGATCTCATGTGGAGTGTTACATCCTCAGAGAAGCACTTCAACCGGTTTAGTCTCTATTTGCTGTCACATGATGTGCTGCTTTCCTTCCGAATATCTGCGTTGGTGTACAATGACACTCTCATTTGTTTGATTCTCTGATGAATGCTTTTTTCTTCCACTAGGACTGTAAGCTCCAGGAGAGCAGGGCCTCTTTGCTGCTCTCGTACTCACAGCACATACAGCTTCTATTTCCGGCATGCCTGATGATTGTGGTTTTGTGACAGTGATTGTGGCCATGGCTTTCATATCAGCGACGACATATCCCATTCTGCCCATTTTGGGTATTCTTTTTGCTAATTCTTACCCCAGGCTCGGGTGGCTGGCTAATAGGAATCACTTTCCAGAAGGAATTAACAGGACATAGAGAGTAGACAAGACTTAGGGACGTGAGTGGTTGAGATTGGTCCAGACTTGATGGATAGAATTCTTTCTGAGACACCATGTCACCGCTTGGTCTGTACACTGACAAACAGGAGATGACAAATAGTATGGATAATTTAGGAGGTGGAGATAGCACAGTGTTGGACTGCTAACCACAAGGCCGGTAGTTCAGACCCACCAGCTGCCCCACTGGAGAAAGATGAGGCTGTCTTCTCTTGTTAAGATTTACAGGCTTGGAAATGCTAGAGAAGGTGGTTATTAGTTGAAACCACTTGGTGGTACTAACGGGATCTTTTATCATTCTCTTATTGCTTCTCTTTCTCCATCTCCTCTCTTCCTTGAGTCAAAGTTTGCAGTCATTTCTCTGTCCAGACAAATTTCCACCCTCCTGCATTTCCCTCTTAAAAATTTTTTGGAATAATGTGATCATAGTGAGACTTCTGGAAGACTTCATGAGAACATGAAAGGAAACTGGGATGAGCTTTGTCAAACTCCATTTGCGGGGTGAGATAGTTTATTGTGCCAGCCTGGCTGATAAACACAAGTGGGATTAACTGAAGGGCAGAGAGATAAATGGCTTGGTGAGCCTCGCCTTTCTTGTCTCTTGCTCTTTGATCATTGGACCAGTGTGCGGCTGCATTGCTTGTTCTGTGCCTCAATTTAAAGGCTACACTACCTGTGGGACGCCTAGCCTGTGGGCTGTGTCGCTGTAAGTTGAGGTCCCTTTAAGACATCTCTGGAGCTGGGGACTGGCGGTTGGTGACCTGCCTTGTGATTGGCTGCTGTGCCGACATAGCCCAGCTCTCTCTACAAATAGAGGAAGATCTGGCATCAGACTAGACTTGAAGGCCTGCTAGTCTCTCACAACTCTCTCTCACGGATGTGAGTTGCATTGAGCCATTTGTAGTGCTTTATAATTTAACTGTTCATTTCTTGTATTATATATTTTTCTGTATATGATTTAACAGTTCATTTCTTGTTATATATCTAATTATCTTTATAAATAAATATATAATTATCAACAATTTGGTTTTATCTCTCTAGAGAACCCTGTCTAACACACGGGGGCACTGAAGACTCACCTCTGTCTTCCAAGGCCCCGTGTTCCTGTTGTTAGGTGCCACCGAGTCAGTTCTGACTCATAGCCGTCCTGCGTACAACAGAATATAATGCCCCTCATGCTCGCTCCACCCTCAGAATCATTCGTATGCTCTGTTAATTGTTATATTATTGCAGCCCTTTGGTCGAAGGCCCGGTAGAGTGCATCCGATCTGTCCTTGAGACGGTCTCTAAATTTGCCTGGTTTATGCCCAAGGTTATCTTCAAGCTCCTGTGGCGTTGTTTCAGTTTTCTTCAGCTTCAGCTTGGGCTTCATGTGAGCAAGTGATGGTCTCTTCCACAGTTAGCCCTGGCCTTGGGTCAGCAGGTGATCTTGACCTTCTCCATTGTCTCTTCCCACAGAGGTAGTCAATTTGATTCTCATCTATTCCATTTTTTGAGACCCACCACTTGAGTTGTTGAAAAAAGGTATTTGCAACGAAGTCATTGTTCTTGTACAAACCTATCATACAATCTCCAGCTTTGCTTTTTTCGCTAAGGCCAGATTTTCCAACTACTGATCTTTCCTCAAGGTGTCTAAGTTAACCAACTGGAAGGGATTCAGACCTATTCCGAACTCAAATAAAGCTGACTCAGAGAGTGTGGAAATTACCAAACACTATCATTAATATCATGTGCAAGTAAAGTTTTGCTGAAGGTCATTAAAAACAGACACAGCGATGCATTCATAGGGAGCTGCCGGAATTGCAGTTGGATTCAGAAGAGGATGTGGCACAAGGGATAGCATCGCTGACGTCAGATGGATCTTGGCTAAAGGCAGAGAACATGAAAAAGATATTGACTTGTGTTTTATTGACTATGCAAATACATTTGTGTGCATGATGACAAACTCGTAACATTGAGAAGAATGGGAATCCCAGAATACCTCTTTGTGCGACTGAGGGGCCTGCCCTGCACGTGGACCAAGGGGCAGTCTTTTGAACAGAAGAAGGGGATATTGCACAGTTAAAACTCAGGAAAACTGTGTGTTAGAATCGGACCCTTTCACCAACGCATTCCATCTGTCTGCTGCACAATCTGCGGAGCTGGCGGCAGCACCAGACTGGAGGAAGGGGCATTAACAACCAGGGTCAGACAGCAGGAAGGTGAAGGAGCGTTCCCCAGGGCCCTCCTTATGAGGAGGCCACACCCACAAGGAGTATGCAGGTGTGTATGCAACCTTGTTTGCCGAAGGGGAGTCCTTGAAACGCTTACAGATGAAAATCAAAGACTGACATTTTCAGCGTGGGTTACAACTAAATGCAAACAAAAGAAAACCCAAGTCCTCAGAACTAACCCACAGGCAACATCATGATAAAGAGAGAAAAGACTGAAGCTGTCAGGGAGTCCATCTTGCGTGGATCCACAATCAATGCTCGTGGCAGGAGCAGGCAAAAGACTCAAAGGACATGCTGCCTTGGCAAACTTGGCTACTCAAGACCTCTGTGAAGTGTTAAGGAGCAAGGATGTAACTGTGAGGACGAAGAGGTCGTTGTTTCATTGCTTTACATGCACAGAGCTGGACAAAGACTAAAAAAGACTGGAGAAGAGTCGATGCGCTTTGAATGATTGCATTATTAGTGCTGATCAAGAATGCTGTAAGTACCAAGGGCTGCCAGAGAACAAACCTATCGGTCTTGGAAGAAGTACAGCCGGAAGCCACGATGGTGAGCCTTCGCCGCATGTACGTTTCTCTGGAGAAGGACATCGCGCTTGGTGAAGCAGCGGGCCAGTGACCAAGAGGAGGACCGCCCCCCTCCCCTAATTTCGTGATAGCCATACAGCATCAAATTTACATGCAATCACCACTGTCCAACAAACTGACCAACACGTGGTGCCCCCCCCAGTGAGATGGATGGCACAGGGACTGCAACAATGGGCTCGAACATAACGGCCCTTGTGAGGGTGTTATAGGACCGGGCAGTGTTTCGTTCTGTCGTACATCGGGTTGCTATGAGTCAGAACAGACTTAACAGCATCCAACACCATTAATCCTCCCCTGCCCCCACCCAGTGTGCCAGTTACATAATTTCATGTCAACTGGAAGATATATAAAAGTGTAGGGGTGGTATTCAACCTGTCAATCAGGTCCTGGCCTTGTGGGCGTGGCCTTCTCCAAAGGGGGTCCCTGGGGCCTCTCCTTCTCTCTCTGCCTTCACCTTCCTGCTGACTGACCTTGATTGCTGTCAGAGCCACGCGCCATTGGATCCATATGACTTTGCACCCAACCGCCTGTGATATTCCTGCATTCTGCATCATTGCTTGTGTCTGGGAGAGTCTGAAGAAGGACTTGTGGACTAGTATCAGACTTAGGGACTTCAGTTGGAATGGGCTGGGATGTTTTCGGAACATATAATGACTTCTTGATATAAAGCTCTTTCTTATACATATATGAGTGTCCCTGGATTTGTTTCTCTGGTCCATCCAGCCTAACACACCCGGCAATGTCGCATATTTCTCTTATTCTGTTGGTAAAGTGTCATTGTTCCTGTTTTACAAATGGCAAGGGAAGCTTCGAGAGGTGAAAGGATTCTACCTAATCTACAATGTGTTGGGTCTGAGCCAACATGTGAAGTCCAATCCCATGTTCACCATGACTACCCTGTGGAAGACAGGTATAGTACAATGGGGTCACCCAGTTCCCTCCACCAGAAGGGGAGACACACGTTCCAGGACAGCCAGCCTACAGAGACTGAGAACATACATGCGTGCATATGTGTGTTGAAGGTGAAAGGTAAACTGGCGAACCATCTCCATTAAATTTCTCCAAATCCCCGTGAAACCCTAAACCACAGAGGTCGTGTGGCTGCTCCTGCTCTCTCGCTACCCTTCTACTCAGATTTGAGGTCATTTCATCATATCTTCCCTTTGGAACTCTCCATCCAACAAAGCTGAATTCCAAGGAAAGAGAGCAGCGTTCCCTTTCTTCCTGGGTGGGTCTCTGCATCCCACTGTCCGCCCTGCATCAATGAAGCAGCTCAAGACCGGGGAGAACCTGAAATGAGAACATCAAGATGCGAGTTCTGCTTCTGTCACCCTGTGACCCTGCATGATTCCTTTTCTCTCTTGGGCCTTTGGATTCCCTTTCAGCACCGGGTACAGACTGCTCCAGCAGGACACCTCATAACTCAGGGTTGCACCCACATCTCTTACCCTTGACGGTGGAGAGAGGAGCTGTGGCATCAGTCTCCTTGCTCGGATGGCTCCTCTGAGCTCTATATTTCTTGCCTATAGTGACCGGGGAATTTTCCCCTATTGATTGCTTTCTGTAATCGAGCTTAACAAATAGAACTTCCCTCAAATGATTCTTCCAACTAAACTGATAGAAAGCTAACCTTGTTATATTTATTGACAGAACATTGAAATAAATATTATAGGTCTAGAGGGAATGTTTCAGCCCATTGATTTTTTAAAGGAAATAATAAATGGAGCCTATTCCCTTTGGCATATTATGCTGGGAATAATCTGAAAAAATGCTTAGCTTGTTCAACACAGAGCTTAGAAACCCTCCTTCCACTCCCCACGGAGCCGAGGCCCTTTGCATAAATCTGCTCTGGCCCAGACAATCAATTTTCAATTTTAATTATTTTCAAAACTCGTTTATTATTTGCTTGTTCTGTGAGTTGGGAGACTTTTTTTTGGTCTTGGTGAGTTGTAGCTGGAAGTATTCAGACCTCTGGCCTGGCCTGGGATGTATA
>NW_022111357.1:5506402-5507406 GCF_000313985.2 Echinops telfairi | reverse complement strand
GGGAATGGCCATGCCCTCTTATATACATATCCTCTATGCCTGCTTCCTGCTCGAGTGACAAAACCGAGTCATTGAAGCAGAAACCATACGTCTTGCAATGTCAGAAATATTGACTATTGGGCCCTGTGCGCAATAAATTGTCTGGTCCCTGATCTAGAATTTCTTCTTTTCCATTCTTATAAATGAGGCTAGAGTGTTTCCTAAGGGTCACACACTTCACTCACTGTCATTGAGTAGAGTCCAACTCACTATGACCCTGTAGGACAGGGTAGACTGGCCCTTGTAAATTTCAGAGACTGTAACTCTTTATGGGAGTAGAAAGCCCACAGAGCAATCTGATGGCTCAGACTGCTGACCTAAGCCGTGGCATTTTCAATGGCCTCGCATGCATGTGAAAACTGGACACTGACGAGGGAAGAGCAAAGAAACACTGATGAGTAGGAATTGTGCCGGTGAAGAATACTGAAATTGTGACGGACTACTCAACAGACGAACAAAGCTGTCTTGGAAGACGGTCCAGGCCGAGTGCTCCTTAGAGGCAAGGATGGGGAGACTTTTTCTCACATACTTTGGCCATGTTGTCCAGTTCCCGGAAAAGGTCCTCATGTTTGGTCAAGTCGAGGGACAGCCAAAGAGAGGAAGACCCTCAACGAGATAGATGGGCGTGGTGGCTGCATCGATGGGCTCAAGCATGGGAGCACTTGTGACAATGGTACAGGGCTGGGCAGTGCTTTGTTCTGTGGTGCCGAGGGTCACTCTGGGTCAGGCTGACAGCAGCAACACCCTTGCTTCAGTCAGACTCTTACTCTGACCTAGTGGGAGTTTTCTTGGGGCGGGACCTGCATTTACTATATGTGTGGCTGCTCTGGCAAGACTCTTCCTTTCTTTGAATCCTGCACCCAGCTCCCCCTCATCACACCTCTGGTTCTTGGGACTTGCGTGAGCAGCCTGTCACCTGGCCTGCCAGTTCTGGGATTCACCAGCTTCTACAGCCTGTGCGTCAG
>NW_022111357.1:5502320-5503157 GCF_000313985.2 Echinops telfairi | reverse complement strand
TTTGGATCACTTGTTGTTCCCTTGTCCCTGGGTTTGTTAACACCACTACCTTTCCCCCACATCCCGCTCTCCCTTGTCCCCCCAGAAATGTCAGTCCCATTATTTTCTCCTCCAGATTGTTTCCTCCCCTATCTTATCTAGATAGACCTGCAGAGATGATAATATGCACAAAAACAAGACAGAGCAAAACAAATCAACAAAACAAAACAAAACAACAACAACAAACTAAGGACAAAAAAGAGAAAAACCAGTAGTTAGTTCAAGGTCTGTTTGTTGACCTTTAGGAGTGTCTTCCAGTTGATTCTGATGGGGTGCCACGCCCTGGACCCAAAGTCTATTCCAAAACCCTTTTTGAAGACCTCTTGTGTGTGTGTGTGTGTAACATTTATGTGTGTGTGTGTAGACTATGATTAACCTTATTTTTAAAAGGAAGGAATTGAGGTATAGGAAAGTGAAGTAACTCATCCAAGATCACCCAGGGATAAAACAATGAAGAGGTGGGATTTGAATCCTGATGGTGGGCTCTGGGGTGGGTTTTCATACAGGCTCTAGGCTAAGATTCCAAATTACAAATAGGTAAACCAAGCCCCAAGGAGGAGTCTCCTAGATGGTGGCAAGCTGGACGTAGGATCCAGATAATGGTTCCGGGGCCGTGTCTTCTTATTGTTATCATGACATTGTTCTGCTTAGATTCTATTTATCAGTTCTGGCAGGGGAATTCAAAGATCATAAAGGCAGAGCCCTGCATCGAAGGACATTGGGCCTCCACTCAACTACTTCCTCAATGCAAGAATACTTTCTTCTATTAAATTGGCATTCTATGACGCTTACCTTCCC
>NW_022111357.1:5499064-5500302 GCF_000313985.2 Echinops telfairi | reverse complement strand
CAAGGAGGCCTCTAGTGATCTCCAGGTTGCAAGACAGTACTTTCAGTTTATATCTTCAGGAGCTCTCCTGTCTTTGAAATGGTTGATCATATCCTTCGTAAAAGCCCTCTTTTTGTCCCTAGCAGCACTCTTGTGCTTCTTCTACCTCTTACCTATGATTCCTTGCTGGAGTGACTTCGTCGGCTCCTTACATTGGGGCTCCATGGCAGGTGTGCCTCTTCTTACATTCAAAGGACAGATCACAGCGCCAATGACCACTCACCAGTTGCTGTGTTGTCTCTGTCTTGTCGAGCCCGCACGTAAGTTACAATAGAACCGTAGGGTTTTTCCTGACTGATTTCAGGGAAGGATGCAGACAGTCAGACTTTTCTCCCAAGGCACCCGTGGGTGGCCTTGAATCTTCAGGTTATCTGCCAAGCATGTTAACTATTTGTGTTACACAGGGACTCTGAAGCTCCAATCGCCTACCACGCACTCCTCCACGTTTTTTGGCTTTTCCAAATATCAACCAGCTTCTTAAATCTCCTGGAGTTCCAAAATTTGTATTCAGTCCCTCAGGCACTTCAATCCAACTTTTCAACACCGAGTTCATTATATTCCACCCCCCCACCCCCAAGCTGCTCCTCCTAATAAGTGACCACTGTTGCTGATTTTATTTTTTCTTCTTTTTCATCACCCACCCAACTGGTCAAGCCTGAGATTTCAGGCTGTCTCATTGCCTCTTTAGAATGGGCCCTGCTGCTTCTGATTCTTCAATACTCGCCACATTTATTCTCTCCGTTTATGTCCTTATCATCTCTCACCTGGATACTTAGTCAATTAATTCAACAACGTCTTATTGAGGATTGCTCTATTATTGACTAGTATTGAGTACTCGCTGGGACCAACAGGATTGAGTCAGAAAGACCTTGGCTTGGATCTCAGATCCTTGGTCTTAGGTTCCTGGTGCTGCTGAAATAGCACATCACAAATGGTGGCTTTATAGAACAGGGAGTTGCTTTCACACAGGTTTGGAGGCTAACAAGGCCTAAGCAGGGTCTTGACCAAGGAGACCTGGTGGTGTAGTGGTTACACATTGGACTGATAACATTAAGGTCGGAAGTTCAAACCCACCAGCCACTCAGCTCCTTGGGGGAAAGTTGAGGCTTTGTACTTCTTTAACAAGTCGCATCTCTGCAGCCCTCAGGGCGGCGGTTCTACCTGTCCTAGAGGGTTGCTGTGAGTCGCAGTCCAGTTGA
>NW_022111357.1:5495896-5498276 GCF_000313985.2 Echinops telfairi | reverse complement strand
ATCACCAGCCAGTGGGTAGAAAGTCTTTGGGTCCAGTGGCAGCGTTGTAAGCATCTCGGTGCTGGCAGGGGTCTCTCTGTAGCTTCTCCGGCTTTGAGGTCTGGTTGCGTCCATGTGGCTTGTCTTCTGCAATGTCTCCCAGGGAATAGCAGAGAGAGAGGTGTTTTCTGCCTCCAAGGAGGAAGTCCCAGATTTCCCAGAACTCTCAGGAGAAGGTCATGCCCACACAGAAGTCTCATTGGCTATCTCCAGATTGACAGTCTAGACTCCACCCCACACTCTGAATCCTTCAGTTGACACCAGTTAGGCGACCACCAGAGAGGCCCTGAGCTGGGAACAAGCTGCGTGGTTCACAACAAACAGACAAACAAAAAGTAATTTTGGTGAGGACCAGGAGGACGTACATTTTCAGAGGCAGGTGAAAGCTGCACAGTGTCTGGATCTTGTAGGCCATGATAGAGACTTTAGATTTTATTCCAAGGATGATGAGAAGCTTTGAAAACTGTATTTCCCCTTCTTATTATGAACACGATGGGGTCGTCGCCGTGAGTAGGAATCAACTCGGTGGCAGTGCGTTTGGTTTATATTCAGACAGGTAACACAGTACTTACTTAGCAGCACGAGGGTTTTCAGGTGTCATCCTTGGCGATGCCAAGGACACCCATCATGTTGCCTAAGCACCACCCTGATGGTTGCCAAATTTCCCATCACCGTCGATACACACGCACCGCTTCCTAAACAATGGTTGCCCCTCCCTGCTCCCTGTCGGGCGGCTTTGAAGAAGGCAAGTTCTGAGAGCTCTCCCGCTGGGAGCTGTGGACACTGGATGGTGACATGCGGTCACGGTGCCGGCAGGCAGACCGGGAGGGGTCATTGTGAGAGGTGGGGTGACGAGAGGTGGGCTGTGGAGTTTGGCGTTGTTCTGGAGGCAGATCTGTCAGGCTGAATGAGGGGCTGGGTGCTGCGGTGGTGACTGAATGGGAAAGTGGGGCTTGGAGTCAGGTGGGGGAGCGGCGGGAGAAAGAGAGCCATGAAGAATGGACTCATCAAGACCTTCCTCCCACCCTGTGCTGAGGGAAGCCCCCTGCCAAGCATTCCGTCTCTGTCCACATGGATCTGAGTCCTGCCCGCTTCCGTTCTAACTCTGGGGCACAGGAGAGGGGCGAGGACCAAACACTTCTTGCCTGGAGGTAACCTGGCCTGACCGTGAACTGAGTGATAGGGGAGGGCCCTGCCATCCCCCTGCCCCCCACCCCCACCCCCATTGCTCCTTGTCCTTATGGTAATGGTCCCTGGTGCTCCCTCGTAGGCTGACCAGTGGTGGGAGCTGGAAGCCGGCCCTCCCGTGCGTGGCAGGTGGGCTGAGCAGTCATTTGCTATTCTCCAGGCCGGACCCTGCCCCAGCCTGGCTGCCCACCAGATGCCTCCAGGCAGCAGGAGAACAATGGGCACCCGGGGCAGGAGTCCCAGGTGTGATACCTTTGAACTGTGTGATGTTGGTTACCTCCTTTCACCTGTCTGGGCTTCTGTTCCTCCTTGTCCATTGTTAGTTCCCAGTTGCCTTTGAGTCAACGCTGACTCATGGCCACCGTGTGTGTGTGTGTGTGTGTGTGTGTGTGTGTGTGTGTGTCTCTCTCACGGGCCACCGTGTGTGTGCGCGTGTGTGTGTGTGTGTGTGTGTGTGTGTGTGTGTGTGTGTGTCTCTCTCTCTCTCTCTTTCTCACACGGTGCTCCATCGGGCTCTCCAGGAGTGATGTTTGGGAAGCAGACGGCAGGCCTTTCTTCTAAGGCCTTTTGGGGGGACTCTCAGCGTCAAGCTATGGGAGAGCCGCGAGTGCCTTCACCTTCTGTACCCCTGGGGACTTCTCCTTGTCCCACTGGGCGGTGGCTTACCTCACCGTGTGGCAGACTGGGGAGACCTGGCCTTGACTCCTGGCTCCTCTTTGGGGTTTAGGGGACCACATGGGGTGCCAGCAATGTCCACTTGGCCTATTAGGGAGGACAGATGTGTGACTCGAGAGGCTGCTAAGAGGAGCTTTGGGTTAAATGTCACAGAAGCAGGGGAGGCGTCCATGAGGAGTAGGTAGGGGCGGCGAGGCAGGGGAGGGGCGAGGGGGAGGGCGGTGGGGGGTGTTTCAGAATTCTCTAAGTCAGTGGTTCTCAACCTTCCTAATGCTGTGACCCTTTCTTTTTGTTTGTTTGTTTCTTTCTAATGCTGTGACCATTTAATACAGTTCCTCATGCTGTGGTGACCCTCCAACCATAAAATTATTTTCATTGCTACCTCATCACTGTAATCTTGCTACTGTTATGAATCGGGTGATCCCTGTGAAAGGGTCATTTGACCCCACAAAGGGGTCGACCCACAGGCTGAGAACTG
>NW_022111357.1:5493389-5495072 GCF_000313985.2 Echinops telfairi | reverse complement strand
GGGACAATGTGTTTCATGGACTTCTGGCCACACAAACATCAGTCTTCACAACCCTGAGACCAGAACTAGATGGTGCCCAGCCCCCACTGCCAACTGCTCTGAACAGGACCGAATGAGAAGATTTCCCTCTACAGATACAGAGGTGGACACCACTGGCTTCACTTCTCCAGAGAACCCAGCCCTAGGCGGGGAATTGCAGTGGCTGACCTGAAACAAAATGTGTATGAATTGTGCAATGTAAAACAAGAAAAAAATTCCAGTGGTGTATCTAGACAATGTGATGCCTTTTAACAATAACCATGCATGCAGTACTGATGCACCCGTCAATGTGGTTGCATGTCCTGTGAAATAAACCCAAGACCAAAGCATGCATATTATATGGCTCCATTTATATGAAGTAGCTGGAAGAGGCAAATCCACAGAGCCGGGAAGCAGTTGCCTAGGGCTGGTGTAAAAAGCCCCGTTGGCATAACAGTTTTGCTGGGCTTACATGTTGGGCTGCTCCTCACTGGGTGGGTAGTTCGAACCCACTAGCCATTCTGTGGGGAGAAATAGGGGTTTTTCAACTCCAGTCAAGATCAACAGCCTCAGAAGCCCAAAGGGGCAGATCTGTCCTGTCCTACTCTGTCATGGAGGTGACATCAACTGCACAGCATGAGCTTTTTGATTGAAGGTTGGGGTGGCGATGAGGTGACAGGGCTAGTTCTAAAACTTGATTGTGATGGTGGTCACACTGAGAACTCCAATTACTCTAATTACTTTAAAACAAACAAACAACGCCCCAGACTCACAGCAACCCCACAAAGGATTTCTGAGACTGCAAAGCTTTAGGAGCGCAGACAGCCTCATCTTTCACCTAAGGAGCATGTGGTGGGTTTGAAACGCTGACCTTGTGGCTAGCAGCCTTGTGCTTAACCCACTCCACTAAACAAGATACAATAAATGCTAAGAGTTCCAGGCGGAGGACATGGAGCAGAAAGGTAATGTTGATCACCATTGATAATCTAGGGAAGGCTTCAGGGAGGAGGTGACGTTTAAGCTGAGCCATGAAGGAAGACCAAAGAAGAGTGGCTGCGAAGAAAATTGAAAGTCCCGTGGACTGTCCAAAGACAAACTGACCTGTCTTGGGAGAAGCCCGGCCAGAGTGCTCCTTGGAGTCCGGAGGCCGCAGCGCCTCTCAGGTACTTTGGACGTGCTGTCAGGAGAGACGACTCCCTGGAGGGCACCGTGCTTGGTAGAGGAGACGGGCAGTGAAAAAGAGGAAGGCCCTTACCATTATGGATCAACACAGGGACTGCCACTGAGGCCTCCCGCGTAGGGCACTTGTGAGGATGGTGCAGCGCCAGGCAGTGTCTCTTTCAGTTGTGTGTGGCGTCCCTGTGGGTTGGAGCTGGCCCGAGGGGATTTAATAACCAGGTGAACGATGAGTGAGCAGAGGGGAAGCAAAGAGGTTTCAGTTGGCAAGCTTTTCTTCCCGAGCGATAGAATTAGCTGGGCTGAGCGGATCATCGGAAGGCTGGGAGACCAGGCGGGGAAAGGCCAGCATCAAGGGAGACCTGGAGGTTCAGGACTCAGGAGGCAGAAGCGAAGAAACTGGTTCGCAGCAACAGCAGCTTGACAGCTTGGAGTTACTTTTAAATGAGAGGGAAAAAAGGTTGTCTCTCCCCCAACACCCCAAGGGGG
>NW_022111357.1:5491453-5492781 GCF_000313985.2 Echinops telfairi | reverse complement strand
CTGGGGGTTTGAGGTCACAGCTCCATCCATCAAGGTCAGCGTCTCTGCCTCCCTCGGTGATTTTGCCCACGAGATTTAAGACACTCTTACCATAATATTTATTCAGTTTTATGGCTCTAAATATAACACTAACTCCTAATAATCAATATCTATTTAACTATAATGTCTTATTTATGGACACAGCCCTCTCTGGTTTGCATATGGATCAAACGGCGGCACAGCAGAAATAAGCCACTCCTTGCAAGGAAATGTCAGCCCCTGGGCAGCGGCTCTGGGCACCATGGGGGTTTCTGATGCCCACTTCTCCCCCCTCTCTTCCAAATGACTGTTTCCACCGGCCAGAGGAGGGCCGAGCCAGTCTGGGGCAGAGGACACCTGTTTGGTTCTTGCAGTATGACAGGCTTGAGGAGACAAGTATCCTCATTGGTCTTCTTAAAGGGCAGTGACGACCAGTTCCAGGTGGGAATGCAAAAAGACAGGAGACCTAGAGCAATAACCAGAAGTACCTGTGGCCCAGCATGGATTTCCGGAGATGTTAGAACTCTGCTAGAACTCACGTGGAAGAGGAGTCCGGGAGAGCATGGTGGCAGCTGCCTCCTGTAGGAGCAGGGCACTAGCCTGGCAACCATGATGTAGTGTGACACAGAAGACTATGTACCTGTGACACTGACTGCTAACGGCCTCCACCCTTGGTCAGTACACACCCCACCCCCGTCACTTTTCTTCTCAAAACACAATGGGTGCAGTCCAGGCTCCAGACTGGGCCAGTCCCCAAGGCATCGCTGGTCCTTTATTGCAGGCGGGATCTCAGGACTTTGGGGGTGGCTAGCAGCCAAGAGTCGGGCCGCCTTTCACTGAGCTTTCACCAGCGAGGACGGGTGGCTGGAGCACAGTGAGACTTGGGACAAAGCACCAGAGCAGGAGCTGAAAGCCACCCCGTAAGAGACACCCTGGATTTCCCACAACCCATTTCTTTGGGATCCTTCCAAAATCGTATATAGTACCGGACAGTAGGTCTTGGATTTCCCACAACCCATTTCTTCGGGATCCTTCCAAAGTCGTAGACAGTACCGGACAGTAGGTGGCCTTTATGTATTTACTCTTTTATGTGGATTGAAATCTTTATCTATTTTGTTGTTGTCATTGAGGATATACACCACAACACACACCAACTCCACAGTGTCATGTGCACCACTTAGTGACACTGATTCCATTGCACGTTCCTCCTCCAGGATCGTGAATTCACTGCCTCCGAAGGTAGGTTCCCACGCAATCTTCCACGTTGCTCTTGTCACTGATCCCCTGTAGACAGTGCTTCAAAGCAAGTC
>NW_022111357.1:5488690-5489752 GCF_000313985.2 Echinops telfairi | reverse complement strand
TCCCAGCACACAGCCCCCCTCAAGCATACCTGCAGTATGTATTTATCGAAGTTCATAGATCCATGGATAGAAAAACACATGGCCATAGGTTTTAAAAAAAGACAATTCCACCAGATTGATATTAGCTTCCAAGTCTTCCTCTTGGGGACTGCCAAAGCTCCCAACTGATGGACGGAAGTGTGCTGGCCTGGTCTCTGACGGCCCAGGGGCCCTCTCAAAGTTCCTGGTGTCCTTTTGCTTGACAGCTCTTACTGCAGTTGTCATTTTACCCTCATTTGTGACGTTCGTTTTTCTGGTGCGCTGTTAGGTCTCTAAGGAGCCCTGGTGGTAAAGTGGTTACACATTGAGCTGTGATCTGGATGGTCACCAGTTCAAAATCACCAGTAGCTCCTCCGTAGAAAGACTGGGCTTTCTATTTCTGTCAACAGTTCCAGACTTGGAAACGCACAATGGGTCCCTGTAAGTCCCCATTGACTCGATGGCAGTGAGTGCTTTTTTACCAGGTCTCTGGACGGTGTACTTTAAAAAACAAATTCAAGGTTGCATCAGCTTATATTTCATATATCGTTAAAAAAACCCCACCTTATTGTGAGTTAGGTAATGATTTATAGAGCAGAATCATAGTTTGACTTTGTGCTAGTCCTGGTAAGCTAGAGAAACAAACAAATAACAACAACAACAACAACAACAACAAAACACCAGAGAAACAAATTCATAGGCACTCATAGGTGTATAAGAAAGAGCTTTACATAAAGAGTAATTGAACATTAAGGAAACATCCCAGCCCAGTCCAGATCAAGTCCTTAAGTCTGATATTAGCCCATATGTCCGATACCAATGTAAAAAGTCCTCTTCGGACTCATGAAACACATGCAATGACGCCGAATGCAGGAAGATCACAAGCCAGTGGTGGGAAGTCTTGTGGATCCAGTAGTGTTTTAAGTATCTTGGCACTGGCAGGGTTCTCCACTGGCTCCTCCAGCTCAGGGCACTAGTGTAGTTGTTCCATGTGTCTTGTCAGCTGCAATGTCTCCCAGAGAGTGAGCAGAGAGAGAGTGTCTC
>NW_022111357.1:5484813-5486757 GCF_000313985.2 Echinops telfairi | reverse complement strand
CTTATGGAAAGAACTGTGTGTCCTAACAATGACAGTTTCTTCATATACAATTGTCACCCTGGGTCAAGTCAGACAACCTTTGCTATAAGCCAACAGGGGAGCTTGGTAGAACTGGTCTCTGGACCTGTCAGGGAGAGTCATGCGATATGTTTTGACCCACTCAGTGAGTTAATTTCTATTCGGATGCTTTCTCTGGCTTCTGGGTGAGCTGGGAGCCCATCCCCACACCTCCACAGGAACAGAAAGCTCAGCGGTTTCCCAGATGCCCCTGATGTGCTGTTATTTTCCCAAACCAGGAGTCTTCTTCTTTGACAAATCGCTGCTTTGGCTGGCTAATTACTGCTAGAATGAAAGGGTTCTGGCTAGCGACTCTCAAACCTAAACCATCTGATTTTGGCAGGACCCTTCCCACATCTGATCGGTGTGTAAAGCCCTGAGCCCTGGTTTCTTTACACGAAAGGATGAACTTCCAGGCCTTGCCATATAACGGGCAGATGGGGAAATCCCTGACTCGGATGTCGGCTTCCATCCTTGTGACTACTGTCATGCACTGCCCCTACCTGCCCTGTTCTCAGTGGGCATGAGATGCATACATAGAACAATGGCAAAGGCAAAGAGATGGAGCCAGGCTAACTCCCCAACTCTCTCCCCCAGTCTCAGGCCCCCTCTCTCTGGAGAACACCCCCGGATCTGTGGAGCTGTAGTAGGTGCTGTGGTACAGCCAGATCTCTTTTCCTGGATGGATGTACCCAATCCTTTAGCTTCCCAGGGGAGTCCCCTAAAGACAGTGGCCTCATCCAAGCTTACACCTTTTTTGTCTGGGGCAGCCCATACCCAGCGACAAGCTGTGCAAGGGGACAAAGATGTGGTGGCCCTTTGACCTTGATTCAAGCCTTCTCAGAAGCTCCACTGAAACCCCAGAGCTACCCACAGGATGGGCGCAGTCCTTGTTGGGACAGTACTACTGTTCAAATTCTCCCTCGGTCCAATTCTGATTCGCCAAAGCCCCGACAGGTGTTGGGTCCCCTAAAAACTCCCTGCATGCAAATTTCCACCTCAGAGTCTGTCTCTTTGGCAATGCAACATACATCAGCCACCTGGCCCTTCCTGCTCTTCACGGTTTAGATGGTTTGGATGAACATTTGAGATGATTCGTTTTATTCTGATAAAGTGCGGCATGACCTTGACTGGGATCGAGTAGTGGGAATTCAGCTTCAGGTGTGTTCAGAGCTCCAGTGTCCTCTGCCCTGATCTGGCTGGGTTTTAAAACCAACCCAAACTTCCACTGAGCGGAAGCTCTGGACAGCAACAGGGCAACTAACCATGCTGGAGAGTCTTCAACAACTTCTCTCTCCCCACCGCTTCCTGTGGGGGTCTTTGCCAGGAAGAAATAAAGCTCAACGGCAAGTGTGAAAGACTTATTGTGAGAATTGTGTTGATGCTGGGCGCGCTGGGGAGCTGACAGCTGCAAGCTGTGTCTCCCAGTCTCCTGGGTCTGCCGGCTTCTGGTTGGGCTTGGCCAATAAGAGGCCATGGGGGGAGGCTGGCTGGTGGAGGAGAAAAGAATTTCAGGGATTCTTGTCCCCTTGCCTTTCGGCCTTGGCGGCTTCTCTGGCGTCCCCTTCACCCTCCAACTCCTCCACAGTTGCAGATGTGCATGTGCAGTGGTGCACAGCCTCCAGCGACACTACTGTCTCCTTTTAAAGTTGTAAAATCATTTAGTTAAAAATAGTCTCATTGGCATGTACTTCACATACGCAATTTAATTGTTCAGTCATATCAAGAAGAATTGGACAATCAACACCACTATCGATTTCAGAACTTTTATTTTCCAACTCCCCTGAGCCTCCCCTGTGTTATTAATCCAGTTACTGTCCTGGATTTTATATACAGAAAATCTTACAAAAAACAAATAGGAAACAAGCAATCAAACAAAAACAACAA
>NW_022111357.1:5469111-5483862 GCF_000313985.2 Echinops telfairi | reverse complement strand
CCACTATCATGATCCCAATTCTACCTTACAAATCCGGCTAGACCAGAGGATGTACACTGGCACAAATAGGAACTGGAAACACAGGGAATCCAGATGAACCTCTCAGGCCCAGTGGTGAGAGTGGTGATACCAGGAGAGTGGAGGGGTAGAAAGGTGGAACCGATCACAAGGATTTCCATATAACCCCCTCCCTGGTGGATGAACAACAAAACAGTGGGTGAAGGGAGACATCGGACAGTGTAATGCATGAAAAAATAATACTAATTTATAAATTATCAAGGGTTCGTGAGGGAGGAAGGGTGAGAGAGGGAGGAGAAAAAATAGCTGATACCAAGGGCTCAAGTAGAAAGAAAATGTTTTGAGAATGATGATGGCAACAGATGTACAAATGTGCTTGACACAATGGATGTACTATGGATTATGATAAGAGTTGTACGAGCCCCTAACAAAACGATGTTAAAAAAGTGCCAAAAAAGGTGAAATCTATCAAATAAAGTTGAAATCTACTGCAACTTAAATGACTCAGGAAAAAAAATTATGTGTGTTAAAAGAAAAAGATACGATAAAGCTAGTGCAGTTAAAATGTTAAAAGTAAAAAGAAAAAAGAAAAGGAAGCAGACAATATTGAAAATGGAAACTTTAACATGGGTCACATAGCAAAGGAATTCACATCCTTGGTTAGAGAGGATTCACCAGAAGCTTAGTCCACGTGGAACGCTGCAAACGGATTTGGGCTTCCACTGTTATCCATATCCTACTGCAAACCTGGTATCATAAGTGAAGCTCTGATAGCATTCCCTCCTTCGGATTTTATTATTGACAAGCCTTGGCTCACACAGCCTGGTGTGTTTGCTTCCTTGTGGACTCAGGTGACATTTCACTTAGATGGCTGCTTGTTTTAAGACAAGCCTTTTCTGACCAAGTCTGAGGAGGTGCCAAGCCCTGCCCTTCGAGTCTGAAGTCCATTTTCAGGACTCCTCAGGGACTTCGTTGCTTTGCTCCCCTTGCTGCTCTGTTGTGCTGCCTTCGTGTTTTGTCCTAGTGTGGGGTGTGGGGGTGGGTCAGAGTGGGCACAATTCCCTCTCTGTGTCCCCAGTGCTGTCCCCCGTAGCACTGTGGGTCAGTGAGGGGATGTCGTGTCTTGTGGTGCAGCCGGCCTTATGGTCCTCACTGTGCCTTGGCTGCTCCAAGCAGGAATGTCATCCCTGGGGCTTTGTGGGTCAGGATGCAGTCCACTCTCTCTCTCTTTCCCTCTTAGTTTGCTCCCGTGTGGTCTGGGCAGACCTGCCCCTCTCCCTGGGCTGTATCTTCAATGCTGTCCTCTGTAGTGCATTCTTCTGGGGAGGGGATCGATGTAGCTGGGATTGGGGCCAGCCCTGCAGATCTCTCTGTCCGTCCGCTGCTTCATGCTGGTATGTTGCCCTCAAGGCTTGGTGTACCAGGTTGAGGTTGGGTCCTGGAATTATTTATACGCCCTTTCTGCTTCTTTTTCATGTCTATCTATGTAAGATAGCAAGATAAACAATCCCAAGGAAAAACAACAGAACTTATCCGGAGGGATAAAGGAGAGGGTGAGGTGGAGGAAAGGGAGGGGGATCCAACAAACCCAGGGACAAAGGAACAACAAGAGACCTAAAAATCAATGGTGAGCAGGGTGTAGAACACCTGGTGGGGTTTGATTGAGCGCAATGTAGCCGAGAGGAATTACTGAGAGCTGAATGCAGGTCTAACATGATAGTGGGCCAGAAGGAAAGTAAAAGGAGATAGAGGAAAGAACTAGGAGGCAAAAGACATTTATAGCGGTATAAATATAGGCATGCATATATGTAAATATATTAATATATAACAATGGGGATATAAGTCTATGTACATATATTTATGTTAAGTATCAAGGTAGCAGAAGGATATTGGGCCTCTACTCAAGTCCTCCCTCAATGCAAGAACACATTGTTTTTATAACCTGGCATTCTGTGATGCTCACCTTCCCAACATGATTGCTGAAGTAAAAATGGGTGCATTAGCAAATGTGGTAAAGAAAGCTGATGATGCCTGGCTATTGGAAGACATAGCATCTGGGGTCTTAAAGGCTTGGAGTTAAACAAGTGGCCATCTAGCAGGGAAGCAACAAAGCCCACATGGAAGAAGGACACACCAGCCTGTGTGATCATCAGGTGTTGATGGGATCAGATACCAGGCATCAGAAGCCCAGAACAAAAAAAATCATATAAATGCAAACAGGGGTGGGGAGGGGGTGGGCTGGAGTGGAGCCCCAAAGCCCATCTATAGACAATTTGACATCATCTCACAGAAGGGTCACAAGGAAGGGACAAGTCAACCAGGGTGTAGTATAGCACCGACGGAACACATGACACTCCTCTAGTTCTTTAATGCTTCCTCCTCCCCACTGTCATGACCCCAGTTCTACCTTACAAATCCAGCTAGGCTGGAGCATGTACAGAGAAGAGCTCTCAACACACGGAATGCAGGACAGATAAACCCCCCAGGAACAATAATGGGAGTAGTGATACCATGAGGGTAGGGGGAAAGTATGGGGGAGAGGGGGAGAAGGTAACCAATCGGTGATTGATGTATAAACCCCCACCCACTAATCTTGCCCCAAGGGAACAAACAACAGAAACGTGGGTGAAGGGGAAACAATAGATGGTGTAAGATATGAAAATAATAACAATAATTTATAATTTATCAAGGGTTCACAAGGGTGGGAGGGTGGGGAAGGGAGGGAAAAAAGAGGAGCTGGTACCAAGGGCTCAAGTAGAAAGAAAATGTTTTGAAAATGATAATGGCAACATATATACAAATGTGCTGGATACAATGGATGTATGGATTGTTATAAGAGCTGTAAGAGCCCCCAATAAAATGACTTATAAGAAAAAAAATAACCACACACACACACACACACACACACACATTTCCTTTCTTTGTAGGGAGGGGTACAATAAAGTCCATAACAGAAGGACAAATAGTTTAGGGTTTTCTTAGTTTTAACGAATATTCTTGAGTTCGTCTGGGTTGACTAGAGACAAGTCCAGAGACACTCATGTGTGTAGAAGAGAGAGCTTTATATCCAAGAGTAGTTGTGTATTAAGAAAACAGCCCCGCCCCGTCCAGATCAAGTCCCTACGTCTGATATTAGCCCATATGTCCGATACGAGTCTATAAATTCCTCTTCAGACTCATACAACACACGCAATGACGCCGAATGCAGGCAGATCTCAGGCCAGTGGCTGGAAAGTCTTGTGGACCCAGTGGTGTGAGCATCTCAGCACTGGCAGGGGTTTCCAGGAGGCACCTCCGGCTCCAGGGCTCTGGCTGCCATCAGCACGGCTCCACGTGACTTGTCAACAGGAATGTGTAGCAGAAACAGTGTGTGTCTGTGTCCAGGGAGGAAGAGAGGCGTTCCCAGAATCCTCAGGAGAAGGCCCTGCCCACACAGAGGCCTCATTAGCTATGACCCGATTGACAGGCTAGACTCCACCCCTTCGCTCAAGTTGACAGGAGATTATGTAAGGGCCATGATCCTTCTGTGTGTGGGCTCCTTCAAGGACGCCAGTTTCCGGTAAGTTGATCCTGCCCCCTGGGGCCCCTCTCTGCTCAGAGCCGTGCTGTTCGCCATGGGGGTTTCAGAACAAGTCCAGGACTTCCTTTGGAGTCACCTCTGGATGCCATCTAACCACCAACCTCTCAGTTAATAGGCCAGAACTTAACTACCACTGCCACCCAGGGACTTCCTGCACATGGTCTTGGGGAACATTGGGTTCAACAGGACTGAGGCTGCTCCTTGACCCCAGTACTTTTAGGAATCCTCAGGGGTCTAATGTCCTTTATGAAGCCCAAGAGAGTCCTTGTGTCATTTAACTACAGCCTCCCTTTTCAGGGAGCACCTCCGGGAAGTGTGTTTGATGAGGCCCCTGTGAACACCGCTCAGGCCTCTCTTGGGTTTGTGATGGTTTCTTCTGGCCAACGAAGGTGCTACAACTTACTCCTGCAGCAGGTCCTGTGACCCCTTCCCATGGATGCTAAGACCAGGTCAAGGCTTCCGGACCCGGGTGGGCGGAGAGGAAGGCCCTCAGCAGCCTCTTGGATGGATTAGAGCCCAAGGCAACCCCTGCCCTGTGCCCCCTACCCCCCTTTCCCACTCGCTCCCCAGCTCACCCTGGCCCTTCCTGTCCTTCTCTGGGGGATGAGTGCCTCTCCAGTCCTGCGTTCTGGAGGTTCTGGCTGGAGTATAGGTCCTACTCTTGCTCTGTGTCCCCAAGTTGTCAGTTGTGCCCTGCCTGGCCTGACCCACACGGTTTGCACACCCCTCTGATCCGAGCCACAGTCTCCCGGCCCATCTTGTAATTAGCAGCAAGGAGAGGGGGTGGGGGAGTTACCACAAGGAGGAGCTTGTCCCAAGGGCTGGTGACCGAGGTCACCTCTGGTCTGGAGCAGTGAGTGTCACAGAGCACTCCCGCTCTGGTGCCCTCCAGAGACAAGGCCCTCCTGATGCTCAGGGAGCTGATTTCCCAAAGGGGCGTGGTGGGGAAGTGGCATTGCAGCTGGTCTCCCACCCCCTGTCCGCCTGCCCTCCCCAGCTTGACTGACACCAGGGCCAGAAAGACTCCTTCAGTGGTGACTCGGTCCTCATCCTCAGATGGCCGTGGCCGGGCCACAGAGGGGCCTCCTCAGCTGGTGGGGGTTTGCTTTCGAAGCCCTGATCCCATCACCTGTGTTGTTGTTTTTTTTCCCTTTCCGTCCCTCCTTACCCACAACTTTTCATTGAGAAATTTTCAAGCTTACAGATAAATTGAAAGATTATTCCAACAGTCACATAAATTCTCCATCTAGATCCAGCATTTGTTAGCACTCTTGCCATATTTGCTACCCCTGTCTCTCTTTCAAGGGGCCCTGTGTATTGGTTACACATTGGGTTGCAGACTACAAGGTCAGCAGTTCAAAACCACCAGCCGCTCCGAAGGAGAAAGAAGGGGCTTTCTACTCCCATAGAGATTTACAGTCTCGGAAACCCACAGGGGCAGTTTCACCCTGTCCTGCAGGGTCGCTACGAGTTGGCATCTCCTCGACGACAGCAAGCTTGCTTCTGGCTTGCTTTCTTTGTTCCGTTGCTGGGCGCCCTCGAGCCATTTCCAGTTCAGAGTGACGTCCTGTTGAGTGCTCTGGACCGTCATCTTTATGGAAGCGATCTCAACTTCGCGTGGATTTGAACCACCGACCTTTGGGTTAGCGGCTGAGCACTCAGGTGTGTGTGGCCCCACGGCTCCTCTTTGAGTCCGGTACTTGAAAGCACCCTGTATATGCCACGACGCCTCAACCCTAACTGCTTCCCAGACTTCTCCTAAGAATCAGAACAGTCTCAGCTCCCAATGCCATGATCACACGGGAGAAAATTAATAGCAATTCCATAATATCCAGTTAGCTTCAAATGTCCCCAACTGCCCCGAAATACTTTTGTAAGTTTATTTTATTTGGAGTCCGAATTCAGTCAAGGTAGATGTTTTAGACTTGGTCTTTTTAGTCTAGAAGAATCCTCTTAGCCCCAGCCCCAGCACCTGAGAGGAGCAGTTCAGTCAGTTTTGGGGTAGCGGATCCCGGTTTTGGGTGCTGCATGTATCGGATTGCTTCCTCACGCTGTTGTTTAATTGGTTCCTCTACCCTCCGTTTTTCTGTACTCTGGAGGTTTGACCCAGGTGCTTGACTCTTGTTGCTGTTCATGGTAGGTGATGGACCACATGCCTGGAGATGCTTTGTGTGGAGCAGAACTGGTTCATAGACGTTTCAGGGCTGTGATGTTTGAGAGCTGGTCTCCATGTCTGTCTCCCAAGGCAGCGCAGGGTGGGTTTAAATGGCTAAGCCCTGCTGGCGAAGTGGTGACGTGTGGGACTGCGGTCCACAAGGTCCCCAGTTTGAAACCACCAGCTGCTCTGAGGGAGAAAGATGGGGCGTTCTACTCCCATGAAGAGTTACTATCTCAGGGACTCGCCGGGGCAGCTCTCCCAGGTCTGGAAGGGTCACTGTGAGTCAGTGAGTGAGCATGGACTCGACCACAGTGAGTTTGAGGTCTGGGGTTTGAGGCCAGGAGCTGAGTCTCTGCTGTTGGCACGACCCAGGGACGATGCGAAGCTTAATTAGATTCGAGTCAAACGCTGTTCATGAGAAGACCTCACAGGTGAGGCGCACCTCCTACTGCTTCTGAGCTCTTTGAACCCTCCTTGCAGTTCATTTGAAAAGTATGAAATGAGATTTAATGGCCGGCTATTATACTGCTGAGCTATCTTATCGTGAGTCACACAACCATTTTGAGGAGAGGAGATTGACATCTCCGTTTCATAGTTGAGGAACTGAGGCTCAGGGGTGGGGAGAGAAATTTACACGTGTGAAGTAACCACTGGCTGCCAGGCAGGGTGCCAGGTGCTTTCCATGCAGGTGCTACAGTGCCCACGTCTCGGGGCGCACGTGCGGGTGCGGGAAGCGCTGGGGGTCAAGTGGCTTACGTAAGGTCACAAAGGCAGTGGGGTGGCGGAGCTAGCTTCCCACTCTTCTTCTCCTCGGTCTCAAGTGCACTCAGCTTGGCCATGTGGCGCCATCTCCCTGGATTTGCCCCCCACCTTCAGGGTTCTGCCCATCCAATGACGACCCAGTCCTACTGCTTCGATTCAACTGCGCTTGGCAAGCTCTGCGAACTCTCCATCACTCCCGGATCCCGGAGTCCGCGGCTTGCATCCCCACTGCACTGCCTTGGTGAGGCAGGGGGGAGCATCAGCCTGGCTGATGGTGTAGTGTGGGGGGCTGGAGTCCCACAGTCCTCATTTATCCTGCGGCCTTGTGCGTGCCGCCTCGCTTCTCTGGGCTTGGGCTTTGTTCTTTAGAAGAGAGAAGGGGATACGACGGGTCCCCGATGTCATGGGGTTGTTGGGAGACTCAAAGGACATTCTTGGCAGTGTGAATGGGAGTCCACACCGGACGGCAAGCTCCTTGTGTCCAGGGAGGGGTTAAACTGCTTAGACCTCTTCCTTAGTGATCTGACACAGAGCCAGGTGGGGAGATCCTTGGTGTGATCATTCTTGTGAATGATCTCCCCCAAATAATAGTGGGGCCTCTGCAGGTGCCTGCCTTCTGATTTTTCCTCTGCACCCCTCAGTCTGGGACAAGGCTGGACTGGGCCCACAGCCAGCCATAAAGTGGATGCTAATCATATCATTATATGCTGAGTAATTAACTGTCATTTAAATATTCATATGTTGTTGGGGGCAAGGCCTTTTATCAGCATCTGGGGACCCGTCAGCAGCGGGCAGAGACGGATGTCGGCAACGCGAACTTTGCCTGTGAAGGGCGACCCGGGGTCCAGGGAGAGCTGTTGGAGTGGCCACCAGACAGCCAGCTAATATATAACTGCAATATCCCCACGTGATAAACCACAATTTCATAAGCGCTTGATGCATATGAGCCAGCCTAAAACAATATTGGAAGCATTAATTTAATTTGACTAATGCTTATCTATATTTTATTCCGTTCCAGCTTTAAAGAAGACCTTCTTTCTTTCATGCTAAGGGAGTGAGGGCTAGAGACCCCCAGGTGGGCACTAGGCTTACAGGAGGGAGGGGCTCTAGGCTTAGTGGTTCTTATCTGCTCTGCCTTGTGAGTCACAGGCATGGGCATGGGGAGTGTTTGGTGGGCTGAGCCCGGGGCCCTGTCTTGGAGAGTCTGACTCGCTGTTTGGGAGGACTCAGGCTCCGGTGGGCTTGGGATGAGAGCTTTGGATGTCTAGGTCCTGGCGTAGTGAAGCTGCTGTCGGTTTCCCACCTGGTCCTGTTAGGGAGGAGCCTGGGACGCAGGCTCTAGCGACCTTGCAGGGAGAGTGGTTTGGGGAGGCAGGGCCAGTTGTAGAACAACTCCCCGCTATCTGGGAAGGGATCAAGGGCCTAGGAAGGGGAGGCAGGAGGAGGGAGAGGAGAAGGGCGAAGGAGAAAGACAAGGGACGGGTGAAGGCACTTGAAGGGATGAGGCGAGCCGGCTGCACCCGAGGGAGAGAGGCAGGCAGGGTGGAACAAGAACAAGCGCCCTGTTTCTGTTGACAGCGATAGAAGATTTGGCAATGGATATTGGTGATGTTGCACAACATGATTGATAGGGTTGGTGTCACCGAAACATGAAGCAACACGACTGAGGTGACTGGGGCTCATGGGAAAGAAGTTGAACGGGTAAATGTTGTGCTAAGCACACGTGTGTATTTACAAGGAGGAAGAAGAGCGAGAGAAAGAAGGAGGACCAAGAGGACAGGGGTCCTGGGATCAGACCGTCTCCGCTGAGTGAGGGCGGTGGCCCTAGCTCGCTGTGGGACCTTGAGCCAGGCCCTCCCTTCTGTGAGCTCCTGGTTCCCATTTGCAGAGATGGCATGGCTTAGCTGGCTGGGCGCCCTGCTTGCGAGCACACAGGGCTGCAATCAGTAGGCTATGTTCCTATCAGGAGGGTGGGTGGGAGAGAATTGTGCTTGCAAGCTTACTCAGACTGCTGCCAGAATTAATTTCCTCGCTGTTGTAGGACTGAGGGCTCCCGTGCTTGCTGGGTGTCTGCTGGAAATTAGAGACCACCCATAGTTTATGGCCCAGTGGGCGTCTCCATCCGGACTGCATCCTTCATCAAGCCAGCACGGCGAGGCCCCAGAGCGAGGCAGTGAGCAGGGCACAAGCCATGGACCTGTCAATCACCTCATATGCATGCGCGAGCTGAACAGCGAGAGGGGAAGAACAGAGAAGAATCAATGCGCCTGCTTGTGGGATGGGCGAGGAATATTGAACGCACCACGGACTGCCCGGAGAATGAACAAATCTGTCTCGGAGAAAGCACCGGCAGAATGCTTCCCCGAAGGGAGGCCGGTGAGACTTTGGATGTGGTATTAGGAGGGATCGACCCCTGGAGAAGTCCAGGGCTGGAGAACAAGAGGAAGATCCTCAACAAGATGGACTGGCACCGTGAGGGCAACCACGGGCTCAAACAGCCGTGGTTGGGAGGATGGGCAGGAGTTGGGTCCATTGTACGAAACCCGATGGTGGCGATGAGTCAGACTGACTCGACAGTAACATTGACTAGAGGCAAGAGCTGCTCAGAAGCATCTGGTGGGGTAGTGGGTTATGCGTTGGGCTGCTAACCACAAAGTCGGCAGTTCGAAACCACCAGCTGCTCCTTGGGAGAAAGATGAGGCTGTCTACTCTTGTAAAAAGTTATAGTGTCCGAAGCCCACCGGGTAGGACAGGATAGAACGGAATGAGTCAGAGTGGACTCTATGGCAGTGAGGTGAGGCTGCGCTCATGGGGAGGGAACGACACCAAGGCTAGAGTTCCAGGAAGTAGGGGTTCTAGGGGCTACTTGTCCACCTGTCCATCACACCTGTCTGACCATGACAGCCCATCTCTGTTCAGGGTCAGGCAGAGGTCTAAGTGCTTTACATCACCATTCCCATCCATTCTTCGTAAGCATCCAGTGATACGCTGTGATCATCACTGCTTCACAGAGGAGGAAGTGGCACACAAGGAGCTAAGCCACAGTTGTGAACTTAGGAGTGGGTAGCCTTTCGGGAACTTTGTCCCTGGGATCCAGCTGCTTGATATCAGGCTGCCCAGCATCGCAAGACTGTGAAGATACCACATACGATGCTGAGAATAGGACCTGGGGCGAGGCCTCCCAAAGATGGCCCAGAATCAGACAGCCTGCCGGTGGCTTGTCTTCTGGAGCTTGTACAGGATAAGACAATCCGATCCCAAGAGCACTGCCGGTGGGCCAGCAGCATTGCACAGTGGGCCAGCAGCATTGCACGTGCCTGCGGATTCTCGAGCCCGCCCCTTCCCAGCTCTTCCCTCTACCACCGTCAAGTCCCGCTCACATCGAAGCCCTCGGCCGTGGACTCTCCTGCCGATCTTTCCCCCAACACAAGCTCAAAACTGCGCTGCAGTCCCTGCTGACTCAGAGTGACCCTCTGTGGGCTTCTGAGGCTGTCACAGTTTCCGGGAGTAGAAAGCCCAGTCTTGCTCCGGCGGAGCAGCTGGTGGATTTGAACCACTGACTATACAGATCGCAGACCAACTCATAGCCACTACACCACCAGAGCTCCCTCTGCAGGTCTTTAGGGGATGTTGTTATGCCCAGCAAAGGAGTCCTGGTGGGGCAGGGCTTGCATGGTCAGCTGCTCACTGGCAGGTCAGCAGTTCAAATCTACCAGCTGTTTTGTGGGACCACCATGTGGCAGTCTGCTCTTGTACAGAGTTACTGTTTTCAAAACCTTAGGGGGCAGTTCTGCTCTGTCCCACAGGGCCCGGCGACAGGTCAGCATAACTTGGACGGCCATACACTTTGATAGACGCCTGACCCAAGCCAGGTAGTTTCAATGGTCTCATCTGCATGTGAGAGTTGGACATTGAATAAGGAAGACTGAAGCAGAACAGATGCAGTTGAATTCTGGTGTGGGCAAAGAATATTGAAAATAGCATAGATTACCAAATGGATAAGTACGTTTGTCTTGCAAGAAGTCTGGCCAGAGGGCTCCTTAGAGGCAAGGCTGGTGAGACTTCGTCTTATGTACTCGGGCAGGTTGTCAGGAGAGACCCGTCCCTGGAGAAGGACATCATGTAGAGGGGCGGCGAAGAGGGGAAGGCCCCCAAGGAGATAAACTGTCACAGTGGCTGCAACAATGGGCTCAAGCCTAGGAACAATTTGCGGCTGTGCAGGACCGGGCAGCGTTTTGTTCTGTTGTGCATAGGGTTGCAGTGGGTTGGAGCTGACTTGATGGTACACAACAACAACAACAACAACAACATTTTGATAGAGGGTCTGGGTCAGGTGCCATACCAGGGACTCTGTGTTACCTTTCACTTTTCCCACCACCTTTATCCCGAGCGACCTCAAATTCACATGCCCTTTGAGGCCAGGAACGAATGGAAATGAATGCCCTGAGTGGAAGGTGATAAGAAACAGTGGTAGTGTGGTAAAAAGGAAAGCCTGATTCAAAAGCACATTGAAATATTTGAAACACCATGCTGGTCAAATAAAACATGCACACCACCACTTGGTTACCTGGCTCTCACCTGACTATGAGGACCATGTGGTCAGTCGCTGGGGCTGGTTGGGGGGTCTAGCAAATTCCAGGGCTTTGTGTGAGCCAGTCCATGGCAGACCAATCAGAAAAGACCCTCCTGCTGCTGGCCTCTGAGCCTGATGCCCTCGTGCAGGGCACAGCCTGCACACTGTCCCTGCCCCTCCTGCATGCCTGTCCTGTTGGTTGTCCTGTCCCTGGCGATGCCTATGGTGTGTCATGCATAGCACAGATGCAAATTCAGCACTCATCAAATGTGTCAAAACAAAGAGAAATTCCAAACGCACTGCTGTCCAGTCGATGGCTACTCATAGTGACCCTCTAGGGCAGAGTAGAATAAACCTGTGGGTTTCTAAGCCTGTAGCTTGGAGAAGAATGCCTTGTCTTTCTCCCACGGAGTGCGTGGTTGTTTCAAACTGCTGATCTTGTAGCTAGCTGCTCAGTGGGGAACCCACGCTGCCGCCAAGGCTCCCCTGGATGTGGAGTGGAATGAAATTCATGGCTCAGAGACGTGCGTGCCCCCTCAAAAGAGCTGGGATGAAGATGACCAGAAGCCCTGCCTTTCTTGTCGGGTGTCAGCCATGGCCCCGGGGCAGCACGTATGGGTGGACGCATGTGGGAGTGCGCATGTGCAGCAATCACAGGCTTCAGTGACTTGGCACCCAGGGCCTTTGTGGGAAATCCTGTGGCCTGTGACCAAAAGGCTGGCCCCAGCCTGACAGCTGGAGGGGCTTCTTCCGGCTGCCCCGGCGGCTGCCCCAGCTGCCTCTTTCCCTGCTCTTCCCATCCCCACACTTCCACATTCCCCAGAGGTCGGGCCTGGTGTAATTACAGGGTGTCTGCTGTCTCCCTATAAATCTAATAGACTTTTTGGCCTTGTCAGATTAAAACTTACCTATCAACCCGCCGCAGTCCTCTAGATCTCCCTAAATCTGTACTTGGGAGAGAATTTATGGCCAGGAATTGCATTTTGCAAAATGATTAAAGTTGCCAAACAGCCATAAAAAGTTGCAGGAGGAGATATGGTTTTTTTGAAAGTCTGCTTAATTTATAAGGGGTGGAAGGTTTATTGTCATTTAGAGTCCGTAGCGAGGCAGCGATGGAGCGTTCAGCGGCAGCTGTGCACAGCTGCTCTGGCTTTATGCCTTTTACATGTTTGTAAATTGCCCTGTTTGAATTCGGCCTTCTGCAGCAGCAGAGATGCCCCAGTGCCCCAGTCTGCAGGGAGAGGCTGCTCCTCCTGCCCTCCGATGCTTGGTCTCTGTCTTAGGCTGGGTTCTCCAGAAGAGCAAAACCAGGGAGGTCTTCCTAGAGAGACAATAACGCACTGCCATCGAGTCATTTCCAACTCATAGTGACCCTCTAGGACAGAGCAGATTTCCAAGGTTTCCCGACAGATTTCCCTGTAGGATTCCCAGGCTGTAACTCTTTACTACAGTAGAAAGTCTCATCTTTAAACACACACACACACACACACACACACACACACACTTTGTTGTTGTTGTTAGATGCCATTGAGTTGATTCTGACTCATAGTGACTCAATGTACAACCGAGCAACACACTGCCCAGTCCCGTGCCACCCTCACGACGGGTCTTATATTTGAGATCATTGATGCAGCCATTGGGTCAATGTATCTTGTCTAGGGTCTTCCTCTTTTCCATTGTCCCACTACTTTACCAAGCACGATGTCCTTCTCCAGGGACTGGTCTCTCCTGACATGGCCAAAGTACATGAGATGAAGTCTCGCCATCCCTTATATAGAAGGAGCATTCTGACAGACCTTCTTCCGAGACAGATTTGTTTGTTCTTTTGGCAGTGCACGGACTTGCGATGTTCTTTGCCAGCCTCCTAATTCAGATGCATGGATTCTTCTTCAGTCTTCCTTAGCCCATGTCCAACTCTCACGTGCACGTGAGGTGACTGACAATGCCATGGTTTGGGTCAGGCGCACCTTAGTCCTCAAAGCAATATCCTTGCGTTTCAACATTTTAAAGAGGTCTGGTGCAGCAGAGTTACCTCATGCAATGTGTCTCTGACTCCTGACTGCTGCTTCCACGAGCATTCATTGTGGATCCAAGCAAGATGAAATCCTTGACAGCTTCCATCTCTTCTCCACTTGCCAGCATGTTACCTACGAGCCCAACGGTGAGGATTTTGGCCTTCTTTTCATGGATTTGCATCAACACTGAAGGCTACAGTCGTTGATCTTCACCAGCCAGTGCTTCAACTCCTCCTTGCTGTCAGCAAGCAAGGTTGTGTCATCTATGTACTGCAGGCTGTCCACAAGCCTTCCTCCAATCCTGAAGCCTCACTCTTTCCCATAGAATCCAGCTTCCCTGATGATTTGCTCGTCATCCACAATGAACAAGTTGGTGAGAGGATGCAACTCTGACACACACCTTTCTTGATTTTAAACCATGTGGTGTTCCCTTGTTTTGTTCTCACAACTGCCTCTTGCTCCATGGAAGGCTTTGCATGAGCACATGCAGTGTTCTGAAATTCCCAGTCTTCTCAACGCTGCCTGGAGCTTCTTATGGTCCACGCAGCTGAATGCCTCCGCATAGTCAATAAAACACATGTAAAGGTCTTTCTGATAATTTCTGCTTTAGTCAAGATATCTGACAGCCATCCATCTGATGCTACTAATGCTATCCTTTGTTCCACATCCTCTTCTGAATCTCTGGCAGTTCCTTTTCAATGTACTGCTGTAAACCTGATGGATGATCTTCAGTAAAATTCTACCTCCACATGATATTGTTCTGTAATTTGAGCATTCTGTTGAATCACCTTTCTGTGGAATAGGCACAAACATGCATCTCTTCTAGTCAGTTGGTCAAGTAGCTTTCTTTCAAATTCCCTGGCATAGATGAATGGTTGCTTCATTAGCTTGTTGAAACATTTCAATTGCATTCCATAAACTTCAAGCGCCTTGTTTTTGGCTCATGCATTTAGTGAACTTGGAATGTCTTCCTTCAGTACCACTGGTTCTTGTCATATGCTACCTCTTGAAATTGTTGAACGTTGACTAGTTATTTGAATATTTCTTTGGAATATATATATGTATTTATATATATATATATGTATATATATATTCTCCCCACTGGCCGGGAGATGACTCATGTAGTTGTGGAGGCTGGCAAGCCCAATTTGCAGGCCAGGCATCTGCTTGGAGGTTTTTTCTGACTCATGTCAGCAGGGGCTGGTGAGCCCAATGTTGCTAGGTCAAGTGAAGGTTAATGGTTCATGGGGTTTTGGGAGCTGGTGAATCCCCACATTAGCAGGCCAATTGGCAGTATACTGGCTCATATCCCAAGCACTGGTGGTCAAAGGATGACAAATTGGATGCAGGATGGAAAGTGAGTGAATTTGCCAGACAATTTATATATGTTGGATGCAGGCCATACCCTCAAGGAAACTCCCCTTATATCATTACAAAATGAGGATAATTTCTTAACACTCAAATCGAGGAGGAGACGAGCCAGTCATAGTGTGATGTAGCAACGATGAAAAATACAACTTTCCTCTAGTTCCTAAATGCTCCCCCCCTACCCCCCCACTATCATGATCCCAATTCTACCTTGCAAGTCTGGCTAGACCAGAGGATGTACACTGGTACAGATAGGAACTGGAAACACAGGGAATCC
>NW_022111357.1:5465975-5467582 GCF_000313985.2 Echinops telfairi | reverse complement strand
TTCTCTTTGTCCTCAGGAAGCAACTCAGCGGTCAGGGTTCTTGGTAGAGTGTTCCCAATTCTCATTCATGCAGGATCTGGGCCAAGAGTAGTCATGTTGGAACTGGGTTGCTGTAGTCTCCCACTGACTTTAATTCCAGGGCCTGGCAGTGTTAAGTAATGCCCCAAAGGATCTCCTACACTGTATGTGCGTGTGTGTTGTTTTTGTTAGGTACCATCGAGTCAAGCGCGGACCCATGTGCAACAGAATGAAACACTGCACAGTCCTGCACCGCCCCACCCTCACAATTGTTTCTGTGCCTGAGCCCATTGATGCAGCCGCTGTGTCAATCCATTTTGTTGAAGGCCTTCCTCTTTTCTGCACCAAACATGATGTCCTTTCCAGGGACTGGTCTTTCCTGACAATATGTCCAAAGTACGTAAGACAAAGCCTTGTCATCCTTTCCTCTAAGGAGCACTCTTGGCCTTACTTCTTCCAATACAGATAGTTTGTTCTTTCAGCAGTCCATGGTACTTTCAATATTCTTTAATATATATATTTACCTCCCTTATGAAATGTGGCAGTTCCAAAATCTCCTGTCAACGTGAGTGAAGGGGTGGAGCCTCTGTGTCTTTCTCCCTGGAGGTGGGACACACACTCACTCTCTGCTTCACATTCCTGTTGACAAGCCACATGGAGATACAATGATGGAGCCAGAGCTCTGGAGCTGGAAGAGCCACATGGAGGCCCATGCCAGCGCTGAGATGCTTCCACTGCCACTGGATCCACAAGGTTTTCCACCCACTGGCCTGCGATCTTCCTGCATTTGGTGTCATTGCATGTGTTTCATGAGTCTGAAGAGGAATTTATAGACTGGTATCAGACATATGGGCTAATATCAGATTTATGGACTTGATCTGGACTGGGCTGGAATGTTTTCTTAATATATAATTATTATTTGATATACAGCCTTTTCTTATATTCATGAGTGTCCATGAATTTGTTTCTGTAGTCAACCCAGAGTCACACATATAATATTAGTTGATTTTTTCTTGGTAATTAGGTTCAGTCACACCAATCCATGTGCCAGCTTCCTTCTTTGACTGCTGATCCAGAGGCACGAGGAGCCTAAATCGCAGGTGGTATTCTTACCTTTAGTTCAGTGGCATTGTTGTTATGTCTCCAGGTGGGAGCTTTCCTTCCCTTGGAACTAAGACTGGTAGACCAGGGGACAGGGAGAAAACATTTTGTGAGCGGATCACTAGGGGGAATGACGAATAGTGCCACTCCCATTTCTGCTTCTTGATTCTTAGATCAGTGCTATGGAGAAATAGCACCCAAAATTAGGTGATGGCTTAAAATATATAAAACCTCCTGGAAAAATTGACCTAACCCCCCAAAGCATTGCCATCTAACTGCTGTAATTGTGTCTTTAGAAGGCCATTCCCTCATTCTACCAAGCCAGTTGCTTCAGGGTTCTAGGGAATATGGTAACATGGGACATGGTAAGACCAGTGCATTTGATGCACATGGGTCACTGCTGGACTTCATTTGTTGTATACTATGTCTCTTGATCTGAGGTGATGCTGTGTGGGATACTATGATAGAAGATAAGGCATTCTGCACGT
>NW_022111357.1:5463936-5464792 GCF_000313985.2 Echinops telfairi | reverse complement strand
AGGGTCTGTGCTGTGACTCACCAATAGGGACCTGTCAAAGACTCCAAACTGTATCTCCATCTGCCACTGCTGCTTCCAGTGCCGTTGGATCAGCTGGAATGTACGGCCCAAGTGGCAGAGCGCCTTGAATGGCAGCCTGGACCTGATGCAGAGCCTACTTTTATTCTGGGCCCCACTAAAGGCTGGACGCTTTTAACATAACTTGATACATAGGCTAGGGAAGCACACCTAAATGAAGGATAGGTTGCCTCCAAAATTCAAAGAGGTTCATCAGGGGTTGTAGCTCCTGTTTAGTTATGGGAGTGCCAGATGCAACAAAGCACCCTCCACTTTAGTAAGACTGTCTTGACATGCCCCATGCAACTAGATCCCTAGAAGGTTTACTGAGGTGGAAGGGACCTGAATTTTGGCAGGTTCATTCTCCACCCTCTAGCATGCAGGTGTTTTGCAAATAAATCTGGAGTCATTGATATTTATTTCTTACTGGGTCCAGTTGGCATAATGCCAGCAGTGTGACATCTTGTGGGAGGGAAAGGTGACCCAGGTCCCTGAGGATTCGATTATTATGACGGTGCTGGAGAGATGATCGACCCCTAATGGTAAGGGTGCATTGTTGGCCTTCTCTTCTGAAGGAAAACAGTTCTGGTACACTTCTGAAACAGGAATTGAGAAAAAGGCACCGGCCAAGTCAGGAGCTGCATCCCAGGGCCTCGGAGCTGTACTGATGCCCAAGCATTGGAACCGCACGGGAAACAGCAGCGGCAACAGGGCTCTCCACCTGCTTAAGTTGATGATAATCCAATGCCCTTCTTCAAGCTCCGTGTGTGTTTTACGTAAGCCCAATAGTCCAGCTGAA
>NW_022111357.1:5445804-5447174 GCF_000313985.2 Echinops telfairi | reverse complement strand
GAGGGAGGAGAGCGCACCCTGTTCAATGGCATCACTAGTTAGTGGGCAGGCAGGAGTTTGGAGGCCAAGTCCAGCCCAGTGTGATTATTATTATTATTATTTCCCACCTCAATCTAGCAACTCACTTGTTGGACGTTTATGTGGGGGAAGGTTCAGAAGTTCTTTTTCATCATTATCCTAAATAAAAAAATTCAAACTCACTGTCTCAGAATCAATCCTGACTCCCAGCGAGCCTGAGACAGCCTAGAAGTGTCATTGTGGGTGTCGGAGACTGTAACTCTTCACAAGGGTAGAAAGCCTCCTCTTTCTCCCTCAGAGTAGCTGGTGGTTTTGAACTGTTGACCTTGTGGTTGTCAGCCCAACACATAACCCACTGCTCCACCAGGGCTCCTCATCATTATCGTGTCTGATATTTATTAAATGTCTATTATGAACAAACCAGGTATAGATACTGTCCCAACAATCCTTGCTTCTGCCATTTTAAAGATATGGAAACTGTGGCAAGAGGCTGATCAACTTGCCAACAACTGCCTGAGCTGAAACATATGCCCAAGTGTGTATGACTCCAGAGGCAGGCAATTTAAACTCAGGAGGGCAATGCTATCATTGATCTCCACACCCAGCGTGGCAGGGGCCAGTGCCCGGGAAGTCTTTCCTAGGGAAAGTGATTTCTAAGCTGATGTTCGAAGGACGAGTAGGGGGTTGCCAGATCAATGACTGGGAATAGTGGTCCAGGCCGAGGAATAGGATGGAGCCAAGGGAGAGCCAGGCTGATTGAAGGATGCCGACATGTTAGTTCCCTGTGGAATTCCTAACTCTCTCTCCCCTGGGAGATGAGATGCTCAGGATAGCAGGAGACTGGCAGGTTGAGGGTCAACTTGCTTACCAAGGTCTCCATCAGGAGCACCTACCTCTCACCTCTGTTTCCCAGGGCCACTCATCTCCTCTGAGCACCGAGAAAGTCGAGAGCTGCCTGCTTCTGGCCTGTGATGGATGAATTGGGCGCCACGTGGACATGATCCGGTGCCCCTGAACTTACTCTGTTCCTCTATCCATCTTCCAGCTCTTCCTCTTCCCTCCTACTGCCTGAGAATGGCGAGGGAAGGAGCAGCCTTCTCCCCCACTTGCTGGGCCTCTGAAATGTTTCCAGGTTCCGTCCAAATATTCCTCCATGCTCCTCACTCATCAAGTAGTTGTTGCGTGCCCGGCAAGTCCTGGGCACCACTCCGTGGTCTGCGAACGTAGCAGTGAATCCAGCAGACCAGGCCTTTGCCTTCACGGAGCGGTTAGAGGGAGCAAATGAATGAGTAAGAGGATTTTAGAGGGTGACATGTGCCTTGATGTCAGTAGAGCAAGGTAATATCCAGGGA
>NW_022111357.1:5432584-5443528 GCF_000313985.2 Echinops telfairi | reverse complement strand
ACCTGGGGTGTGCCGGCTGGGAATCAAAGCCGGGCCTCCCTGCAGGAAGTGAGAACTGGCCCCCTGCACCCCTTGGTTGTTTGTCATGGTGGGGCCCTGCTGGAGCACAGCGGCTGCCCGACTCATCCTTTGCCCCACCCCTCCAGGTTGATGGCATCCTGGCAGGCTCTGGCTGTGATTGGGTGCCAAGTGATGACCTGTCCCTCTCCCCTGAGGATGTTCGCTTTCTCCTGTCTGCCTGTACCCGGGGAGACAGCCGAAAAAGACCGGTCCCTGTGCTCTTGGCGCTGGCATTCTAGTGAGCGGAGTGCCGAAGGCTGTGGGCAGAGACGGTCTTAGAGTCACTCCTGCGAGGGACGTCTGTCTTCAATTCTGGTTCAACAATACCCGCTTCCGGGGTGGGGGTGGGGCTGGCAGAACGAATACAGAGAAGGTCTGCCTGCTTGTTAGTTGGTTCTCGGTGCCCCCCACCCCCACCCCGTGCACCTCCATGCTGCTGGGTCTTACGTCACCTTCGGCTGTAGGGGTGCCCAAGCCCACGGCGCATTTGAGTGCCGTCCAAGCCGGGGAGCTCATTTGCCAGCACTTTAGTGGACGGCGGTCCACAACGGGCTCACTGGTTGAATTTCAGAAATATCTCCCTCCATCCCACCACGCTCTTCCTCCCCTGCCTTAGTCTGGAAGCTCCGCCCAATCCTGTCCACTGTGGGGGTGGGTGATCCTGCTGGTAGTTAGAATGCTGGCCTCCAGTACCAACCCAACAAGCCAGCCACCCAGCAGGACAAATTGACCAGAGGGTGGGGTGGGGGTTGGGGTGGTGGTGGTGTTTTTGTAATGCCAAGCACATCCTGGCTGCTCTACCACTGGGAAGTCCCTGTTCTTCTCCAGGCGCGCAACCTTTGTGTCTCATGCCCGCCCTGGTTTTCAGATGGAGCAGGATGTGGAGATGCTCCAAGCCGGAGGGGAGCTGCTTCTTTGCATTCAGGGATTGCCTGCTGGGAGGAGAGGCGCTGCATGGAGGCCCTGGGGACCGGAAGCCCAGGGCCCCAGTCCTGGCTGTCAACATCGAAGGAGGGGGCCAGGGCTCCGCCCGAGGTCTCCTGAAAAGCACGCAGGAGGAGGAAGACGTGGTTGGGCCCAAGAGAAAGAGACAGGCCAACCATCGCCAGAGCCAGCTACAACCTCTGTACCCACTTGACCCGGCACCCTGACCCCACAGAGTTGTGGCATCTCTCTTTGTAGCCCACCAAACTGGCTCTCCTGGAAACCACGGGATACCTCCCACCCTGTCACCCCAACCCCCTCCCAGTGGCAACCCCCAATCGCCAAGCAGAGGATGGCATTGTTGTCCATCATAAAAATCAATGGAGTTCTTTTGCTAAGTGGTCAATATTTATTTGGCTTTAGCATTGTTTAATTCAATGCATCAATTAAAGATAGTGTAATGTCTGCTCTGGTCTGCAGCCCCGGCTTCTGTGTGTCGTTACCTCATCCGCTTGCGATCACTCACGCCCTTACGTCTCTGCTCCTTTGTCCCCTTGCATAACTCAAGGACACGAGTAATTGACGTGAAACTTTTAAAAATTAATTTCGCTGCATATGCCACGCAGGGAGAGTGCAAGTCCTCCCAGTCATTTATAACGTCACGGTGATTGGTCCTGACAAAACAATACCTTACAAACTCACCAAAGTAAATTATGGCCCGAGCAAATGGCTGCTCTGCGGCAGGGCCAGAGGCTTGGAGGGGAGCCAGGCAAAAACAAAGTAATGTGCTTTTGATATTAATAACAGAGATGATATTGATCTGCAAGCTAGTGTCACTTCTCCACTCTGGCGAGGAGATTGCTCCCGGCATTTAGTCCACTGAAAGCCACTTTCCATGCGGGCCATTTAATTTTGTGAGTCTTTAATTATGTGAAATGGAGTCTAGTTAAAGGGCCAGGCCCCCGCTTTGCCGGGTGGAGGCATGGGCTGTGATTCAGGAAGCTGTCAGAAATGAATATAACTCAATTCTTAGATCTGCAAATGCAGTTGTCTTTCTAAATGTTTATTTCATCCTTGCACTTCGCTGGCCCCATGCCACCGTGCATCGGTACAGACATAGACTCTGATTACAGGATCACATTTTTCAAAGGACCTGAAGTTAATGTGCCTGTTTTCTGCATAATAAACGTCGTAACTCACGGGGACCGCCAACGCCTCTCCCCTGACAGGGGCTGGACAAACAGCAGAAGGCCTGTGTGTCGGAGCTCAGACAACCTGGGTGTCCTTGCTCAGCTCCCTTCTGGAGATTCAGGTCCTTTGTGGCGCTGTGGCCGACAGTGTGGGCAGACCACAAGCCAGACCACAGGCCAGTTGGTGTGTTAGGGGATGTATCAGATCAGACAAGGGTCCGGGAGATGGAGCAGAAGAGAACCCACACAGCAGACCACAGGGAGGTCCATAGCTCCTGCTTTCCGTGGACATTGCACATGCCTTCTGGTCACACTGGGCCCTCGTCTCTCTCCCCTCTCTCTAACATGGTGTTGCTGCCTGTCCCCGACTCATAGTGATCCCGTAGGAGAGAGTGGAATTGCCTCATAGTGTTTTCCAAATTGTAATCCCCCCACCCCTTTTTTTCAACAGCTTTATGGGCATGGAATCCACCTATCACACAATTCAATAGTTTAATCACATCAAGAAGGGGTGTACGATCATCAGCACACCCAGTTTTAGAATGTTTTCTTCAATCTTGTGCTCATGGTTACTAGCTCCCCATTTTCCCCCAACCTCTCCTGCCATACCCCCAAGGAACCATTAATCCAGTTCCTGTTTCTATAGATTTTCCTATCCTGGATTTCCTAGACAGAAAAACACCAACAAGCTAACAAGCAAAACTAACAAGAATAACAAAGTAAAACAGATAAAAACTTCAATGGAAAAGACAGCAGTAATCTTAAAGGGAGCAGGCCACCACCAAGTCTTCCCTCCTGCAGACTGGCTGGTGGGTTTGAACCACTAACCTTTCAGCTAACAGCGGAGTCCTTTAACTACTGTGCCACCAGGGCTCCTTTACAATACACATCCCTCCCTCTGTGTATCCATATGTCCTTCCAAAGGCCCTCTTTCACAGATGTACACACACGCACACACAAGACTCTAGAAACGTCCCAAGGACTCTGCTTTACAATTGTTCCTCATTTGGGCTGGTCCATCCCCTCTCCAGGTGAGCCTGTTCTGAGTGTGGCGATGGGACTCCCCTTTTGAAATGTACAGTGTCTAGAATTGAGCCTGCCCTGGGTCTTCCTGTTTGTCACCTAGGTGCCCTGTGACAGGAACAACCTGGAGGCAGTGGGCAGCTCACCCTGTGGCCTTCCTGCTCTGTAACGTTGTCCTGCCTCTTGGGTGTGCAGGAGGGCACTACAACGCAGGGCCAGGGTGGAACACACTGCTCATGCCTGGAACTCAACTCTCAGGTCAGAAGCCAAGGTCAGTCTCAGTCAGAACCCTAAAGACAATGCCAGAAAGCCTCCGCACTTGACTCAGAGGACGCTGCCTCAGAGCCTCACGCAGGCACTTTTCTCCTGTTGCACACGTCTTTCCACGACGCACTGCGTTCTCCTGGGTCCAGCCGACAGAGGGTTAGGAGCAGAAACAAGAACCTAGCCTGGCAGGAAATCGCCACGGACAGGGAGGACAGGAAGAATTCTGAAAGCAGCCAAAGAAGCCGGCTCAACTCAACAATCCTAAAGGCAGAAAGTCAACACAGCAGGGCTTTTCCATGCGAAGCGGACAGGGTCATGTGGATGAAGGGGTGTACCCACAAGTAGCTGGGGTAATATGGGGTGAGGGGCAAACCAGGCTGCTCAGCTGTAGGAGACCCCAGTGGCCTTCTATATTAATCTGTATTGCGCATCTCGTTGGACAAGGGGCACGGGATTCAGGTATTTCTACATTTGTTTGCCCACCAACGTTTTTTTTTCCTATTCCCACCGCAGATTAATATGCAGCTGAATCCACTCTAGGAGACACTGATTTACCATGATTGAACCCTTCAGTGGCAGCTGTGCTGGGTGTCACCTGTGTTTTGGGGACTTGGCAGCCATTGGTTATCCTTACAGAAATAATCACTAGGAGATCCACCTTGCTCCAATTTTTTTGGCGCACTTGGCTTAGTTAGGGGCCTATTTGTTAACGCAGGGTTCTTCAGGGACCCAGGACCAACAATGAAGCCTGTAGGAGAGATACACAGACAGAGATGGAGAAGGAAGGGGTGGGGGGAGAGGAGACTGAGAGAGATTGATTTTAAGAAATGGCTTCATCATGTACTTGTTAGATTTGTTTGTAGTTTGTAGGGAAGACTGGAAGTTTGAAAATCCAGGCTATGCTGTTGTCTTGAGACAGCATTTCTTCTTCTCTCAGAAACCTTGGTTTCTCCTCTTACGGCTTTCACTTGATGGAATGAAACCTGTTCACATTACTGAAAGAAATCTCCTTTACTTACAGCCGGTTGATTGTATCCACCACGAGTTGTAAGAAGAGTCACAACACAGACAGATAGACAGACGGGGGCACACCCATGTTCATTCGCCACGGCATTAAAAGGTTGGATACCCTAAAGTGCCCATCACTGTATGAGTGGACACACAGACCATGGTGCAACATGCTGGAATACTAGCGACATTAAAGGATCACGAGGACTTGGGAAACATCTCAGAACATGGATGAACCTGCAGGACACGATGCGCTGCGAAATCGGGCAATCATGAGAGGATAAATATTGTCTGAGGCCATCATTATAAAAAGTAAAAAAAAAAAATGAGGTTTGCACCCAGAAAGAGACATTCTTGGCTGGTTGCTAGGGATGGACAGAGATGAGAAGGGACATCGCCAACCGCAGGACAAACTTTTATTAACCTGGGTGAAGAGAAACCAACCGCAATCGGGAGGGGGCAGCACCGCGTGACCAGGGGCAAAGGAGCCCACGGGAGGCGCACAAGGGCAAAAAGGCAGCCAAGGAAACAGTGCTCCCTACACAACTCGCAGTAGTTGTCATAGAAACAACATCTCGGTGTGGAGGCACAGACAGACATGCAAGCTGGACAGATGTGGGATGGCACATGGGAGTCGCCCCCCTGGAATCTACAGATTTGGCCAAGGATGTTTCTACATCCGCATGTGTGTGGGCTGCACCTATCTCCAAGGATACTGTAGAACACATGGGGCGGGGCAAAGTCCTGAAAACTTATCTATAACCAGATACCTTGGAGGAATGAGTACTGGCCTCAGAGATTAAGGCTCACAGTCTTAGGGGACAATTAGGTCCATCGGCATCAGAAAGTCCAGAGTGTTCCACCTCCTACTTTGAGGAGTAGTGACCGGAGGCTTAAAAACTTGTGAGCAGTCATCTAAGCTGCAGCTATTGGTCTGTTGTCATCCGGAGCAAAGAAGAGGGAAGAGAAGATTCTAGGATACACTTAATCCAAAAGGTTAATTAACCACAGGAACCATAGCCCCAACTATCGGAGACTAGAAGAAATAGATGGTGCCCGGCTACCACGACTGCCCACTGATCAATAGCCTAATAGAATAAGGTGACCAGATTTTAACATTGGTAAAGCGGGACACCATTGATAAAACTCATATCCTGGCGAAATAGCCACATGGCAGCCGAAAACCGTCTACCCTAGCTTGTTGTGCATTCTTTCCAAAAATCGGGACTTTTTAAAAACGCCGCGGAATGCGGGGAAAAATGGTTAAAAATCAGGACTGTCCCGCCAAAATCAGGACGTCTGGTCACCTTATAATAGAAGGGCCTGTGTAGAACAAATGTCCAAGTAATAAAAATGACCAGACTTACTGGTCTGATAGAGACTGGTGGAACCCGACACTTTGCCCTTCAACCCAGTGTTAGGCTGGCTTCTGTAGAGCAGCAAAACCACCGACGTGTGTGTGTGTGTGTGTGTGTGTGTGTTTGCCTATGGACAGAGATTGATATAGACATGGCTTATACAGCGATAGAAATAGGCACGTGCAGTCCAGTCCCAGGCAGGCTTCTTCTGCTTCGTGGAAGCCGAGGAAAGGAAGCAGGAGGACAAAGTGCGGCAGTGGAGGGCACAGGCTGCTAGATGCAGAAGTCTGAAGTCGGCCCAGTGAAGCCACCGTCAGTAGTCCCAGGACGGATTAACACGCCATACAGCAGGTGATCGAGGAACCTGATGAAGATTCAGCTCTGGCAGAAGGCGAAGGTCCAAAGAGGATTTGAGTCAGCTTCGTGTCACTTATACAAACAGGCTTAGGCCACCACGGAGGTGTCATCAGGCTGTGGCACAATCGATCGATTGAGCTCCGCCCCTACCCTTACCCAGGAGTGTTTAGTTGACACGATCCCTAACCATCACGGGCACGCTTATCTCCGGCGTGGTTTCAGTTCCAGACACTTAAAATGTCCAGTCAAATAAAAGCCAAGCCCATAGAATGAATGGTCAGGCCACTGAGACACGCACTTCTCAGTTCAATTCACCATACGAGCCCCAGAAGCAGCCCGGGAGGAAGCAGACGTGGAAAGAGTGCTGCTATGTTGAGGGACTGCAGCCAATGTCACAAAACAAAATGTGTGTCAGCTCTTGAATGGTGACCCAATTTGCTCTATAAACTTTCCCACACTACAAATACAATGAAAAGTCAGCCAGTTGGTCCTGCATGTTCATTCTGGCTACAACATCCCCTCACAGTGACATCTGGTCTAGTGCTTGATCAAATAGACAGGCACTAAGGTTCAGCTACGTTGGCACCAAAAAGAGACCACCAGTCTGATGCTGGTGCCTTCTGGCCACGGTGACCCGCTTGAGCCTCAGGGGCCAATCAGAGCCATGGCACTTCGCTGGGAATTCTGGCCCAGATTCTGGACAGAGCTTTGAGGTCTTCGAACATGGATTATGTGGGGCCGGGGAATGAACCTTCAAAGGAAACGGAACGGGAAGGTAGAAGGGAAGCCAGGAGATTCCTGTGGGAAGAAGCAGTCCATGTGCTGAGAGGCCAAGTCCGACGAAGACAGCAGAGTCCGCTGGCTTTAGGGACAAGGAGTTCATTCGGAACTTCAGTTCGTTGCTTGAGTCAGAGGAGTGAGTGGGGGAATGAGCAGGGGGGAGAAGACAATCACAGCCGTAGTAGTAATAAAACCCAAACCCAAACTAGCTTCTGCTGAGATGAGTTGACTCAAACCTCCGTGTACTGGAGCAGGGCTGTGTCCCAGGAGTGTTCAGTGCTCACTGGCTGTGAGCCTTTGGAAGCAGGTTTCCAGGCCTTTCTTCCCAAGAACCACTGTGTGGATTCAAAGCATCCGTCTTTCAGTTAGAAGCAAAGCGCTCATCTACTGCTCATGCACTGCTCAGGGACTCCAATATAATAATGACAAACAGGACAGTTGTCAATGGAAGCCAATGCTCTCTATGAGCAGGCAGCTATCCAGAGTGACGGATGTGCTGTCTTCTCGCTGGATCTTCCCGACAATGCCCTGGGTACAAATTCACCACGGTCGCTCTAGCCGTTCCCACTCACAGTGACCCTGTAGGGCAGGATGGAGGTGCCCCTGTGGCTCCCTGAGACTGTGACTCATAGGGCGTGCGGACCCATGACAGCCTTGGGTGGATCAGGACCTCGAGGCTCAGAGAGGTTAGGTTCTTTGCCTACAGTTACACAGCTGAGAAGGAGCGAAGCTGGGATCCTGACCCAGGCCATCTGCCTCCACTGCCTATGTTCCTAGCCGGTTCACTTCTGCTGAGCAAATACACGAGGACGGCTCTTTCGAGCAGTTTGGCTGTGAAGGAGAGGGAAGAAATAGACTTGAAACAGGAGGGGGCTGTGGATGTAAACGAGGGTCTATTTTAAGCTGGGAGAGACTTGAGTGTTTAAATGTCAATAGGAAACATCCTCTTGGGAGGAGAGGGACGGCATCAGAGGGGCGGGAAAGCGCAGTGGGGGGAGGGTGTGGGGTTCCCGAGCAGGCTGGAGGGCCGTGGGGTACTAGGAGGAGGGCCCCACCCTTAGTGCAGTGGGCACGGGGAGAGAGTGGACACCCGTGTGGAGAGAAATCAGCGAGGGCAACTCCTTTCGGATGACTTTATTTTCTCTGTGAAGGGGTCTCTGAGGCCAGCTGATGAAAATGAGGGGCCGGATAAGCATTGGAGCGGAGGCTTGATGCTTCAGGAGACTGGAGAAGGTTAGAAACAACCCCGATGGAGAGAAGGCAGGATGGGGGGACTGTGGGAGAGCAGGTTTGGGTGTTGCACAGAGAGGGTAGACCAGGGGTCCTCAAACTTTTTAAACAGGGGGCCAGTTCATTGTCCCTCAGACCCTTTGGAGGGCCGGACTACAGTTTTAAAAAAAACTATGAACAAATTGCTGTGCACACTGCACATATCTTATTTTGAAGTAAAAAAACAAGAGGGGGGGGAAAAACACCCAGCGGGCCGATAAACATCCTTGGCGGGCCGATGTGGCCCGGGGGCCGTAGTTTGAGGACCCCTGGCGGTAGATGGTTGGGTTTATCCACGGTCAGGGTTTTGCAAACGAGGTGGGAAAGAGACTATGGGGAAGAGAGTTTAGGGCAGCGGCAAGAGCATTAGCCAAGCAATGGATAAAGGGGACAGTGAAGAAAGAGAGGGCTGATACCCTGGGAGGCTGTGAAGTGGTTGATGGACTGGAGGTCTGGATCAACTTAAAGGGCCATCACACAAGCTTCAAGGAGGGAGAAGAGGTTGTAGGCAGAGGGCAGGGTGCTGGAGGGGGAACAGTTCGGGGTAATGACAAGGCTTCTGATGTGACCTGGGGTTGAGGATGGAAGAAGCCAAGGTGCTGTGTGGGCGGTTCCTCTGCGCCCCCATTCATTACAGCACGGCTTAGGGTGGAAGGGAAGACATGGGGCAGATGCCACGGTTCTCCAAGCTGCCTGATTCTGAAACTCCATTCTCTGAGCGCTACTCAGATCGGATGCTCTGGGGAGCCTGTTGACCTATGACTCGTTTGGGTCCTCAGGTCTCCTGGGCAGCTCTGTGACTGCAGAGGAGAGGCTCCTCACAGGCACCTGGATGGAGCAGGTGGGAGAGAGGGTTGGTGAGAATCACTGGGGTGTGAAGGGTAGGTCCTTGAGGGGATGAAGGTGGGTCCCTGCCTCTCCAGGTCCTGCTGGCACCCCGGGTAGTGAGCCTGGGAGAGGGGCCCTCCTCTGGGCCGCTGGCAGGGAGCGAGCAGTGCCTGAGGCAGGAGGCAGGCAGGCATGGTGCGGTCCTTGCCCATCTGGGGAGCGCTTGGTGGCTGGCTGGAACTGAGCAGTGGCCGGCGTTTGGACTCGGCAGTGCGAGCCCAGCTCGGAGGCTGCGAGGCGGAGCCGTGAATGCCAACAGTCTGGAGGCCCGTTCCGGAGGGAGAGAGGCTCGAGCCCGTTCGCAGAGCTCGGCTCCCACGACAGCTCAGCAGACAGATGGACTTGGGAATCCTCGCCGCCTGGCCAGGAGGGTGTACACAGGATTGGGAATGCAGGAACCCCAGGGGGGGGGGGATGATGGGCGCTCCCAGAGATGGCCAAGGCGGAGGCCCCATGACCTGGGCTGGATTGTTAAGTAAACCAGTTGGTTGTGCTGAGCCCCATGGTCAGAGTGACCCCTGGACATTGGCCCAAGTACAACCCTGACCCTGACCTCAGACAGAGTCTTGAATCTTCTCTTAGGCTGACCTTCACCTTGACCCCAGGTTGAACTCTGACCCAGGAGCTGAGGGGAGTGAGTCCTGGCACTGATGCTAGATCAAGTCAACCCTAATTCCAGAATTCTGGTCCTGACCAAGCTCTGACTCTTGTCCCCAACTGACCTCTGACTCTGGCCTCTGCCTGACCGGGCCCTGTCCTTGGTCCCAGACTAAACCTTGTTCTTGGCCCATGAATGAGCCCTGATTCTGGCCCCAACGGAGTTCAACTCCGGCTTCTGATCAAACTCATTTATTATGGTCCTTTCAGAAGGAGGTGCAAGGTGGAGGCCTGGTGTCCAGCCAGAGGCGACAGCCATCGGAAGACACAGAGATTAAGAACTGGTGTGGGGAGGTGGCGTCAAGAGTGGTAGAGCTGATCTGAGAGAAGAGAGGCTTGGACAGAGACGAGAGGACAGTGACTCCACCGTCCCAAGCTCCAGCCTGAGCACAGAGCCCCCGTGGGTGCATGCACAGCGTCTGGGGAGGCAGGAAGCACAGGTGGGCTGGGGAAAGAGGTAGGAAAGCAGGATTCCCAAGTCAGCCAGGGAGGGATCACTGCCAGAGCGGCTTGGAGCAGACAGGCAGAACTGCTGGAGGGTTGGAGCGGTGGCCTGTAGCCAGGAGCCAAGTGACCTGCTGTGCTCAGACCGGGGAGCAGAGGCCAGTGAGGCAGCAAAGGCCTGTGTTTGGTGATCTAGGAGTGACTTGGTAAGGGCCTGTCGTGACCATGAGAGCTGTCTCATATCAGGGGCCCCTCTAGGCCTGCCACGGCTCCCAGTGCTAAGGACTAGCTCACTAGCCCCAGCTGTGCGAGGAGAGCTGCGCCTGGGGCACCCAGGCCCACTCTGCCCAGGGCCGCACTGACTCTGCAGGAGGGGCCCCTCTGAACCGGGCGAGTGCGTGTCTGTGTGTGTGTCTCAGTGTGTCTGCCTGGGTATACACGCATCTGTGTGTGTGTCTATGTGTGTGTGTATGTACGTATACCTGTATGTCTGAGTCTGTGTGTGTGTATGCCTGTGTGCCATTCTACATGTTTGTGCGTATCTGTGTGCGGATGTCTGTGTGTAGAAGCCTCTGTGTGTGTGTGTCTGTGTGTGTGGATTTACGTATAGCTGTATGTCGGTGTCTGTGTGTGTGTGTATGTCTGTGTGTCATTCTATATGTTTGTGCGTATCTGTGTGCGGATGTCTGTGTGTAGAAGCCTCTGTGTGTGTGTGTGTG
>NW_022111357.1:5414351-5432331 GCF_000313985.2 Echinops telfairi | reverse complement strand
TGTGTGTGTGTATATACGTATAGCTGTATGTCTGTGTCTGTGTGTGTGTATGCCTGTGTATCATTCTATATGTTTGTGGGTATCTGTGTGCAGATGTCTGTGTGTAGAAGTCTCTGTGCCTGTGTATGTCTGGGTGTGCCTGTATGTGTGGTTTCTGTGTTGGATGTATGCTGTGCCTATCTCTCTGTGTGCCTGTGTCTCTCTGTATATATAATTCCTGTATTTGGTGTGTATGCATGTCTGTGTGTCCTTGTGTGGGTGTTTGTGTGTAAGTCTGTGTATAATTACGTGTCTGTGTGTATCTCTGTGTGTACGTGTGTCTGTCTGTGTGATTGATTGTAGGGCACCTGGCACTGCGAACGTTGCACTGGAGATGGTGAATGAACAGCCCAAAGGAGACAACGTTGAGGCGAGTTCTACACGTGTCCTAGACAAGGCATCCTCAAACATTTCCAGTAAAGGACCATGTAGCAAGCATTTCAGGCTTTGAGGCCCGTGTGGTGGCCTCTATTATAGCTATCCAACTCCATTGCCACTGGGCCAAAGCAACCAGAGGTAATATGTAAATGAATGGGCTCCAAGAAAGCTTGATGTACAAAACCCAGAGTCAAGCCCAGTGTCTCCGTGGTCACCTGCTCACAGACACCCCTCTGCCCCACTGGAGCTTCCTGGATCTCTTCAAAGGAGACAATTTGCACTCCGTTCTTGTCCCAGTGTCTGTGACAGTAGGTAGGCACTTTAACGACCCATATTTACAGGTACAGAAACGGAGACCCATGGGCCCATGTGGCTTGTACCAGACCCCCAAGGAAGAGGCAGAGCCGACTCTTGAGCTGCCTTTGTCACATCCAGGGCCACCAGGCTCGGCTGCCACCCTGAATGGGGATGTGTCTGCACATACAAGGGGGTACAACCTCAGAGACAGGTGTCTGGAATGGACAGAACATTTCGTTTGCTCATCCACTACCAGGGGCACAGAGGATGGGGACATCCCTGGCCTGCCCTCAGGAGCGGGCAGTTGAATGCAGGCCAGAACGGGATGAAGGCCTCCAGGGGCAATCCCACTGTGGGAGACCTGCGGGACATGCATGCCTTTCCCGTTGCTAGGTGGGCAAGCTGTGACTCAGGAGAAGGGTCACGCCTGATGCTTAGCAGAGCTGAATCCTGCTCTGGGCACAGCTGGGGCCACGGAGGATGCAGTGCACGCTTCTGTTTGGGGGAGACCCTGGCAGGCTTCCTGGATGCGGCTCTCACAGATGCTGCAGCTCATGCTGGTGACTGCTCAGAGCCTCTGCCCCTGCCCATGCTGTCTCAGCAGGTCACTGTGTCTTGAAGGAGAGGGTCTGTCAACATCATCTAACCAAACTCCCATTTTACAGATGGGCAAATGAAGACAAGAGAAAGGAAGACGCTTCCTGGAAGGTGGCCCACTAGGGTCAGACATAAGCCGGAGCCTTACACTCCTAGGAAAGCCGTGTGGGTCCCCAAGTCCCTCCCGAAGTCAAGTGGCACCTCTGACCCCCAGCCTCCCAGAGGCCAGCCCGGAGGAGGAGGCCCTCTGGCTCTGAGCCCAGCCCTCTCTGCCACAGCTCAGTCCCCTGAGCGCCTGAAAACTCCTGCGCAGATCCGCTCTCTGCAGAGCACAGATTATCGCTCTTGTGCTAATTATTTTTACGATTAAAAGATGATAAATTATTAAACAAAGTCTGAAAAATGTGCCAAGATCTGCTCTGAGGCTGGGCCCGAGAAGCTGCCCCCTCGGTGTCCGCGCTAATTAATAAACGAGGCTCTCTGTGGAGAGGAGTCTGGCGGCCACATCTGGCAGCCAGGCAGGGGCTGGCAGAGGGCAGATGCTGGGCAGGCGGGGAGCAAGGGGATGCCCCAGGAGCGCCAAGTCTGGGCTTTGGTGAAAGAGAGCCCCCGTCCCTGCTCCCAGCCTAGGTCTCACCAGGGCACCCCATGGCACCAGCTGGACATCTGGCCCCTGGAAGAAGCCTAAGTGTGCAAGCTGAGAAGCCACAGCAAGTCCCTCTCTGAAGGTGCTCTCTGGGAGAATCCCAGGCATTGACAGGACGGTAGGAGATCAGAGTTCAAATCCCTGTCAGCCATCTCCTCCTTGGCCACCTAAGTGCAAGTCTCACAACGGAGCTCTAAGCTTCAGCTCCCTCAGCTGTGGCCTGGAAGGAAATGCCATCTACTACGTAAGGGTGTTGAGAATAAAATCATGTTTCTAAAGAGCACCTTGGAGCCCTGGTGGTATAGTGGTTTTGTGGGGGGCTGAGATCCGCAAGGCCGGCAGTTGGAAACCACCAGCCGACCCACAGGAGAAAGATGGAGCCTTCTATTCCTGCTAACAACTACTCAGACACTCACAGGGACATTTCCACCCTTCCTGTCAGGTCACTGCGAGTGGACACCCACTCAGTGAGTGTTCCAGAGAGCATCTAGCTCATAGCAGATGGTCAGTACATGTTGTTTGGGTTGAGATGAAGCGTGGTCTTATTTAACCCAGCTCTGAAGGTACCGTTAAAAATCCACACGGACCACAGTTTCCTTCTCTCCGGGGAGCTCTGGTAGTGGAGTAGTTAGGCGTTGGGCTGCTAACTGCAAGGTCAGCGGTTTGAAACCACTAGCTGCTCTGCAGGAGAAAGATGAGGCTTTCTATTCCCATAAGGAGTAGAAACTCACGGAGGCAGTTGTACCCTGTGTCCTATAGGGTTGCAATGAGTTTTGGCCATGACTTGATGGTAGTGAGCTTGGTGGTTTTTAAAAAAATTATCTGTAAAATGGGTGTGATAATTCCCGGTTCTCAGGCCTGCTGGGAGGATCAAGGGAGACCCTGCATGTAAGGTGTCCCAGAGTATGTGCGTAGCTGTGCTTGTCGGAGCCTTTCCATGACAGTTCAGGTAAGCTGCTGTCGAGTTGGCCCCCGACTCATGGTGACCCCTTGCCCTGTGAGATCAGACTGGTGTCACCAGAGAGAGGGCTTTCATTGGCTTGCCTTGGGGAGGTAGATTGCCAGGTCTTTCTTGCTAGCCTGTCTAAGTCTGGAAGCTCCGCTGACGCCTCGGCAGTATTGCAGGCACATGCAAGCCTGCAATGACTGTGGGTGGGGCTGCACTTTAGGTAATGGACTGGGGATTGAAGGTGGGATTCCTGCATAGGAGGGGAGAATCCTACCCCTGAACAGCCACTGTCCCCTCACAATAAGTGCTCAGGCCAACTCCAGTGCACAGAAGTGTCAACACATGAGCTCTTCTCCTCCCATACTGGCCACTTCTCTGCCTCTTTGCTGGTTGTCCTTGCTTCCTCATCTTCACTCTTGGAATGCCCCTGCCTCAGACCCTCCTCTCCCTCAGCCATCTTACCAATCTAGGTGGTGATAATGCCTGGAACCCTAGTCCAGTCCTCCCAGGGAACTCCAGACGCCTCTATCCAGCTGCCCAAGTACTTCCAACACACCCCAAATGGGATTCCGGATCTTCCTCTGCAGACCTGCTCCACCCACAGCCTTCCCCACCGCAGTGAACGGCACCTCCATCCTTCTAGCCAATGGTGACCTCTCCGCATTGTCCTGGACTCTGCTCTCTCTTTTATATCACCTGCAGGGGCCTCTGGGACAATCTCACCGATCTCGTCGCCTCCACGTCTTGCCTGGGTTCTTGTAGGAGCCCTCTCATCGCGGGAGTCCATGTATTCCTGCAGTCTGCTCTCCACACCGCAGCCCTAATGACCCCTTCATCACACCGGGCAGATGCCATCACGCCTCTGCTCACAGTCCTCCACAGCCCCCCATGCCCATCCCTCATTTTTACCAAGGCCACAGGGTCCTCCGCCATCGGAACCTCCGCTCTCCATGTGTGCTCTGCTGCCCCCGGCCCTGTCCCAGCCAGGTCCAGTGCCTTGTTCGCCTTGGGCATGACAGGGATGTGCCACCGGAGGGTCTTTGCCCTGCCTGTCCACTCCTCCGGGGGCACACTCCCCTCAGGTAGCTTTGTGCTCCCTCCCTCCCTGTCTTCAGACCTCCTTCTCAGTGAGGCTGACCTTGATCCTCCTATTTAAACACACTCCCCTTTGTGGTCCTCCACGTGCTCCTACCGCTCTGTAGTATAAGCTCATCATCTTCTCACAAGGATGCGCTGCATTTTGCTGTCCTTGTCCCTGTCTGCCCTCTCCCTCTAGTGCGGGGTCCTCGAGGCCATGGTTTGTAACCTGTTTGGGGCATTGCTGTGTTCCCTGGGCACCAGCCCCAGGTCTGGTGCAGAGCACATGCTGGTGGCACACAGAGGTGGGTATCTCCATGCTTGCAAAGAGCAGCCGGTTCTCAGCAGAGGGAGCACATGTGAGTAGGCCCGAGTTGACACATGGGCTTATTTCTGCTCTGTAACTACCAGCCATGAAACCTTGGTTGAGGAGTTAATATTTTCCAGACTCAGTTTCCTTATCTATAAAATGGGAGTGGTAAGTTCTAATTCTCGTTTTTTTTGGTATCCATAAAGAGGGGTACTCTATGGGTCTAAATACAGGCATATACATATGTAAATATATTTATATATAATGATAGGGAAATAGAGCTATGTGCATATATTCATAGGTTCAGTATTAAGGTAGCAGACAGACATTGGGCCTCTATGCAAGTCCTCCCTCAACACAAGAACACTTTGTTCTAATAACACGGCATTCCGTGATGCTCACCTTCCCAATATGATCGCTGAAGACAAAATGGGTGCATAGCAAATGTGGTGAAGAAAGCTGATGGTGACCGGCTATCAAAAGATATGGCATCTAGGATCTTAAAGAATTGAAGATTAACAAGCAACCATCTAGCTGAGAAGCAACAAAGCCCACCTGAAAGAAGCACACCAGCCTATGTGATCATGCAGTGTCGATAGAAACAGGTATCAGGCATCAAAGATCCAGAACAAAAAAGTCATATCAATGTGAATGAGGGGCAGTGCAGAGTGGAGACCCAAAGCCCATCTGTACACAATTGGACATCCCCTCACAGAAGGGTCACAAGCAACAGACGAGACAGTCAGGCTGCAGTATAGCACCGATGAAACATACAACTTTCCTCTAGTTCTTTAATGCTTCCTCCCCTCCACTATCATGATCCCAATTCAACCTTACAGAGCATGTACACTAATACAGATAAGAGCTGAAAACACAGGGAATCCAGGACAGATAAACTCCTCAAGACCAATAAGGGGAAGGTGGGGGAGAAAAGGGGAACAGATCACAATGATCTACATATAACTCCTTCCCTGGGGAACGGGCAACAGAAAAGTGTGTGAAATGAGACATCAGTCAGTGTAAGACATGAAAAATTTTTTTAAATAAATTATCAAGGGTTTGTGAGGGAGGGGGCGGTAAAGGAGGGGGAAAATGAGGAGCTGATACCAAGGGCTCAAGTAGAAAGAAAATATTTTGAGACTGATGCTGGTAACAAATGTACAAATGTGCTCGACACAATGGATGTAAGTATGGATTGTGGTAAGAGCTGTCTGAGCCCCCAGTACAATGAACAAAAGAAGAGGGGCACTCCATGTAAAGATTCTGACATGGACCGAGGGCTCCATTAACGATAACTGAGCACCGGCGCCAAACCAACTAAATTCACTGTCACCGAGTTCACTGGGACGCCGTGACTCTTTCTGGGAATGGAAAGCCTCCTCTTTCTCCCGAGGCCTAGCTGATGGGTTCGAACTACTAACTTTGTGGTAAGCAGCTCAATGTGTAACCCACCTCGCCATCAGAGGGTCAGAAGTTCAAAACCACCAGCTACCAAGGCCTTCTACTCCTGTCAACATTGACGGTCTCGGAAGCCCAGCGGACACTTCTCCCCTGTCCTACAGGGTCACCGTGACTCAGAATTGACTGGATGGCAGTGAGGGTGGGCTCAGTTTATCCCCCTGATGGGTGCAAATGGTTCATGTGCTCGGCTGTGACTAGAAAGGTTGGTAGTTTGATTCCACCCAGCGGTGCCCTGGTGATCTTCTTCCCCGGAAATCCATCGCTGGAAACACCTGTAGAGCACAGGTCTGTTCTGACACACGTACGGTTGCCATGCATTTGAATCAATTCAACCGCATGCTAACTATGAACACAACAACTTTAATGCACTTAAGTTTCCCTCACACTGTCTGCCTGCCTGTCTGCCAGACTTTTGGCCCTACCAGTCTGGAGGGGTAGGCCCCAAAGCAAACAGGCCGTTTCAATTTCAATTTGAGATCAGCCAAGAGGCAGGGAGGCATCATGCAGGAGGTGGTGACTGAACCACAAGCTGACATATTTAGATTTCAGGGGGGTCGGGGTGGGGAGCAAAGAGTGTTTCAGATGGAGGAATTGCGTGTGTTAATGGGCCAAGGCTTGACAGCCCCAGGAGGCATGCTCTGGGAACGGCAGGTTGTCAAGTCCTGGAGAGAAGGCAGGTGCCCAGAGCCAGGGTGCTGGCGGGAGGGGTCCCCAAGGGGAAGGAGGCCTGCTTGGGTCTCCTGATTCCGCCTGGGCCCCTGTCCTCAGCATGAGCAGATGGGGCCCAGGCCCACCCTCTTGGTTTCCTAGAGGGAGGGAAATGGTCTAATTGCCAGAAACACAATAGTAGTAAAATAACTACTGTAGTTCACCGAGTCTAAGGTGCACAATTCTTTTGCCGTAGAGGTTGCAAGGTGGGCTGTGATCTGTGAGAGCAGCAGGTTGAAACCCTGCTGCCTGCTCTGTGGAAGAAAGACAGGACTTTCTACTCCCATAAAGAGCTACAGTCTCAGCACCTGCGGGGGCACTCCTACCTTGTCCCATAGCATCACCGAATAGGCATCCCCTCAATGGCTGTGAGAGAAGGAACATTGTAACATTATAACTCCCATTATGACCCTCTAGGACAGGAGTCCTGGTGGCATGGCGGTTATGAGTTGGGTTGCTAACTGCAGGGTCAGCAGTTCAAAACCACCCATCAGCTGCTCCTTCGGAGAAGGATGAAGCTTTCTACTCCCATAAGCATTTAGTGTCTTGGAAACCCTCCGGGGGCAGTTCTGCCCCGTCCTCATTTGCTCTGAGTCAGAATCAACTTGATGGTACCGAGTGGGAGGGAACCCTATATGGTCACTGAGTCGTCGGACGGACGGCGGGCATGTGCGTGAGAAACACAGTCGGTCAACATTGGCTGTGGTCTATGGCTGAAGACCCATGTGAGAGAGCAACGTGCACCTTAAACTTGCTGCTCTCCGGCCCTGAGCCTGGCTCTGCACCAGGCACTTAAGAGATAGCATCCCATTGAATCCTTCCCATCAGTTGATAAGTACCCAGGTATGGATTGTGATAAGAGATATAAGAGCCCCTGATAAAATGATAAAAATAAAAGAGACAAATGCATGATTTCCCCGCTTTACAGATGTGACAACTGGCTTAGAGAGATTAAGTAACTTGCCACCCAGCTCATGAGCAGCGGAGCCAGGGTGACTCCCAAGCAGTGAGTGCATCACGCGTGGTCTTCCACGGGAAATGGAGTGTGTAATGTGGAGCATGCAGGGGAGAGCAGGCAATTGGCCATGGAGAACAGGAAGCAGTGGCTCTGTTGGTCCAGGGGCGAGACCCCCTGCACCAGAGCAGTCACCTGTGACCGGCCTGGCCTGCCCCGCCCCCCAGCACACACGCCCCCACTTGTCTGCTTAACCCAGATGGGCCTCCCTGGACGATGCTGACCTCTCGGCTTTTTGAAAGCCACTAACCTTCAGGCCGCAGACGTTTGGTGACCAGGTGAGCAGCATCCTGGTAACTTTTCAGCTTTTCCAGAAGGCTGTGACCCCCCATCTCCTCTTGTTGGGCGGTGGGGCTCTCCATCAACACCCCCCCCCTCCGTTTACTCACTCCATCGCCCTAGAAAGGGTTGGAACCAATGGGTTAACTTGCTTTCCCTATTAAATATTTACATAAACACGCTCGGGAAGGTGTGGGTAAGTTATCAATAATGCAAGGCCAGCCTAGGCTCGGTGAGAGCTAAGAGACCCAAATTGTATCATCATAATCCATTATTCACATATAATGCGTCTATTCTCCTCCATTAGCGCAGGCAGGAAATGCCCCTGAGTGCCGGGCAGGGCTTTGGAAAGCGCAATAAATGGCGGATAGACACATGGCGGGAGGGTGGCAGCTGTAGTTAAACAAGTGTAAATTAGTGCCCAGTCTCGCTTGCTCGCAGCCTGCCTCCTGAGCGGTGGACACAGGCCCGGCAAGAGCAGGCCGGACTCGCTATCCATCCAGACCAAGGCATGGCCTCCACCCCCGAAGCTCAGCGTCCCCCCTGCTGGCCACGTGGGTAACCGTGGGCGCGGGGTGGGGGTGCCGGCTTCAGCGTCTGGGGGGACCAGTTGGAATCTCAGCTGCGCTGCTGAGTGATGCCCAAATGAGCCTCCGGAACCCACTTGTAAAATGGGGGCCGGAGTCCCCACCTCACAGGGTGGTCGCAGGAAGAGAATAAATGAGGACGCGCTTGGCAGCCTGGAGGCCCCGAGCGCACGAAGCAACACCCACCCTCTTCACCTCCCCTCCCTCCCCCCGTTCGGAGTTGGGACCAAGGCGAAGATGGACGATGGGAGAGGGCTGGAAAGCCTGACTTTGCAGCTTCTCCGGTCCTGCAGGAGGCTCCGCCCCCTGACCACCACGTGCAACGCGCGATCTCCCAGCCCGGCGGCACTGTGACCATCGCGACTGGTCCTGACTTCAACCCTCCGACGCCCCACACCCTCTTTGCCATCACCACCTATTCCCCCGGGAGCCAGGCTGTACAGAGCCGCTTACTTGTGCGGCTTATTTATTTTCTCTCCCTTCCTCTTGTCGGCTGTTTAGATGAACCCAGACCCAAAAAGCTCTCGCTCCTCATTTCTTGATTACTCATGAACTGGAAGAGGCGGTGCTTGTTATCATGATTAAGTTTATTTTATTGTGAATTGAATGAAAGTATACGGAACAGAACCAAAAAACCCAACCAAACTCATCGCCACCGAGTTAACACAGACTCAAAACAAAAGAAAACAAAACCAAAAACCAAAAAATGCCACTGACTCATAGCGAGCCTACAGGACAAGGTGGGACTGCTCCTGTGAGTTTTTTCTCTTTATAGGAGTAGAAATCCCCCGTCTCTCTCTCCTGGGGAGCTGGCTGGTGGTTTCTAACGGGTGACCTTGCGGTTGACAGCCCAACGTGTAACCATTACACCACCAGGGCTCAGACAGTATTCAGAGGAAGTCAGTTTTCCACTGAACGGTTCATACACATGTTGCTTCATGTTATTGGTTGCAATCCCCACAGTGTAGCATCACGTAGTTCCCTTCCTTCCTGTGTTTCCTGTTTCCACTCCTCCTTCTGAACTTTGTCCTTAGGTAGATGCTGCCACTTTGAGCTCAAATGGTTGATTATTGTAGGGTGTGCATATCTCTCTTGTGTTACTCTTCCCCTTATAGACTTGTCTATTGTTGGACTAAAGTTAAGCCACAGGGTAGAGTTCAGCTTCAGACCTAAAGAGTGATTGAAGGCCATGCACAGTCTTAGGGGATCCACCAGTCTCTCTCCAGCCAGTAAACCTGGTCTTTTCTATGATTTGAGTATTGTTCCACCTTGTCTTTCTCCTCTATCCAGGACCTGCTAATGTGACCCCTTTCAAAGCAGCTGTAGTGGTAGCCGGGCACCATCTAGTTTTTCTGGTCTCTGGGTCTTGGAGGCTGAGGTTCCAGTAATTTTTTAGTCCAGTAGACTAATTGTTCTCCTGTGTCCTAATTGCTCTCAATCATATTTCCTCTGGATGGAGGGAGGCCAATCCTTGCACCTCATATGGCCACTTACAAGCTTTGAGACCCCAGTTCCTACTCAGCGAGATAGGGTGGTAGACATTATCTTTGTGAACCATGGGTATGCCACTCGACCTTGGAATCCCCTGAGACTGTAGTCCTGGTTCCTTGGGCTCCATCACTCATTCCCTCAAAGTGGTTATGTTTAAGACGTTTTCAGGACTCCCCCCCCCCCTCCGCGTGCCCCATCGTGCTCATGAATGCACTCATATTACTTGCAGCAAAGGTAAATACACAGGTACAAATGTCTTCTGTTAAACTTACATATACGAGCATTTGTGGGTATACTCCCACTGCCCTCCCCACCCTCCAGCCTGCATGTCTGTGATGTGATGTCCCGATAGCTCCACACTTCCGGCTTTCCTCCTAGTCCTTCCTTCAGTCTAGCTTATCACCTGTCAACTTGAGCAGGTGTACGTGAAGATTTCTTCTTTGTTTCCTTACATTTTATTTTATTAGGGGCTCTTACAGCTCTTATCACAATCCATACATATAGCCATTGTGTCAAACACATCTGTACATATGTTGTCATCATCTTTTCAAAACATTTTCTTTCTACTTGCGTCCTTGCTATCAGCTCCTCATTTTCCCCCTTCCCTCACCCACCCTCCCTCTCCCATGAACCCTTGATAATTTATAAATTCTTCTTTTATGTCTCACACTGACTGCTTCATCCCTTCACCCACTTTTCTGTTGTTTGTCCCTTTGGAAGGGGGCCATATGTCGATTATTGTGATAGATTCCCCTGTGTCCCCGGCCCCCCCGCCCCCATTCCCTTACCATTCTAGTATTGCTACTCCCTTTATTGCTCCTGACAGGTTTATCTGTCCTGGATTCCCTGTGTTGAGAATTCTTATCTGTACCAGTATACATGTTCTGGTCTAGCCAGATTTGTAACGTAGAATTGAGGTCATGATAGTGGGGGGGGAGGGGGGAGCATTAAAGAACAAGAGAAAGGTTGTGTGTTTCGGTGCTATACTTCACCCTGACTGGCTCATCTCTTCCTTGTGGCCCTCTGACAGGGGGTGTCCAATTAACGTGAAGATTTCTATACCATCTATAGATCAACGAAATTATATCGCTAGTATAAGGAACTTTTTAAGGATCATTTGAACTCTAGGCACTTTTTGCCTGGTGCCAAATCCATGCCTTGTGCCTTATTTTAGATCCTACTGCCCATAAAAGACGTTCACTGTACTAGCTGTATGGCTGTATTAGTCTAGGTACTTTAGAGAAACAAATCCACAGCAACTCATGTATAAGAGAGTTTTATGTAAAGAAAGTGTGCATCACGAAAACATCCCAACCCAATGTTGCCCAAGCTCACAAGTCCAACATTAACCCATTAACCCAACACCAGTCCACAAAGTCCTCCACCTCACAAAACAGAGGCAATGATGCTGACTGCAGGAGGAAAGCTGAGTCAGTGAACGAATAAGCATCTCAGCACTAGCAGGGGTCTCCATATGGCTGCTCCAGCACCCAGGGCTGCATCGGGATAGGTCCATGTGGCTTCTCCTTGGGGATGTCTTGTAGGAAGTCAATCTTGCAAGCTGAAGCAGGGAACTGCTAAGGCAGCTGCACCCTGGTGCGACCATCACAAAGCAAGAGACCCGAGAACTAGAAAGGCGGGGCTCACCACCCATTTATCCCTCTGCCTTTCAAATAGCCCCACATGTGATTATCGGCCAGGCTGGCACAATTAACTAACTCAATGGCTTTGAGTAGGTTACAACCCTGAGTCTTATGAAGATTTTAATAACTGTCTCACAGGCTAGCTTTAATGAGCTGCTCTGTCCGGGAGGAGCAGTGAGTGGATTTGAATCCTGTTTTCACCACTTATTAACTACGTGACCTTGGACAAGTTCTGAAACCTTTCGTGCCTCCATATTTTCACCTGTTCAGTGGGGATATTAGCAGGGTCGCCATGAGTCAGAACTGACTCGATGGCAGTGAGTTTTGAGTGGACCCCATATTGATGTTGTGCGGTGCTTAAAGTATTGCCTCAAACACAGGAAGCCCTCTGTCAACATGGCTTTAGCGTCATGACAGGACTAACGCCATGCCTGCAGTCAGAACCTGGGGGTTCATTGCAGCTACATAGACAGCAGTCTTCTTACTCAACTAAGAGTTCCTTGACAGCAGGGGCCACACCCTTCACGCCTGACAACAATTCTGTTTTCTCTCTGTTTTCTTGATCAGCCTAGTCAGAGGTGTTTTGGTTGTTGTTCATTTGAACATCTTTTCAAATAATATAATTTGATTGCTTGATGCCATTGTCTGTCTGTTTTTAGTATAAAAGAGAGAATCAAACTTTTCTTTGTTATTTTTCTTTCCCATTTCTTATTTTAATTTTCTTCTTGTTGTTGCATCTGATGGTTGATTTGAAACCTTTTTCTCTTCCAGTATCAACTCTTCCAGTTAGAGGTTTCTCTGAAAAGGACGCATGAGACGCTCCCACTGGATAGGGTGGGAGACCAACGGGGCACAGAACTCCCAGGCCGAAGAGAGAGCAGGCTTACAGGTGGTCAGTGCCTGGCGGGACCTCAGAGACGATAACTCTTCCCCTTCAGATGGGGAACTGAACCCACCCCTGTGTTAGAACCACAACCATTCAAATTAAAGGGGCAGAGGCTCGGGGAAGGGGAGGAAAGGAAATGGGTAGCACAGGGGGGGCCCTGGGACGAGAGATGGTAGTTGAGAGGACGGCCGAGGATGAGTTGAAACAAAACCAGTATGCACTGTTGAATGTAAAACGCATAATCTGCTCTGTAACCCATCACCCAATTCCCTTTAAAAAGTCAGAAAGTCACTGAAAATAAGAGATGATGCCTGGAAACCCCTCAGGGTGTCCCTGGCCCGCGGGGTCTCTGTGATTGGAATCGACCTGGCGGCAGTGGGTTTGCCTTTTGTTTTCAGGATCACCGTCTAACCACCCCGAAACCACCCCAGTGGCTTACACATCAGCCTTGTCTGTGCTCCCAATTCTGCCATTTGGACTAGATTCCACTGGCTGACGCGTCTGCTCGCCTTGCCAGCGCTCGTACGTGAAGCTGCCTGGGGCTGCCAGGTAGACTGGGTTCAGACAGGCGGTTGAGTGGGTAAAGCGGTGCTTCAGATGTCACCAGCCTTCAGTCAACATTAGCTTTTAGCAGTGTTACAGCACCTAACGCCATGTCTCCGGTCAGAACCTGGGGGGCCTGGGTTGAGACAGGCTGTGGGATGGTTGGGCCTGACTTTCGATGGGACTTCTTAACTCGCTCTCTCCAGTAGACTAGCCAGACGTCCCTTGCAGCAGCTCAGGGTTGCAAAGCGTGCCGATGCGAAAGCTTCCAGTAAACCGCGTGCTGTGTTAGTGCTGTGTTACCTCGACTGCTTCCCACCGGGAAGGTGAGCCGCAGGACAAGGGGTGAGGAGCACGAGGCATGGTTTCCTGGAGGCTGCACTTGGCACGTGTCCAAGTAGATTTTGCGGGTGATTGGGCAGAAACAAACGAACAAAACCAAACCCCATGCCCTCGAACTGATTCCAGTGCCTATAAATACCAGTAAAGTCACATTGGTTGATAACACTCATTTCTTCTACATACTTAGTACCTGTATATACATATATACACATACGCATTTTTATATAATTGTTCTGATGGTTAAGCTCTCCACTCACAATCGTGGGCCTGCTTAATCTACCTTTGGTTCCTTTAAATAATAGTTTAAATAATAATTTTATTGGGGGCTCTTACAGCTCTTACACAATCCATACATCCATTGTGTCAAGCACATTTGTACATCTGTTGCCATCGTCCTTTTCAAAGCATTTTCTTTCTACTTGAGCCTTTGGTATCAGCTCCTCATCCCTGACCCTTTGGTTCTGTTAGGGTTAGAATCTTGTCCTTTCAAACTATTGATGGTTCACGGGCATTTAGGATCCTTGAGACAGGCCATCTTCCTGAAGGGCTGACCCTTCTATCATCATGAACCACCCCGCTGTATCCCTGGCAATATACTGTGTTTGGAAGTCTACCCTCTAGGTACTTTGTGATTGATGTTTGCATCTTGGTACCTTTAACTCTTTGTTTTCACTGGTGGATTTTTGGGAGTAGATATAGCCAGGTGTGGTGGTTACATAATTACATAATTTCACATCAACTTGAAATGTAGGGTGAAGTCTAGTCTGTCAATCAGGTGGCTCCTTGTGGCGTGACCTCCTCATAAGGAGGGTCCTGGGAACCTCCCCCACTCTCTCTGCTTTACCTTCCTGCTGGCTAGCCACACTGAGACCTGCCAGAGCCCTGAGATGCTTCCATCGCCACACGATCCACAAGACTTTTCACCCACTGGCCTGTGATCTTCCTGCATCCTGCATCAATGCATGTGGCTGCGGGAGTCTCAGGAGGGACGTGTGGACTATTATTGGATGTATAGACTTGAGTTGGACTGGACTGGGATGCTTCATTGGTGCATAATTACTTCTTGATATAAGACTCTCTCTTATATATGTATGAGTGTCAAGGAATTTGTTTCTCTCGTCCCTCTGGACTACCGCATCAGGCCTTTCTGCCAAGGTGCCTTCCTCAGGAAGCTGTGCTGAAATGTGTTCTCCATGGGCGACCTTGCCGATATTTGAAATACCAGCAGTGTTTGGAGTTCCAGCATCGTGACAACCTGTAAGCCACCACAGAATGACAACCTGACAGATGGGCGGTAGAAATAAAATAATGGGGAGGTGCTAAAAGGCTGCGGCTGCTGTTAGGTGCCACCAGGTCGGTTCTGATCCACAGCGAGCCGACATACAGTGGGACGAAACCCTGCCTGGCTTCCGGGCCATCCTTACCATGGTTACGCAATATGCCCTACCAACGCCACAGTTCAGAGGCATCCCCTCTGCTTCCGTCTTCCTTCCGCATCCTCCCGCTTGCCCCTGCCCACGCGGTGACTGAACGCACCACGGCTTGGGTCAGGCACACCTTCGTCACTCAGGTGACATCTTTGTTTTGGAGTACTCTCCGAGAGGCCATTTGTCCTTGGATTTCTTGACTGCTGATTTCACGCGTGCTGATGGTGGAGCCAAGGAAAATGAAACCCTTGATGGCGTCAATGTTTATTATGTTTATCACGAGGTTACGGATTGGTCCAGTTGTGAGGACTTCAAAATTTATTTTTTCATGCTGAGGAGTCCTGGTGGCATAGTGGTTACAGGTTGGGCTGCTAACTGCAGGGCCAGCAGTTCAAAACCACCAGGCACTCTGAGGAAGAAAGACGGGGCTTTCTACTCCTGTAAAGAGATGCTGTCTCAGAAACACACAGGGGCCATTACATTCTGTCCTATAGGGTTACTGGGAGCCGGTATCGACTCGTTGGCAGTGGGTTTGGTCTTTGGTTGATGGCCCTTATGTCCTGCTGGGCAGTGAGGGTGGCAAGTCCGATGCAGTCTCCAACCTATGGGACACACTGCTTGGTGGCTATGCTGATCAGAACAATTGCAATGGCAATAACAATAATGGTTTCCATATATCATGAACTTATAACGTGCTTATAATACATTAACACATAGCACCAGTCCTGGAGTCTGGTGGGAGCAATGCTGGGGGCACTGGGGGTTGTTAACTACAAGTTCAGCAATCTGAATCCTTCAGTCACGCCAAGGAGCAAAGATGAGGCGTGCTGCTTCGGTACAGACTGGTCACCTCGGACACCCGCAGGGGCCATCCTACCCTGTCCTAGAGGGTGAGTGGTGTAATGTGACAGAGCCAGGGTTAGTTCTACAGCGGTACTCCACTTAACCTTCATGACTTTCTGGGGAACTCAGCGTCAACTAAAAGCCTCACTTTCTGGATGAGGTGCCAAAGGCTCAGAGGTTATGCCATTTCCTCAAGGTCACACATCAAGTCCGTGGCGGTTGAAGAACTTGGAATCCAGGTCCTCCTGCTCCCACAGATTCACTTACAGCGTTTTCCCTCAGAAGTAGCTTCTGAGAAAAGAAGAGAGTGGTTGGTTCTGTCGTCCCTTGCTCAGTGCGGGTGCTGTGGAGAGACTCCGCCCCGCCACAGGCGATGGGAGTCCTGGTGTGGTGAGCAGGAATAAGGCCCGGCTCAGCGTGCGAGGCAATGACTGTGAGGAAGGGCTGTCCAGGGGCTTGCTTGGGCAGCAGCCCAGGCGGCTAGTGTGACATCTTTACTATCTGATTAATGGGTCCTTTGGGGCAGCAGGCATCCAAGGCCGTGCTGAGGTTATAGGCCTGGGGACCAGAGAAATAAATAGCCTTCAAAGACCTCACCCTGTGGGACGAGGATGTACAATCAAGTCCCCAGCCCGCTGAGGCTTATACTTAGGGAGCAGTCAGGGCTGGTTGTCCTGGAGTCTGGTGGGAACAATGCGGGTGGCTCGGGGCTGGGGGTCTCTCAGTCACTGACCTCGTCTCGTGAGGGAAGAACTGGGGCTTGGCCCACCATTCTGGCCCCTGAGAAAGGCGAGGAGCCAGGACCCAGAGATACCCCAGGCTCTCGGCTCTGTAGATAATTAACTCACGGCGTCAGCCAGGGTTCTCTGATGAGGGGTTTAAGAGTCTTGTGCTGGGGAAGAACTCCTTTTTTTTTAGGAACTTTTTAAAAAATGGTGAATTGGGTGAAGGTTTGCAGAGCAAATCATTTTCCCTTCGTTCGTAGTTTGTTTCATGTCATCGATCATAATGCCTGCAATGTGACACCACCCGCCCACGTCCCCCATGGGTTCCCCATTTCCTTTCCTTCTTCTGTCCTGACCCTTCTGAGCTGGGGCCTGCGGTAAATGCTGCCCTTTTGATCCCACGTGGCTGCTGGTTCTAAGACACACATACCTGCCCAGGGTTATTGTTCACCTGATAGACCTGTCGATTTTGGGGCTGAAAATTGAGTCACGGGGTGGGTTCAGCTCCAGACCCCAAACAGGACTAAGGGCCACGGTCACGAGAGTTCCACTCGTCGCTCCGTGACCAGTCAGCGTGGTGTATTCTATGGTTTTGAGTTCTGTTCCTCATCCCCCCTCTATCCGGAACCTTCTTAGGTGATCCTTTCAGAGTGGTTGGAAGTGGTAGCTGAGTGCCGTTGACCATTTCTGGGTTCAGGGTTATGAAGGCTGACGTTCACATGGTCCATTCATCCCGGGACTAATCGTCTCCACGTGGCTTCAATGATCTTCACTCACTTTTCTTTGCTCTGGATGAGGAGAGACCAATGGCTGGGCCTTAATGGCACTGGTGACCTCTTTAGCCACAGTTGCTCCGCACCAAATGAGGATGTCAAACATTGTCTTTGTGGACGATGCTATGTCCAGTTGACCTTGGTGTCCCCTGAGACCATCGTCCTGAGCTCCCAGGCCCAGGGACTGATCCCTTGCAAGGTGTTTGCTAATGTCTGAAAAGTTTGCGTAACTTTGCTCCCTGTTTGCTCTGCCACAGTAGTGGATATCTTTGTCACAAAGGTCAACAAACCCTAAAACTCACTGGCATCGAGGGGTTCTGACTCATGGAAACCCGATAGGACAGAGTAGAACTGCCCCTGAGGGTTTCCAATACTGTGGCTCTTTGCAGGAGTAGAAAGCCTCATATACAAATATCCTCTGTCAAAAACATGTACATATACACAAGGGGGTACCAAAAACCACCCGGATTTTTAAAGCTATTTATTTAACAAAACAACCGTATCACCCTCAAAGTACTCTGTATTACACTTAAGACACTTGTGAAATCTGCAATTCCATTCTTGGAAACATTTTTCAAACTTATCTGCTTTGATGGCTGATGGCACCTCCCTTGTTTTTTTTCTTCACCACTTCTACATAATCAAATTGCTGTCCTTTCATGTCCACCTTCATTTGTGGGAACAAAAAGAAGTTGAACAGAGTGAGGTCAGATGAGTAAGGTATGTGGGCCCAGAGAGGCGTGCTGTTTTTGCACATTGAGATGGCTGTGTGAGCAGGTGCATTGTCATGGTGGCAAAACCAGTCCTGTTTGTCACAAACCAGGCCTTTTTAGTCACACACTGTAACACTATCTTTTCAGAACCTCTCAATAGGAAACTTGATTAAAAGTCTGACCTGGTAGAACGAACTCCTAATGTACTAACAAAACCAAACCCAAATGAACATTGTCTTTTTTTTTTTTTT
>NW_022111357.1:5387755-5412645 GCF_000313985.2 Echinops telfairi | reverse complement strand
AACCCAGAGCGAGTTGTTCGATGCTCACCTAGTGGGAAACCACGTGCCACAACAGCGTACTCCACTCAGTGGAGCTTTCCCCCATCTTTCTGGCACCCTCTCATATGTATATGGATATAATATATATGTATGTGTGTGTGTTTGTATATATATTGGGTTGGGTTGCAATCCATATGGTCAGCAGTTTGAATCTAGCAGCAGCCCCAAGGGAGACAGACTGGGTTTTCTACCCCTGTAAACAGTTACAGTCTCAGAAACCCACAGGGAGTCACTGTGAGTCAGCACTGAGTCGATGGCAGTGGGGTTTGGGCTTGGAGTATAGTCCCACACTCCTTATGACACTCGATCAACTCTCATGTCTGTGCATCTACTGGCAGATCACAGTTTTTGTAGGAGTGTCGATGTAACAGTGTTTACCTCTGTTGCCTCTAGGGAGGGGCTTTTTGGTGATCATGGGATCTGGTCAAGCAGCGGCTGCCGGTCTGTACTTAGGCACCAGCCGGGGCTATGTCAGCACAGCTGGTAGCTGGGAAGGAAGGAAGGTAGATACCAAGAAGAAAAGGAGTGCAGAGAAGAAGGAGGACCCGAAGGACGGATTTGGAACCCACACGGATGAGCAGGAGCACACAGGACAAACTGGAGCCCAGAGCTGACTCATGGGGACCTGGGTTGGTCCCACCCTACCTCTGAGCCTCCATCTGCAGATTTAGCATGTTTTACCGCCAGGCTTGTCCCAGAATTTAGAGAAGCCGAGGAGGAAATCTGGCAGGGTCTGCAGTTGCTACAAGTTTGGTGGTCGCTGGCCCAAGCCAATAGGGTCGGCCAGCCAATGGGCGGCAACATGTGTGAGCTACGCTATTGTCTGATCAGACACTGCCCTTCTGTTGCAAACAGGACGCTGCTTCACTTTTGCTCCCAAATCTCATGCAGATTTTTCCTGTGGCCGACCTTAACTCAGAACAACTCACTGTGTGAGTATCGCTCAGTCCTCATTCTTCTCTTAGTCTCAGCTCCCTCATCTGTGAAATACACACATATGGTCTCGGTGGTTCCTCTTTCAATGGTAAAGATGAAAAACAAGAGCAAAGGAAGCTTTGTCTCCATGAAATAAACCTGCAGATCTCCCCGACTTGGAGGCTCCAAGTGGGGTGCCCTGGTCTAGGTCCCTCCTCTGACTCCCAGAGGAGAAACCAAGCTAGACTTACAATCAGAAGCACTAGGTCCTCGTGTTGCCACTGGGTGACTGAGTGAGCCTTGTTTTCTGCACCTGTGTAAGTGATTATTGCACAATCTTCACCTGTGTGGGTGAGCCTTGCTTTCTTCATCTGGGTAGGTGAGCACCTGTGTAGGTAATCACTTGTGGATGACGTTATGTCCATTGACCTTGGTGTCCCCAGCGACCATGGTCTTGATACTCTTGCACAGATACTCTGGCTGCTCAGTCAAGCACTCAGATCGGTGTCCGTTTGCAGGCCCCTGCCGAGGACAGAGAGGGAAGGTGGTAAGGAGACAGCAGTACAAGCAAATGCAGCCGGAGTGCTCCTCAGAGGCGAGGATGGAGAGACTTTATACTTCGGACACTTTGTCAGGAGAGACCAATCCCGAAAGAAAGATGTCATGTTTTGTAGAGTGGAGGGACGGTGACAAAGAGGAAGACCCTTGAAGAGATGGTCTGACTCAGTAGATGCAACAATGGGCTCAAACACAAGAACAACGGTGAGGGTGGTGCACCACTAGGCGGTGTAACAACAACAACAACAACAACAACAAAGTTGTAGTAGAGGCGTCCTTGGATGGTGCAAACAGCTAGCACAATGGAAGCATGCTGGAAAGCTGGAGGTCTGAGACCATTTAGAAGCCTCAGAAGCCAGGCCTGGCAATCTACTTCCTAAAAATCAGCCACTGAAAATTCTAGGGGGGTTGCTCCTATGTTGGATTTGACCCAACGACAACTGGCAGTGGGATGGAACTCACTGAAACAGAGGTGGTAGGCGTTGTGAACATGGACTGGGGAGTGGAAGACACGTTCTCGTTGAGGTAACCTGCAGACCAGGGAGCATTTAAGGTGAGTCTCGAGGAACTGACCTGGCTGTGTGGCAAGCTTCGTGGGCAGGGCAGAGTCTCCGGGCGGGAGGAACTAAGACCTGCAGTGGGGAGAGTTGGGGGCTGGGGGGGAGGGTGCTGTGGCAGGAATGGATGGTGAGTAGGCACAGACAGGAGGGTGTGCAGGGAAGGGAAGGAAGGCCCCCGTAGTAACAACTAACAGGAATGGCTTAAATATCCCTCCACAGAAGAGTCGCCCACAGTGAAGCACCGAGGGGGTCCCCGTGTGCTCTCTCTTCTTTGGTTCACTCTTAAGCACCTCAAAAAGATCAACCCAGGGTCTTATTCTTAGTGAAGGCCCCCTCAAGTATTCCTATCGATTTCCATGGGGCGTTTTCATCTTTTTATAGCATTGCGCTGCCACAGTTTCCTAAGCCTCTGCGGGAGCCGGCAACACCATTGCCACTGCGTGCTGTTGTTGCCAGTGCCGTGGATCGGCGCCGACGCAGGGCACCTCCTTATAACCGACTGGAATGTTGCTTGGCCCCGTGCCAGCTTCACGTTGTGGGAATGTTGTTGGAGTCCGTCTTTGTGGATATTGTGCAGGTCGGCTCCCGGATGGGCTCCCTCAAGTTCATTGGCTCTCCGCTTTACGAAACACGGTGACCTTTTCTAGCAATGGGTCTTTCGGGGACTACGTCCAAAGTAAGCAAGTTGGCGCCTCAATTTTCTTACTTCTAAGGAATATTCTGGTAATATTTTTTCTGAAACAGATCTGTCCTTCTGGTATCCCACAGTGTATTCAATATTCTCTGCCACTGTCACAATTCCAAAGACACCAATTCTTCTTCTGTCTTCTGTTTTCATTATTCAACCTTTGCAGCCATCTGAGGTGATTTTAAAGATCATGCTTGGGCCAGGCTCACTTCAGGCATCACAGCGACATCTTTGCGTTCCCAAAAGTTTAAAGAGATATTTTGCGGCAGATCTGCCCAGTGCAATAGGTTGTTTGACCGCTTGACCATGATCCAAAAGGCACTGATGGTTTATTCAGGTACAATGAAATTGTTGATAGTGTCAATTTCTTCTCTGTTTAACGTGTTGTTTATTGGTCCAGCTGTGAAATCCACTGGTAGCTGCACTCTGCTTACTTTCTTTTGTTGGTGGAGGGCTTGTGGATGAAGCAAATTTTTATCAGTGGTTTTCCAGGACAATCCTAGGGATTCAGTGGTAGCCTGGATCTGGTTTGCATCATGGCGGGAGTACTTACACCCATGGCAGTCAGCAGACAGACAGATCAAAGACTTTCTATCTCCTACCCCAGTTGGGACAGCCGGTGGTTCAACCTTTATAGCACTATAATGGCACAGTACAATCGTACTTTGAAAGTGAACAATGGACATTTGGGTCCTAAACACCCATCAGTGGATGCCCATGTTGGAGAAGTTCTGTCGGGATTTCTTCATAGGAGCTTTGCCTTCTCTGCTGGACTTCTCCTTTTCCCAGAACCTCCCCACCCATTCCCATCTCTCCCAGATGCTCTCAGAAACGTCACCTTCTACTGGCTTTATTTTGAAAAGCAGCTTCATTCACTCCTTCTTGCCTTTAATGTTTCTTCTCAATCCACGCCTTGGAGTGAGCCTTCTGTTTTACAGCAAAGAGGCTCACTGCCAGGCCCTGGTGGGGTAGTGGGTTACACATTGGGCTGCTACCTGCAAGGTCAGAGGTTCAAAACCACCAGCTGATTCTTGGGAGGCCGAGGAGGAGTTCTACTCCCAGAAAGATTTGTAGTCTCGGAAACCCACAAGGGCAATTCTACTCTGTTCTGTCAGCTCGCGATGAGTCAGAAGGGACTTGGTGGCCGTGAGTGTTCGGAGGCTCATCGAGCGGCTTCCTTTTTCGGCTTGTAGTCGATGAAGGCAGACTAGCCTGACATAGTTTTGTTTTCCTTTCTGTGGCGCGGATGGCTAAATTGGACTCAAAAGTACTTCCACAAATATTAAAACTGAGTACTGTGATACCAAAAATGATAAAGAGAATGCTTACGAGTGTACACACCAAGATTCTGCATTCCTGCTTCTGGGAATTAATTCTGCAGAAACCTTTGCACAGATTGTGAATATATATGTCTGGTGGCACTGCGGCACTGTTTGCAATAAATGCTGGAAACACCTTAATTGCCTGGCATAGAGGGATTAGTAAAGTAAGTAATAGCATATAGATAAGTGATAGAAAGAAATGGATCTACATGATCTTACGTGGAAATATGTTAACATTATTAAATTAATAAAAAATAAGCTGTAAGTGATTTTTGACAAGGTATTGAAACACATTAAATGGGGAATAGATAGTCTCTTCGACAAATGGTGCTGGCTGGCAAAATTGGATTTCCATTCGCCGAAGAAATTCATTAAAAAATGAACTCAAGAAAGCTTGAAGACCTAAATGTAAGCCCTTGAACTGTAAGATCATCAATAAAAAAACAGGGACAAGCTTAGGGCCCCTACTACATAACGCAAACACACTATCAAACATAACAAAAGGTACATGCATGGCAGAAGACAAAATAGGTTACTGGAACGTCTGAAAATACGATACTTATGCACGCCAAAAAATGTCACTAAAAGACGAAAAAGAGAATGCGCAGTCTGGGTAAAAGTATCGGACAAGGGACTCATCTCTAAGATCTATAGAAAACTTCAACACCTCAACAAGAAAAAGGTGAATAATTCAATTGAAAAATGGGCAGCGGACATAAATAGACAGTTCACCAAAGAAAACATCCAAGCAGCCAACAAACATATGAAGAAATGCTCATGATCCCTAGCCATTTGAGAGAGATGCCACTCAAAACAGTGGCATGATACTACCTGCCCCCAGCATTGATAGAAAAGTTAAAAAAAGAAAAAGAATCAGAAAATAACAACTGCTGGAGAGGGTGTGAAGAGATTGGACCCTTCACACACTGCAGATGGGACCGTACAGGAGTATAACCACACACTGTCAGGCTGTATGGTGTTTGGGGATAGAAACACCATGTGACCCAGCAATCCCTCGATGCGGTGTCCGTCCTAAAGATCCAAGGAGCTCAGTACAAGCAGATGTACGCACACCCCTGTTCAGTGCAGTATGAGTCACAATAGCCACAGGATGGAACCCACCTGAATGCCCACCAGTGGGAGAATGAATGAATAAACTTGGTCCATGCCCACGATGGAATAGAACCCATTACCAAAGGACCAGGATGGCACTGTGAAACACCTCACGACACGGATGGGTCTGGAGGACATTATGCTGAGCAAAGTCAGTCCATCACAAAAGGACAAATATTGTACGAGATCACTGTTCAAAACAAAACAAAAAGAAAGATACGGTTTTCATAACGAAAGAAACAGACGCTGATGGTTACCGGGGTGGGAGGGAAGGAGGCTGGAGGGTGGACTGATGTTCACGTGGGTGCAGGGGAAGACCACATACTGTGAGGGGTCCCCTGCAGCATAAAGGCCAGAACGAGATGGGGGGAAAGACAGGGTGGTGAGCGGGCAGGGCAAGCCATTGGGAGGTTTGATAAGTTGCCACAATGTTGACCAGAGATGTCAACTCCTACCTAATTCTCAAGACAGTTTTTTTCAGAAAGGTGCATTTTGATGCACTTTCAACTGAAAAAAGGACATGGAACAGGGTATATGTACATTTTGTTATATATATATATATACATATATATATATGAATGTGTACATGTAAGAGGGCTTCAAAAATTCATGGAAAATGGAATGAAAAGAGAATAGAATTTTTCTTTTTTTTTTTTGAGAAAAGAATTTTTCTACAAATGTTTTGAAGCTATTTTATTTTCTATTTATTTTTATAAATCATTTTATTGGGGCTCTTACAGACCCCACCAATCCATACATCAGTTGTATCAAGCACATCTGTATATATGTTGCCATCATTATTTTCAAAACGTTTTCTTTCTACTTGAGCTCTTGATATCAGTTCCTCCCCCGAAGCTATTTTCATATGTGTGTGTATACATATGGGAGGGAAGGTATATATACACATATGTACACATGCATCCGCACACACATTTATACATACATACATACACAGACACGCACACACACACACATTGTCTTGGGGCCAGGCACTGTTTCACTCTGTTGTGCAGGGGTCTCTATGAGTTGTAACCAACTCATGGCACCTCCCCACAACAAGAACAGACACATATATTTGTAGGCACGTATGTATTCGTGTTTATAGGTACAAATATAAACAAAAATGTCTGGAAGAACAAACTTAACCTATTAGTGGTAATCTTAGGAAACAGATGAGTTTCTGTTCCTTAATTCCTTGATGTGTTTCTGGGTTGCTTGAATTTCTTACCATGAGCACTGCTTACATAATAACAACCCCCGCCCCTTTTATAAAGAGATGATCTGGCCACCGAAAGATACACACAAGTGCTAGGACCCGGGGATGTGATGAGGCTATACAAACCTAACAGGTCTGAGGAGGTCAGAATGAGCAGGCTCAGCTCACAAGGAAGTGAGCGGCAGGCGGCATGGAGTCCAGGAGAGCTACTGTGGTTTGTCCAAAAGACCGGGTTGGACTGAGAGCTGGAATCTCTCCAGTCCCCCCAGTCCCTCCTCTCAGTGTACCCCGAGCCCATGTTCTAGTCACTTGGACATGGCAGTGGGTATCAACTATTCAATTATTTTCAAATAGTTGAGCCCAGGTCTGGACTGAATAAATCACATTGATGCCAATTTCCAGAGAAGTCCTTTCATATTTTATGACTCGCTCTCCAGCTCTGCCCCTCTTCCTTCCGTGGGCTCCTGCTAATGAACCTGGAGACTTGGAATATTGCTCGGACCGTCCCCACTGCTAAGCCCCAGATGGAAAGGCTGCTGCTGCAGCCTCGTGATGCTGGCTTATTTCCTTCCCCTCACTGTCCTGGGGAAATTGATATGCAGGTAGGATGATGCTTTGTTTAAAGCTCGGCCTTGGCTTCTGAGAGAATACATTATCCAAATCGGTGCATGTGGTTGAAATTCTGCAAAACTCAGTTGGGTCACACGTGGCTTGCCAATGAGGTGTCCAGCCGAGTCTCATGCAGCATAAACACCTGGGATCAGAGAGTATAACCACGGAAAACACCCTGCTAGGGAATAGGCCTGGAGTCAATAATTCATCCTGCTGCTGATGGAAGGTAGGCATACTACACCTATCTGCCACCACCGTGGCCACCCAGGTCTAGGGACAGCCTCTGTGCCTTCCTTTGCCCAGCTCCTTAGGACTTGTCCAAAGGACTGAGTGAGTATCAACGGGAGACCAGAGGGGTTTTGTTGTTGTTTTTTTTCTTTTTCCACTTTACTGGCTTGTAAGGGAACCAACTTCCAATGGAGGTATTTGGAACCCAGGAACGGCGAAAGAAAGGGCATGGCTGAGCGAACTAGGCCCACTGCACTGTCCCCATGGGTCTCGAAGCCTGTCCCTGAGGGGGGCATAGAGGGAACGACTCATTGGGGATAATTTGGGAGCCATTGCAGCCCCACATGCTTTCTAAATGTTAGATTTTTAATGATTTAGGGACCAAAAGAATAACTAAGGAGCCCAGCAGTCATTATCTCAAATAATGAGACTTTTTAATGCAAAATCAATGTTTGTTATAATGAAAATAGATTCCTCAGCTCCTGCAGGGCCAAACGTACAAATCTTTTCTGCAGTTAAATAAAATGTGACGGCTCATTTTCAGGAGGATGGTGAGCATTTTTATTCAAGAGTAAAAATAAAATGTCAGAACTTATTTACTTTTATTAAGTGCTCATTCTCAATCAGATACTCTAATCAATATCTAATTGGAGGTGAGGAAACGGAAAATAATTTTTATGCCAACTTGGGAGAAGGGAAGGCAGGTAGGAGGGGACAGGGTGAGAGCAGCCAGCAGTGTGCTCTCAGCGGTGGTATGCGGGGTGTGTATGGAGCGGGGTATCTGTTGGGCCTGCGGGGACTGCTGCACCTGTGCATGTGAGCATGTCCACAGAGGGTCTTGTGGGCCTATTGACAGATGAGGAAACTGAGGCTGAGTGGGCTAGTTGTGCAGGGTCTTAGGTTTAGAAGGTGGTAGAAACACAATCGAAGCTTAGGTCTGTATGATTCCTCAGCCCTAGCTCTTAATTAGTATGTATATGTATACATATGTGTATAGTATGTATATGCATACATATGTGTATAGCATGTATATGCATACATATGTGCATATACACGTTCACACGCACCTGCATATATACAGCAACATATGTACAGATACACATTTACATATCAATAGACACATATGTATGTGTGAAATACATATCCATGTATGTGTGTATATATATATATACATATGTATGCATATACATACTAAGTAATAGCTAGGGCTGAGGGATCATACAGACCTAAGCTTTGCAGTATTAGCACCTTATAAATATAAGATGTGTACATGTACACATATATATCCCTGTCTATCTTTTTAAGCCTCCCAGTCCTTCTCACTGATCTTTGACTCAGGGTGACTCTTTGGGCTGAGTAGAACTGCCCCTGTGGGTTTCTGGGTCTGTAACTCTTGACGGGAGCAGACAGCCTCCTCTTTCTCCCATGGAATGGTGAGTGGGTTCAAACGGCTAACCTTGCAGTTAGCAACCCAATGGATAACCCACTTTGCCATCAAGGCACCTTAAAAAAAATCAGTGTTTTGTTTTCTTTTATTGTGTGTTTAAAGAACGAATCATTCTCGAAAGCGTCCCTTGACCAACAGCATATGTTTGACTCCTGCAAACAGGAGCATTGGAAAGAGAGCAGCTGTTTTGGAGGGTCCAAGTCTCCCTCGGTCACAGGAAACGTGGCATTTCCCATAAGTTCACGTTGTCAAAGATTCATAGACTCAGAATTGGTGTCCAGACTCATGTCTGTGAAGAATCTTTAGTTTACCTGGGGAGATAAGACATAAGAATGGATTGAAACCCTACTTCTAATGCCTGTGCTGTGTGTCTTAGGTAACTCTTGGCTCTCGATGTATAAAGCGGGGCCTTATAATGCTGTCTAACTTATAAGTACAGGGTGGTGGAATACATTGGCTTCAGGAGTGACCTTCTGAAAATTATAGTTACCTGAAAAATGACTGGGCTGTCTCAAAGGTACAGAATGTGCCATCCCTGGAGGTGTTCAATCAGTATCCATTGCAGAGATCGTGTAGATAATAAAGAATTGGACTAGCTGAGTCGTGGTGACCTAGTGAGTTATGCATTGAGCTGTTAACCCAAGGTCAGTAGTTCGAAACCACCAGCTGCTCTGTGGGAGACCGATGAGGCCTTCTACTCCTATAAAGAGTTACGATCTAAGACCTGAAAAAATAATAATAACTTATACATGATCAAGAGTTTGCGAGGGAGGGAGGGAGAAAATGAGGAGCTGATACCAAGGCTCAAGTAGAAAGAAAATGTTTTGAGAATGATGATGGCAACAAATGTACAAATGCTCTTGACACATGGATGTATGTATGGATTGTAATAAGAGCTGTACAAGCCCCCAATAAAATGATTAAGAAAAAAAGGAGTTACAGTCTTGGAAACCCACAGGGAAGGTTCTACTCTGCCCTATAGAGTTACTGTGAGTTGGAATTACTCAGTGGCAGGGAGTTTTTTAATTTAATTAAATTTTTTAGATCTCTTGGGTAAGATGGCACTTTCTTTTCCCTATAAAGAGCTAGGAAGTAAATGCCTACATCCGCAGGCCAGATGGTCTTTGTTGTAACTACCCAATTGCTTTATTTGTTGTCGAGCAAAAGGCGCCCTGGACGACACATACACAGGTAAATAAAAAAGTATTGCTACAAAATCACAGAAACCTTTGTTAAACAAAAATATCGAAAGAGGAAGGTCTTATTTCTTGACCTCACCTCCATCAGGTCCATACCCTGCAGGTGGTGCATCCGCCTCTCCTTCCCCGGAGAATTCTTCCATTTCTGTCACGTTGAAGTGGCCGCTCGGGCCTTCTCCAGGCTCTCCAGCCACGCGCCTTTAAAACGTTCTTTGAGTTTGGGGAACAAAAGAAGCATGAAGGGGCAAGGCCCGAGCAGCAGGGTGGATTTTTGTCCCACAAAATCCTTGCAGGACTGTCCCTGCTCCCTTTGAAGAATGAGCAGCCACAGCGGGCGGGCCAGTGTGGCTCGGAAGTCATGGTTTCCCGATGCCTGTTCCGTTCTTGTGGGTCCAGGTCTCATGTCAACCGTGTGCACAACAGATGAAACCCTGCCCGTCTTGCACTGTTCTTAGCATTGTCCTTCTGTCTGAGCCCATTGTTGCAGCCACTGTGTCAATCCATCCTGTGGAGGGTCTCTCTTTCCACTGCCCCTCGCCTTCACCAAGCCCGATGGCCTTCTGAAGGGGCTGCTCCTTCCTGGCAACACGCGTGTGAGATGAAGTCTTGCCATGCTTGCTTCTAAGGAGCATTCTGGGTGTACTTCTTTCGAGACAGATTCGTTTATTCTTCCAAAGCCCCGTTCTAGGCTGTTCCAATGCAGACGTATGATTCTCCTCTTGTCCCTTTAGCCACCACGCTGATCTGCCCTTATCAGTGATAATAAAAGTTAACGCTTACACAAGGCCTTCTACATGCCAGGTACCTTTCTAAGCTCTCTCTCTATATATATATATACAACTTTTATAATCGTCACAATAAATTTATAAAAAGGAATAAACACAGCTACCGAGTTGATTCCAATTTACAGTATCCCTGTAGGACTGCATTAACTGCCCCACAGGCTTTCCATGGCTATAAGTCTTAGGGGAGCAGAGAACCCCATCTCCCTTCAGTAGAGCAGCTGATGGGTCCCAACTGCCAGCTTTCTGGTTAGCTTCTGAGTTCTTTAAGCACTGTGCTAACAGGGCTTCTTAATCTTATAATTTAGGTGAAATTCTTCTCTTCCTTCTCCTTCTCCCCCCCCCCTTCTTCTCACTTGACATAGGGGGTAACTGAGGCCCACAGAAGCTAAGTAGCTTGCACAGGTGCACACAGCTAGGGAGTGGTGGCCTGGAGCTGCGAAGCCAGGCAGTGTGATTTTAGAGTCTAAGCTCTCAACCATGACATTGGCCTACCATTTGCTGGACGACCTCAGGTATATTACTGCTCCTTAGAAAACAGTACACTGTCTTTACAACCAAAGACCTGGGAGACCTTGGGCAAGTTATCTATCCTCTTTGAACTCTGGTTTCCCTGTTCGACAGTGGGAATCATTGCCACATTGGATGCACTTGTATGTAGGATCTGAGACATGGCAAGGAGCCCTGGTAGCATAGTGGTTACAAGTTGGCCTGTGAACCAGAAGGTCAGCAGCTCAAAACCACCAGCTGCTCTGTGGGAGAAAGACAGAGGCTCTCTATTTCCGTCAACAGGCACGGTCTCAGAAACTCACCAGGGCAGATCTACCCTGTCCTATAGTCTGGCTCACCATGAATCGGCATGGACTCAATGGCAGTTAGTTTGGTTTTCAGTTTGGGAAATTGCGGGTGCTGAACAATGATTAATTCCTGCCTCTTCCTTAAGGATTTCTGGGGAACCCTGGGATTGCTGAGAAACAAGGAGAGGGCCCGCTCCAAGTGGTCACACATAGTAATTCCTGCTTCTTCCTACTGTCCTTTCTTTCTTCCCTTTTAAAACAAGACCCCTCGACACATTGTAAAATTACAAGTGGTCTCAGTTCCCCTGGTGCATCAAAAACAGAAAGCGACTTAGGAAAAGGGGGAGGAAATAAAATGTGTGGCTAATTACCTCCAGGAACAATTGTCTTCTGTGAAAGTCAGAGGTTATGTCATCTAGACACTCCTGGGTGAAGGTAGGCGTGGCGCCCATCCTACCAATCATGTGCCTATTGACCCCTCCTTGGGGGTGTGGCCTTCTGTACAGGAGCGTGATGGGGAGCAGAGCTAAGTACTCTTGCCCTTTCACCTTCTACTGCATCTGGATCTTGTGTCTGGTGTGTTGATCTCCTTTTCTGTTGCCTGCTGATCTCCGGAGCCCTCAGCAGACTGCCCACTCTAGACCCAGTTGGCTGATTGGGATTCCTTTACCTTTGCATCCACCAGCCTGTAGCCCTCCTGCTTCCTGTTATTCTACTTTCTGTTTGTTGGCTTCCAAAGCTACACAAGCCAGGAGAAGTCTTTGGCTTACATCTGACCTACAAACTTGAACTGCACTGGACTTACTCACGTCTACCACGCGAGAGAGCCATGTCTTGCTATGAATCTCTTTTTATAGACATACACATATACACATCTTGGGCTTTGCTTCTCTAGAGAACCAGCTTTAACCAGGGTCCCCTCTGCCGTGAGAACAGATGAACTAATTGGTGCCTGGCTACTGGTACCGAACATCTCCATAGAGGAGTCTGTAGAAGAATCTTGATTGAAAAGAGGAAAATGCAGACCAGATTCTAAGATTCTCATGGAATCCAGGCTTTTTGGATTTGTAGAGGCTGATGAACTCCTGAAACTATCCCTCTGAGATCAATTTTCAACCTTAAACTGAAAACGTTTCCTCAACTTTTTTTTTAATGTGTGAGAGAACTTTATATCCAAGAGCAATTGTATATTGAGAAAACATCCCAGTTTAGTCCAGATCAAGTCCATAAGTCTGATCTTAGCCCATACGTCCAATACTAGCCTGTGGTAATTACATAATCTCGTGTCAACTTGAGGTTATAAGAGTGAAGGGGTGAAGTTTAGCCTGTCAATCAGGTCACAGCCTGATGATGCCTCCTTGTGGGTGTGGCCTTCTCATGAGGATTCTGGGAACTTCCTCTCTCTCTCTGCTTCACCTTCCTGTTGAAGAGCCACACTTGGAGAGCTGGAGGAGCCATGTGGAGACCCACACCAGTGCTGAGATGCTACCACCTTCCTGTTGACAAGACACATTGAGCCACGTGAAGACTTGCTGAGACCTACCCACTGGCCTATGGTCTTCCTGCATTTTGCATCATTGCATGTGCTGTGTGAATCTGAAGAAGGATTTATGGACTAGTATTGGACTTATAGGCTAATGTTGGACTTAATGGACTTGATCTGGACTTGGCTGGGATGTTTTCTTAATATACAATTACTCTTTGATATAAAGCTTTTTTAAAAAATACATATATCATGTTCCTGGATTTGTCTCTCCAATCAACCCAGTCTAACACATCTTCTATAAATCACTCTTCAGACTCATGCAGTTACATGCAATGATGCAAAATGCAGGAAGATCACAGGCTGGTGGGTGCAAAGTCTTGTGGACCCAAGAGCGATGGAGCATCTCAGCACTGGCGTGAGTCTTCAAGTGGCTCCTCCAGCTCTCCGAGTGTGGCTCTTCAACAGGAAGGTGAAGCAGAGCGAGAATCCTCCAGTTTTCTTAAAACCAAGCAATAGTGTCGCTAAACCGGTAAAGAATGTCTGCCTTGAATATTGTGTAATGTCAAGATACGGGATCAACAAGAAGAGCACCACGAAAGATTGGACCAGAAACTTAGAAGAGCAACTTCAGCAAAGGAGGAGGCGAAGGGCCGCACAACTGGAAGAACACAACCACTGTCCTGGAACGGCACAGGTCGGAACGGTCGAATTGGTGCCTGTTCTTTGGGGGATAGTCTCAACTCTAACTACACAAACTCAGTCATAAACAAAGAGCTGTTGGTAAAGCTGTGCTGTTCCTGTGAAGAAGCACTGGGGCAGCGGGTCTGAATTGTGCCCCATCAGTCTAGAGCAGCGGTTCTCAACCTGTGGGTCATGACCCCTTTCACTGGGGTCGCCTAAGACCATTGGAAAACATATTCCAATGGCCTTAGGAACCAAGACACCGCTCCTCTATCTGTCTCCAGGCGGATCCGCCCACATGCATACCTGCCCACACACAAGTACCCAGCGTGAAGATGTTACCCATGCTACCCCATGCTTCGAGACAAAATTTCATTGATTTGTCATTAGAAATAAATATTTCACAATATATAATTACATATTGTGTTTGTGATGAACCACTATGCTTGAATTATGTTCAATTTGTAACAATGAAAATACATCCTGTATATCAGATATTTATATGACGATTCATAACAGTAGCAAAATGACAGTGATGAAGTAGCAACAAAAATAATGTTATGGTTGGGGGTCACCACCACATGAGGACCTGTATGAAAGGGTCACGGCACGAGGAAGGTTGAGAACCACTGGCCTAGAGGGTCTTTCTGGGACCCCACTCTCCTGAGATCTGAGCACATGGGCTGGGCCCGGGGCTAGGAAAACACAAGGACCAGGTTTTTCACCTTCACCCAGTGGGCTACGGAATATAAAGCACTTAGACATCATCTGGCTTGTTTAAACAATCCATCCAGGGCTAATTATTTTCCCTGCTGAAATGTAAGAGACGCTGGTAGTGTCTCAGTTAAGCACTTGCCTGCTAGCCAAAATTCGGTGGTTTGAACCCACCAGCTGCTCTGAGGACAGAGAAAGAGCAGTTGGCTTTCAGAAAGATTTACAGCCTCGGAAACCCCATGAAGCACGTCTACTTGTTCTATAGGGTTGCTCTGAGTTGGAACTGACTTGGCAGCAGTGGGTTTGGTGCTGTGGGTGTGGGATTTGACATCTCTGCGAAGCGCTGCATAAGGTTTTCAGTGGCTTCTTCCTCTGGAGTGGGGAGCTGTCGTTCTTCACGGTCTGCTCTTAGTCCGGAAGCTCTGCTGAACCCTGTTCACTTTGGGGGACCCTGCTGGCATTTGAAATACCAGTGACATAGCTTCCAACATCACAGCAACACACGAGCCACCACACTATGACAAACTGACAGACAAGTGGTGGGTTTTGTCTTGCTTGGATCCACAATCAATGCTTACGGAAGCAGCAGTCAAGCGACCAAGACCTATTGCATTGGATAAATCTGCTGCTCCGGACCTCTTTAGCGTCTTGAAGCGCCCTTGCTCTTTGTTGACTTTGAGACTGAGGGTGCCCGACCTAAGCCATGGTGTTCTCCATTGCGCCATATGCAGGAGAGAGCTGGACACTGACCGAGGAAGACTGTCGGAGAGGCGGCACAGTGGAGTGGTGGTGCTGGAGAAGAACCCTGAAAGCACCACGGGCTGCTAAAGGACAAACGGATCTGTCTTGGAAGAAGGAAGGCCAGAGTGCTCCTTGGAGGCCAGGATGGCAAGACTCTGTCTTCCATACTTCGGACCCATGTCAGGAGAGACCGGTCCCTGGAGAAAAGCATCATGGTTGGTAAAGTGGAGGGGCAGGGAGAAAGAGCAAGGCCCTCGGTGAGATGGATGGACACAGCGGCTGCATCCGTGCGCTCAGGCCCAGGATAGAGGTGAGGACGGCATAAAACCGTGCGGGGTTTCATTCTGTTTGCACAGCGTCATTGTGGGTCAGCGCGGACTCAATGGCACCTGACAACCACAACAACAACGGTGACATTTATCAGGTGTTTACTTTATACCCCGTGTTTCGCATTTTACCTATGCTTTTAACTGTGAATTAGGTGAGGGTTTGCATTTCATAGCATCCATTGTGTGTTCAACCATTTAAACTACCTACGACCCCCACCTAGCGTCCCCCCTCTTCCAATAGCTTATTCCCCTCCACCTCCTTTGATTTCTCCTTCTCCCTCTTGCGGATTATTATCTCTCCCTTCACCCAGGTTAACACCTGTCAACCCGCTAATCGATTGCTTCATCTTCCCCACTCGCCCTCCCTACCTCGGTGACCTCCAAAGTCTGTTCCCTTTGGGATCAAAGTCATTGTCTTGCTCTTCTCTTTCTCATGGCGGTCTCATATAATATCAGTTCTTCTGTGGTTAAAGAATGTCACCATTGGGCAATTCTCCAGGCCGATTCGCGCCATAGGTGCTTCGTGGTTGCGTCCTTGTTTTTCGCGGATGCACACTATTCCATGTTGGCGTGGACCGGAGTTTCCTTAGCCGCTCCTCTGCTGATGCCCGTCTGGGCTGCTTCCATCTTCTTGCTGTGGCGAACATGGGTGTGCATAGGTTTGTTCGTGCTATGCGCTTACTTCTTCGGGGTACAGGCTCAGCCGCGGTGTGGCTGGATCCGACGGCATCTCTGCTCCACGTTTGAAGTAGCGCCACGTCGCTTTCCACAGTGGCTGTACACACGTACCATCCCACCGGCAGCGCATGAGGGTTCCAGTCTTCCTGCAGCCTCTGTTAACACTTATGATGATCCGACCCCCCCCCAATTTTATAGATGAGATAACTAAAGGCTCCAAGGCACGAAGCCACTTGCTCACGAGAACCCTGCCGTGGGTGGAGCCATGATTCGGCCCCTTCAAAACCTCCCCTGCGTAAGTCCATCTTGATTGTTTCTGCTTGCAGACCACCCCCCACCGCCATCACTCCTTGACACCGCTACCCCTACCACCTGGGGCCAAGTTTATGACAGTAGCCTCTCAACTAGTGTCCCTGCTTTTAGTCTTATGTCCTTGCTTGATTTGTACTCAAAACAGCAGCCAGTGTGATCGCTCCCAGCTCGCCGAAGAACCCCAAACTCCCTGCGGCCGAGTAGCTTCCGCCCCAGAGAGACTCCATCTGATTCACAGTGCGTGAGGGGCTTCAGGGCCTTTGTGGCAAAATGGAGCAAAAAGATCAAGGCAGTGCCCCATGAACTTTTGAACACTGCCTTGGACAAACTGATGAGTTGGATCAATCCATGTAAGCAGTCAAGTTTCCCATGGCTGTATGCAGGATTTGGGACATTTCCAAGAGCGCATGTCTTTTAAAACCTTAAAGCAAATCATACTGCCCTTCTGCCCAGCTTGTCCTAAGGGTTCCCATCTCCCCATGAGTCAAGGTCAAAACTCTTACAGCATCCTGCAGAGCCGTGGAAGAGGAAAGGCTATGCGTTCACCAAACGGCCATTTTCCTCCTGGGCACAAGGCAGAATTGGGTTTCTTATTGTTCTGGGATTTAGCTTTGGCCAATGGACAGAAGTGGGCAAATCTCTTGAGGGACCCCCATTGCCATTTCCTTCCATTACCAGCTGGGTGTGGAGGACTCCAGTGAGCACTGTGGGGCTGGGAGGATCCAGGGTCACGAGAATGACGGAGCTGAGCTTGCGTCAGGCTGGGATTCCACTTTTCACTGGCAAGCCACTGAGATTTTAGAACAGTCGGTGGTGCCGCCTGCTCTAGCCTCTGCCACCTCCCACTGCCCTCCCTGCACTTCCTCTACAGCAAACACACCCTTCCCTGGCTCTTCTAACACCCAGCGATGGCCTTGCCTTGGGGCCTTTGTATGTTGTTTATGCTGGCCTGAATAACAGCCCCCTCCAAAAACATTCCTGTCCTAATCCTTAGGACGTGTAAATACCACTCTATATGGTAGATGGTATACAGTAGTTGCCGATTTTGAGTTGGGGAGATTATCCAAGTGCCCCCTAAAGGTCTTCACAAATGTCCTTGTAAGAAGGAGACAGGGGGTTTTGAAAACAGAAGAGGAAAAGGCATTGTGATGACAGAGGCAGAGACTGGAGGGATGTGGCCACAAGCCAAAGAGTGCCAGGGAACGCCGGCCCTCGCCAGATGCTGGAAGAGGAGAGGAATGGCTTCTCCCCAGAGCATCTCGAAGGCATCGGTCTGCTGACATCTTGCTTTGATTCCCGGAAGATTCGGTTTGAACTTCCGGCTTCCAGAGCTCTAGGGGAATGCGCTTCTGTTGTTTTAAGCCATGAAGGTTGTGATCATTCTTTTTTCACAGCAGCAGCAGGAAACAAACAGACTCTTCCGCCTGAAAGGCTCCACCCCCTGCTTCCCCTCAAGACCTGAAAGGCTACCTCCCTGTCTCCTTGACGGCGTTGCTCAGTGTTTTCCACCTTCTCATTGAGGCTTCCCTGCACAAGCTTACTTAAGATAAGCACCCGGGACTCCCTCTCCCTTAGCCATTCTCTCTGTTACCACACTACTTAATAGCAGTCTGACTGATCACAAATTACACTGATTTGTTTTAGTGATTTGCTTATTTCCACCCCATCCCCACTTCATTCTAAAGTAAGTTCTAGTAAAAGTAGGGCATGTGTCTGTTTCAGTCTCTACTAACTCCTTGGGACAGTGTTTGGTACACAGTAAGCAATAGCGAATGAATGGATGGATGGGTGAAAGGACGGCCAAGAAGCCCCTTGGGTGGAGGAATGCCTGCACTTGAAGGACCAGCCAAGTGCTCGGCATTTGAGGGCACTTTGAAAGGGGCCAAGGGATATTGTCATTTATTCTTTCTGAGTGTCCCTGGATGGGATCATTGGTGAGGGGTTAGTGAGGGAGATGGAAGCTGGTCTTGGACCATGTTCCCATGGCTTCTCTTCATGTAAAACGTGAGCTGAGCGGCAGGTTAGAAGACTGGTGAGTGAGGTCCGGAACGGGCTGATGCACAGCTGGTGAGCTCAGATAAGACCAAGGTGGTTCTTGGCAGACAAGTCAGGAGTGTGCTCTGTGAAGGGTGTGGATGGGGAGGGGCAGGGCACTCCAGCAGGGACAGCAGTGTGCAGGGCCCAGAGAGGGTAGGACTGGGGAAGTGTTAGGACTTCCCAGCAGGTTCCTTTCACAGAAGTAGAGAGCATACCGGGGGACACTATAAGGTCCGCCTGAAGAGGGAGGGGCAAGGTCAAAAAGACTTCAGTGTCACGCCAAGGAGAGACTGTTCTGCCGGAAATAGGGGGTGGGGCGGGGCACTAAAGATTACTGGAGACATATTCTACAGGGGGCAGATTCTGCACATCTCACCTTGTCAACCATCCCCACTTTTCCACGGGTCCTCCCGGGTGTCCACCTATGTAGCTGACCTGTCTAAACCTCTGGGGGCACCTTTGCCTGCCCCTGGCTTGTCAGACTCACCCCTTGATCATCAAGTCACCTGGCTGGATCCTCTCTCGGAGTACAGATGTTAGGTCCCTGGCCAACCTAAAGAAATGAAGTTAAGTAGTTCCTCTTGCTGAGTCAGGAAGTAGCTGATAAATCCTCACTGTTCTTGGTAGAACAGAGGTAAGGAGAGACATTTTTAGTCTAGAACCTAGTTCATAGCACAGATTGGCTTCATGTTATTGATTTTCGTAATACTATAGCCGTAGCCTATTGATCACTATGTTGTAGCCACGAGGCTAATAGTCCCGAGTTCAATCCCCAAGACAGATACAGGCTGCATGTAGCAGCCCACTTTCTAGATGAGAAGCCTGTCCCTTAGGAAGGTCACGTAGTAAGTGACTGAACCTGAAGTGAAAGGTAGGCTATTTAATGACCAAATTCAAAAGTTCCTGACAACTGTGTTCATAGTTCACTCCTTCAACCTGAAACGTAGCACTTCCTTCTACTGTGAATGCAGCCAACAAACCACAGCTACGGCTAAGTGCCAGAACCTTGTCACCCGTGGAAGTCACAGATATTACAGTTGGCACAGATAACTCAAAATATCATTTACACTATCGAGAAATTATAGTGGTTTTTGGAATACCACTAGATCTTGGTATTTAATACATTAATGAAGACGCTTCTTTGTATTTCTACTGGGAGAAAAATTGAAGTTGTTAACAATTTCATCCTACTTGGATTAGCAATCAATGCAACAATCATTTGACATATTGTAGTGGGCGAATCTGATGCAAAAGACATCTGTAATGTTTAAGTTGTCATTAAAAAAATCACTTTATTGGGGGCTCGTACAATGCTTATCACAATCCATCCATCCATCCATTGTGTCAAGCACATTTGTACATTTGTTGCCATCATCATTTTAAAAACATTTGCCTTCTACTTGAGCCCTTGGCTTCAGTTCCTCATTCTCCTTCCCTACCCATTCCCCCCTCCCTCATGAACCCTCGATAATTTACAAGTCATTATTATTTTGTCATTATCTTACACTGTCCGACGTCTCCCTTCACCCACTTTTCTGTTGTCTGCCCTCCAGAGAGGAGGTTATATGTAGATGTTTGTAATAAATTGTCTCTTTTAATGACTGAGGTATGCCTGATGCAAGCCAAGGCCTTTCCAATGGTCTCATAGAAACGTTTGAACAGCGACACAGGATCGCTGCATTTGAAATTTGGTGTTGGCAAAGAACACGGAGTGACCCTCCTGTGCAGCAGAGGGAAGAACAGAGCAGTCCTAGAAGAGGTACAACTAACATTCCCTTTGACAGGAGGATGGGGAGATTTCAGTGTGCTTACTTTGTGGACCTCATCAGGAAAGACCAATCACTAGAAACGTTTGGTGAAGTAGAGGGTCAGCCAAAACGAGGAAACCCTCAATGAGATAAATTGACAGAGTAGTCACAGCAATGGAGCCAGGGACACCAGTGATCGCGAAGGCGGTGCAGGACTGGGCGATGCTTCCCTGCTGCCCCTCGGGTGGCCAGGAGTTAGAGGCAACTTGATCGCATCCACACCCCCACTACCACCCCACTACCACCACCACCACCAGCAGCAGCAGCAGCAATATATTTTTCCTCCTAGATTTGAATTCTAATACTTTGATAGCGATTTCAAAATAACCAGTGTACCTTGTAATCTTAATGGAGTTTCTTTATTACATTTTAAAATATTGTTTTGAGAAGGTCAGTGGGCTTCATAGATTGCTAAAGGGCTGACGGCATACAAACAGTTAAGAACCTCATCTCTTCCTCTTTTTACCGACAGCCCTAGTTGATATCTTTCTTGTGCTTCATTCTAGCTTGTGCCTAGCCGTTGAGGGACACGTCTAACCTACCTGGAGAGATTCTGAGCTTCTTGAAGGTAGGATGGTGTCTGGCTCATTTGCATATTCCCCACAGCATTGTCTGGTGCATAAGCAATGTACAGTAAATGTTTGGAAATGTAATGAATGAGTGAATGAGGATTGAATCAATAAATAATGAGCAATGTAGGAATATTGACATGTTTTGAGCCTACTTTATGCCATAACACATTTTCATATCCATTATTGCATCATATCTCACAACTTGGTGGCCAAGACATCTTGGCATGCATTTTATAGATTTAAGGAACCAGAGTTCTGAGGAAAAGGATGTGCCCAGTGTTGCAGGGGTGAAAAGGGATCCCAAATCTCAAATACAATTTAAGAAACACATTTATTAAGGCTCAAACAGGACAAAGGCCAGGCAAAGACCATTTACCTGGATGAGAGAGACCATTGACAGGAGCCATGATGGTGCCAAGGAGTTATAGAAATATGGGCACTGAGGTAGAAGATGGCTGCTGTGAGTCAGAATCGACTCAGTGGCCATGAGTGAGTGAGAGGGGGTACAAGGGAACGTGTCACAGATCAGTGCATCACACAGGAGTGGGATCATGATTGGAACACACACATGGTGCTTGATAGAAAGGCTTACGGGATGGGTTTTGGGGCTCTCTGACCAAAGCAGTCAGGCTATGAGTCATGGTCCATGGACCCCAGCACTCAAAGTTTCATTCAGAGCACATCTAGTCAAGTCCCTGAGGGCGAAGCTACCTCTCCTTGAATTGGCTGGGGGAGTGCTCCTAACCCACTTCTAATGCACTCTGATTTAGGGCTGGGCTATTCCCATAGTCAGTAAAGTGGTCAGAAAGGATTCACAGGAGGCTGAATCTAGGTGGATTTAGAGCTCTGGGGTCAGCATGAGTCAGAATCGACTCGGTGGCACCGGGTTAGGGAGGGCCTTCATCCTGAAGTTGGTCCCCTTGAGGTTACAGCCTGGATTGTTTAAAGGGTATCTCTTCTCTTGCTAAGCTGAAGGACAGAGGCAGAGAGATAAGGGTTCACATTTTACCAATAGCTGGCTGAAGAGTCCTGTATTAGCTAGCTTCAATCACGAGCAGAAACTGCCGAAGGTCTTTCAGACAGAAGAAACTGAATGCAGGGAATTGGTGTCAAGAGACCTGCAAAGCAAACATGGGCAGTGAGGTAGCTGTTGGAGACTCACAACAACTGGAACGTATATCCTTTTAGGGGGCTAGGCCGGGTGATGCCACCCAAGCTCAGAAACAGTCGATCTGGTGGGATCAGGGCTTCACCAGGGGCCATCTGGTAAGAAGTGTCTGGGAGGGCTGACGCTCTGGGAGAGCCAGAGACCCTGCACTGTCAGAATGGCACCCCTGGCTTTTGAGCCAATTCTGACCGATATTCCTTAGGACCGGGAAGAACTGCTCCGTATGGCTCCCAAGGTTTTCCAGAAGCAGACTGGCTTGTATCTTCTGTGGAGGGGTTGGTGGGTTTGAACCACTGGCTTTGCAACCGTGTAGCTGAGTGCCTTAAGCATTGCACCACCAGGGGTCCTTGCTAAGATGAGTGGGGAGAAACACCTCCCCTCCAATCTTCTACAAGTGCCTCCCATTGGCCAGAAGGATCAGAACACTAAAGGACAAAAGAATCTAGACAATGTAATCTCCTCGGATACGGAACAGGGAATGGAAGGGTGGAGGTGGTACTGACAGCAGACTGGTAGTTGGCTGGCACAGATCTACAACTGGGCGGGGGGTGGTGAAGGGTGGGCTAGGAATATTGGGACTCCTTCATTGTTACACAGAGCTGTGAATTTGATAGAAGACATAGCTGATGGGGTTCTGGCTTTAAGCATGAATTTGGAGCAATTACAGTTGGAGCGACTGTAACTATTCTGCCACTGATGTCAATCTTGGGGCTCAACCTCTTCTCTCCTCTGTCAACATTCCCTCCCTGGGAGATGTCATCCTGTCTTAGGGCTCAAAGTCTCAACATTGAGTCCAAGTTCCTACAAGCTGTCTTCAGTTCTGAGTTCTCCCTTGAGCGCCAGACCCGTAGATCCAATTCTTGACCTCATAGCTCCCCTTGGCTGTGTAAACGGATGTTAAACAGAACATGTTAGAAAGCAAAATTGTGATTTTCCTCTGACCCGCCCCACATGTCCCCAAAGTGGCTCACCTCAGAGAGTGGCACCATCTGTCACCCTGTCTCTCAGGCCAAAAACCTCGGAGTGATCTTTAACTCTCATGTTTCTTTCATAGCCCTTATCCCACCCACCCACATTAGAGAGAAAATCCTGCCAGTTCTACGTTTGAAATGTATTCCCAGTGTGCCCTTTTCTGACTACCTCTTCTGCAACCCCTGGCTTAATTCACCAACGTTTGCTTTCTGGGCTGTTGCAGTCGGAATAGCCTTCCCATTGGGCCCCTACCTCCACCCAGTCTTTCTCACTTTCCCCACCCCTGCTACCCAGCAGTCACGTGATTGTGTTAGAACCAATCAGAGCATGTCACTCTTCTGCTCAAAGCTCTCAGATGTCGCCCCATCACAAAAGCACTAACCAGGGCCTACCAGGTGCATACAGTCCAGACCGGCCCACCTCTTGGACCTGAATTTCCTCCACTTGGCCTCTGGCTTACTCTGTGCTACACGTCGGCACCCTTCCGACCTGGCTCTTTTATACTTGCTGTCCCCTCTCTACAGGAGCCCTGGTGGCATCGTGGTTATGTGTTGGGCGGCCAACCACAAGGTCAGCAGTTAGAAATAAGCAGCTGCTCCTTGGGAAGAAAGAGGAAGCCTTCTACTCCCATCAGGAGTAAACCCTCAGGGGCAGTTTTACTCTGTCCTGTAGGGTCACAGGGAGTGGGACTTGAGTCAATGGTGTGAGTGTGGTTTTGAGTTTGGCCACTGTGCCTCTAGATATCCACAGGGCTTCCCCACCGGCTCAAATATCAATTCTCTGACCACTTTAACTAAACTGATACCCCAGTCTCTCCAGCACACAGCATTGAGGAAGGAAGGGTCTGAACTGGGGAGACATTTTGAGCTGTTCGGTCAGAGTTCTCGACCCAAGTGGATAGTTCAAATATAAATGGCTGCCTCTCTCCCCTTGTTGTTGTGTTGTTAGGTGCCATCCAGTTGGCTCTGACCTATAGCAACTCTTTGCAGCACCACAGAGTGAAACACTGCATGCCGCTGCGCCATCCTCACACGTGTTCCTGGGCCTGAGCCCACGGATGCAGCCGCTGTGGCGCTCCATCTCACCGAGGGCCTTGCTCTTTCTCCCTGCCCCTCCACTTTACCAAACATGATGCTTTTCTCCAGGGACCGGTCTCTCCTGAAATGTGTCCGAAGTATGTAAGACAGAGTCATGCCATGTTGTCTTTAAGGAGCACTGTGGCCTTACTTCTTCCAAGACAGATCCGTTTGTCCTTTTAGCAGCCCGTGGTACTTTCAGGGTTCTTCTCCAGCACCACAATTCAAATGTGTTGATTCTTTGACAGTCTTCCTTATTCAATGTCCAACTTTCACATGCATATGATGCAATGGAGAATACCTTGGCTTGGGCCTGGTGCATCTTAGCCTTCAAAATACCCTACTTGCTCTTTAATACTCTAAAGAGGTCTAGTGCAGCAGATTTACCTAATGCAATACTTTTTTGATCTCTTGATGACTACTTCCATGAGCATTGATTGTGGACCCAAGTAAGACAAATCCTCGACAACGTTAACCTTTGCTCCATTTAGCTTGATGTTATCTGTTGATTTAGTCAGTTGTGAGGATTGTGGTCTTCCTTATGTTGAGTTGTAATCCACACTAAAGGCTACAATCCTTGATCTTCATCAGCAAGTGCTTCAAGTCCTCCTCACTTTCAGCAAGCAAGATTGTTTTATCTGCATATCTGTTTGTTAATTAGCTTTCCTTCAATCCTGATACCTCATTCTTATTCATATAACCCCTCTTCTCTGGTGATCTTCTCAGCATATAGATTGAACAAGATGCTTACCTTCCCAACACAACCGCTGAAGACAAAGCGGGTGAATAAGTAAATGTGGTGAAGAAAGCTAATGGTGACCGGCTATCAAAAGATATAGC
>NW_022111357.1:5380922-5386654 GCF_000313985.2 Echinops telfairi | reverse complement strand
TTTTTTTAACAAAACAACCTATCACCTTAAATGTACTCTCCATTACACTTAATATATTTGTCAAAGGTGTGATTCCATTCTTGGAAACACTTTTCAAACTGTTTGGATGGTTGACAACACCTCCCTCACTTTTTTCTTCACTTCTCCACATAATCAAATTGCTGTCCTTTTATGTCCCTCTTCATGCTTGGGGACAAAAAGAAGTTGCATGGAGTGAGGTTATGTGAGTCAGGTGAGAGGGGCAAGAGAAGCCTGATGTTTTTTTTTGCCCAAACTGGTGCACTGAGATGGCTGCATGAGCAGGTGTATTGTCGTGGTGGCAAACCCAGTCCCCGGTCTGCCACAAACCAGCTCTTTTTTGTAGCACACTGTTAGGCAATCTCTTCAGAACCTCTAAATAGAAAGCTTGATGAACAGTCTGACCTGGCGGAACAAACTCCAAATGCACTATCCCCCTCACATTAAGAACCAAATGAGCATCTTCTTGGTCTCTCCTGATAACTTGTCCAAAGTATCTGCTATGAAATCTTAACCGTACTTGCTTTTAAGAAACATTCTGGCCATACGTCTGCCAAAACAGCTTTGTTTGTTCTTCTGGCAGTCCCTGCTACTTTCAAGGCTCCTCTTCAACACCGTCATTCAAATGCAGAGATTCTTCCTTGGTCTTCCTTATTCCATGTCCAGCTTTCACATGCATATGAGGTGACGGAAAATGCCATGGCTTGGGTCGGGCTCACCTTAGTCCTCAAAGTGACTGCCTCGCTCTTCCACACCAGAGGCCTGTGCAGCAGATTCAAATGACTTAACAACTAGTTCACTGACCTAATGACCATTTAAAAAAAAATCATTTTATGGGGGGCTCTTACAACTCTTGTTAACAATCCATACATCAATTGTGTCTGACATATTCATACGTAGATTCCATCATTCTTTTCTAGACATTTACTTTCCATTGAGCCCTTGGGATCAGCTCCTCTTTTTTTCCCCTCCCTCCTCACCGCCCCTCACTGCTCATGGCCCCTTAATACCAGACACTGTATCTTTTAATAGCCGGGCACCATCCTCTGTCTTCACCACATCTGCTTGTGCACCTGTTTTATCTTCAGCAGTCATGTAGGGTGTGGGTGTGAGCATCACAGAATGCCAGTTTGTTAGAACAAAGTGTTCTTGTGTTGAGGGAAGGTATGAGCCAAGGCCCAAGGCCCGTCTGCAGCTTCAGTGTCTTGCCTTATAAATAGATGTACACAGGCTAATACCACTACTGTTATGGATTCATGTATTCACATAAGTGGACACCTCTGTTAATCTCCCTATCCAAGCCTTTGCTTCCTAGCGCTTGCCTCTGTTTCCTTTTGCCTCCTCCTGCCCCACCATCACTTTCCCCTTCTTCCACCTCTTAGTGCTTCCTCTCCAGTAGCTTGGTGTTGCTCTAATACTCACAGGACCTCTACCCTCTCCTAGATGCTGGTTCCGCTTCCCTAGTTGTTCCCCTGTCCATGATGCTGTCTGCTCATCGCACCCTTCTCCCTCCTCCTTCTTCGTCCTCTACCTTCCGGGGCCATTGGCCCCATTGCCTTCTCCCCAAGCTTCCCTCCCATGGTCCAACCCATATAATTAGGCAACCCATCCATGTCCTAGTCTGAATAATAAGAAAACATATGGTTGAAGAAAGATAAGGAAAAAGAAAAAGATGAGAGAAAAAAGAAAAAAAACAACAACAAACCCTACATAGGTCCGGGTCTGTTTGCTGGTCCCCTTGAGACCCTCCCCCCTGGTCCTGAGGGAGATCAGAGGGCTGCCTCTCCTAGCCCGAAGTCCATTCTTGGGGCTCCTCAGGGGCCCTGTGACTTGGCTTTACTCCAATTGCTGATCTGTTATGCTCCATTTCCACACTGTCTCCCTGCCGTGTGTCCCCATTATTGTCCCCTGTCTCCGTATGCTCCAGTTAGGGGACAGCATGTCTTGAGTTGTTGGTAGTCCCACAGTCTTCTCTGTGCCTTAGCAGCCCCATTCAGGGACCACATCCTCTGGGTTTGCTGTGCCCATGTGGAGGCTAGGCTCACTGCCCCTTTCTCTTTTACCTTCTTGGTTTGCTTCTTGGACTGGGCATGGTAGTTCAGTTCCTTTCCCCCACCTGAAGGCCTAGCGTCGTTCTCAGCAGCACACACTTCCAGGGTGGGGGTCAGGCTGGTTGTGGTTGGGGCTGGCCCTGTAGTCCAGTCTTTTCATGCATTCCTCCACGTGTTACGTTGCCCTCCTGGTTTGGCGTGCCATGGTGGGGTCTGTATGCACGTTCCAATTCTGTGGAGACACAACCAATACCCTCCCCCTGGGTAGGCTAGTGCCCTGTTTCCCCCATGTCATCATCTCAGTTTCTCTGCACCTAATGACCATTTTAAGTATAAAAAAAGATACACTGAAATGTAGTTTATTATGTCATACAGTTAATACTTAAATATGAACAATAAAAGAGGTACACAAATTGGATTATGTCATGAGAAAGAGTTTTAAATACAATTGAGAAATATTAACTAATATCTGACAAAAACAAACATTCTTTAGGATAATTCCATATTGCTTCTTGATTGGCATCCTCACTTTCAATATTCTTTGCTTTCATCTGAGCATCATTGGCTGTGTGATTTATCCTTAACCATCTTTTCACTGGAGAGGAAGGATCCCATTCCTTTAGGGGGAGGCCAATTAGATAATAGTCATGTGTTTGATATACTAGAAACAGGTGACTTCTCGTCTCTGAACATATTCTGTTCATCTTTGAAAAAACCCTTTCTGCTTCTGCTGAACTTACAGCAATTGTTCTGACAATACTTTTAGCTCTTTGAACACTCTCAGTAATTGCATAATTCAATCCTATCTTTAACATTCTTTTTTCAATCCTATCTTTAATTGCATTACTCAGTTCTATCTTTGAGAATTTGAGGTGTAACACAAAGTTGAAATGAATGACAATATGTTGCCTTCCGGTTGTTTAGCCCTTTTTATGTTATATGTTTGTTTACTGAAGTAACAAACACAAATGAGTAAAAATGTAGTATTTCATCAAAAATTATAGCAAGTTCTATGAAATGAATCAATATTACAAGCATAGTTCCATCTAATTTTTTATACCTATGGTTGGAATGAACATCATGATGATGCTCAGGATACGCTGTTGTGCAGATGAATGTTTAAAAAGAGCCAGGATTGTACGAGCCCCCAATAAAATGATTAAAAATAATAATAATAATAATAAAAAGAGTCAGGAATGTAAATTTGTGATTTACATTCCTTACTGGGTGGGCTGCCCAGCTCCCTGCCTTAGAGAGAATTCTGATTACAAGTGCCATTTTGACAACTGGTTTGCCAAACTCAACAAAAAATTAGGTATTGGTTCTGCCGAACCGGTACAAACTGGCTGAATTCCAGCACTGGCTCTGTCTCTTCCTTCCTTCTGACCATTGCAATGGACTCCCAGACACCAGGACTTAGGGGTTGAATGAGCTTCAGGAGGAGACTCCAGAGCCTAAGTCCTGCAGAGCCTCTTCGCCTTCCTTTTCAACACCATAGCCTCACCCAAAGCATACGGCGTGGAGGCTGTCCAGACTAATCTTATAATGCCTTTGCAGAAGTAATTTCTTTGGGAAAAATGAAAACAAGAGTCATCCTAAGAAGATGAACATTAAAGATCTCAAATGTCCAATTCTTCAAAAATGCCACACCATTCCATGATTGCTGAGATCAACCGTCCCCCCTCCTCTCACATCCAGGGTTCTGCAATTCCCTGTAATGTCCATGGGGAACTCGTGGCCAGAGGGAAATGGCTCATGTAGCTGTGGGTGCTGGTAAGTCCCCAAAGTCAGACATCCAGCTGGAGCATCCTCCTCATCTACAAGGAAGCTGGTGAAGCTGGTCAGACGATAGAGGCAAGCCAGAAGTAGGGACCAAAGGATGCTCCTCCCTCCTGGTTCTTCTCTCTAGCAGTGAGATCCCAATCCCTGTTTCTGAGCTTGCTCACTTTATACTTCATGCACTGCTGAATCATATATACAATCAGCATCTTCCCCCATCTTCTCACCCTGACCCACCAGGGAAAAGTCATTTGGTGAGAGTAACAGACTAACTGACTAGAAGAGCCGTACATAATTCATTCCACTATAGCCTCGTCTCCTTTTTTGCCTCCCTGGCTGCTATTGTTGTTAGGTGTCTTTGAGTCACTTTTGACGCATAGCAACCCCAAGTGACAGAGTATAGGTGGGCTTTCCTGGGCTGTAATCCCTGTGGAAGCAGGTCACCATGTCCCTCAACCCTCCAGTTGCCTTTCAAAGCTCACCCTTTCAGTTAGCAATCCCACACACACTTCTGTATCAATTTCTGAATACCTGGTGATGGAGACGAGGAGTTGGGGAGAGAATTCATCCTCCACTTTCCTCTTGGCTCCCATCCACGTTGGCCAGGGAGTGTCCATTCTCTACATCCAATGTGGTATCAGCTAGCTCCCGAGGGCCCTGGAGAAGTCAGAGGCCAGGCCTTTGGCTGTGAGGTGTTTCTTGAGTCCAGAAGCAGAGGGTGGCCCCACAGGTCCTGGAGGAGGCCCAGGCTGCAGAGCTGCATGGTCCCCGTGGCTCAGAGAGCTACCAGTGCAGGGGCTGCTGAGGCAAAACAAGAGGTCAAGGGCACTAGGGGTGGTAAGGCTAAGAGGACGTGGAGAGCCCGAGAGAGCCGGTGAGAACAAGATCTGATGATGCTGTTCCTCTGTTCAACTCTTCCCTGCCGTTCTCAGCTTCTCCCCTCCTAGTGGTCCACAGTCCCCTGCATCACTGGGACCTCCCACCTCTCTGAGCCCTACCCCTACCGCCCCCATTGTTCACTGTGCCCCAGCCCTGCTGTGTTGTCACATGCCAGGCCCTTCCATCCCTAGAGCTTGTTTTCCTCTCTCTCTGGAGTGCTTATCTCTCAGATACCCAATGTCTCTCTCCTAACTTTCTTCAGGTCTCCTGTCTAAGGCCAATTCCCTAGGAGCCCTTTTTATTCAATCTCACGTAAAAGACTCATTTATTCCCTGTCCCCGCCCTGGCACCCCCTTTCCCGTTAGCCAGTTAGCAGCCAACTGCTATTGAGTTGACTGGGACTCAGGAGCCCTGGTGGCTCCAGACCGGCTCCTTCCGCCTCTCTGATGCCAGGTGTGAGGTGCCACCCACAGTCTCCAGGCTGCAGGTTCAAATCCCTGTTCTCTGTCTGCAGAGGCGCCTCAGCTCCTGAGCCCAACCCAACGTCCCTGTGGAGAATGGGGAGGGGCCTGTGCTGGCTCCATTTGCTCCCTGGGGTGCATGAGCCTCTTCCCTGGGACCCCACATGACTGCCATCCTGTCCATCTCCATTCAGAGCAACTCTCTCCAGGGCTTCCGGGGTTGTCCATCTTTACAGAAAGAGAGAGCCTCGTTTTCTTCCTCAAAGCAGCTGGTGGGTTTGAAATTCTGACCTTGCAATGCCTAATCCACAGCGCCACCAGACTTCTTTTATGTGACATCCCAGGATCTGGTAATAAACCCCTCCTTCTGCTTGAGCTAACTGGAGTCCTTTTATTTGACCTGCAAGTCAAGTCTCAAATATCAACACCGCTGTAGTCCGAGTACTACCATAAAGGAGATCTGGGGTGTAGTGGTTATACATTGGGCTGCAAACTGCAAGGTCAGCAGTTTGAAACCACTGAGCGGCTCTGAGGGAGAAGGATG
>NW_022111357.1:5377832-5379600 GCF_000313985.2 Echinops telfairi | reverse complement strand
GCACTCCCTAGGGTAGGGTGGGATTGACACAGAGCGTGTGTGCAGGCACATTGTGTGTGCTGGGAGAGGATTGGGGATCAGAAATCAAAACACAGCCACATCCCCCATCCGGGCACCTTCTGCCGCCTTTCTGAGCCCCCAGCTCTTGTTCCGAGACCAGGCACACACAGTTACCCACATCTGGCTGCGAACATAGCATGCAGGCAACGTGTTCTCTTATTCAAACTGTTCTTGTCTGAAAACGTTGCCTGTCTTCCTGGCTTGTTCTTTACCCACCAGGCCTCTTTTTCTTTCACTGCAAGGCAGTGACAGAGTGGAGGGGTGGGGGCAGGCAGGGCGGGGACATTGTGACCATGACGCAATGGCGAGCATGCTGCTGTGAGACAGGTGTTATGCTCAGCTCTGCACAGGCTTGATCTGATTTAGTCAACCACTTGGTGCACTGAAGGCAAATTTCCTGCCAAACATTGAAAAACTCTCAGATATGGGGCTGTGATCCATTAGTGATGTCTGCCATGGCCGAAACCACGGAACTGACAAGATTCCATTTGCTTTCTCCAATTGGGTGCAGTTGGAAACATGTAGGAGGGACCTAGAGCTCAAGCTGGGGCTTAGGTGAACTCCCTGCGGTGGAGGGGAGAAGGAGTGGCCAATGAGCTGGCATCTGTAACATGAGTCAGATGGCCACGTGATCAGTTGAAGAAGGTGGGTAGACACTCTGGGCAGGGAAACCGCCTGAACACCAGATTTGAAACATCCAGGTCGGCAGGGACTGAGAAGTCCTTTGGAGATTTAAGCATGACAGGGAGAGAGGGAGGATGAAGTCAGCAAGGAAAGCAACGGATCGGTGCATGTGAAGAACACAGAGTTAGCGCTCAGTGAACAACAGGCCCCATTATTGTTATGATTACTATTAGCATAGAATTCCAATACATGTCTATTGACCGGCTGGTGAGGGGGAAAAGTCCATTAAGCACCTAGTGGATATTGCTCTGTAAATACCTGTATTTGATTGATTGGCAGACTGATCAATAATCAATTACAGAGCCCATGCCTAGTAGGTGATAATGTGTCAGGCTAAAGACCAATGGCAGTATAAGCACCGTACCAAGTCCAAGTTCAGGTGGAATGTTGCTTTCTGCTTACTCAGTTCTGATGGCTCTTCCTTGTGGCGCAGCCATGTCCTCCTGTGCCTGCATCTTGGGGCGGGCGTTGCCCCCAAGAGAAACGAGAGTTGCTTCTTGGAGAGAAGGAGCAAAGAGAGACTTCTGCTCATTCTTTCCCGCGAAGTCTGCTGACTCCACTGGGCTGAGGGTAGGGGACAACCTTGGCTCACTGGGGTCTGGAGAATTGGAGCTGACTTCCTTAGGGCCCAAACAGGCTGGCACTACCTGTGTCAGCACAGGACTGGGACTTCTCCTGTAGGTCTCTGGGTTACGGAGGGATGGAAGAGGTGCACACTCAACCCAACCCAGTGCTGTGGGGTCAGTGCTGACTCCCAGTGTAGAACCACTCCAGAGTGCCCATGAGGTAAACCTTTACCGAAGCAGACTGCCCTTTCCACTGGCAGCTCAATGCTTCTCTCCCCACACCACCAGGGCATCTTGAGGAGGGCCGAGGGGATACTTAAAAAGCAATTGACCTCCACCCCTTCCACCCCTGGCGTTACCCAGCACCTCCCCATCCTGTTCCAGAGCATTCCTACAACAGGGCCTGGGGAGTCTCTCTCTCTCATCTATCAGAAGAGAGACTTCAGCAGAGGGACTCT
>NW_022111357.1:5374592-5376481 GCF_000313985.2 Echinops telfairi | reverse complement strand
TGTGTGTGTGTGTGTGTGTGTGTGTGTGTGTGTCTGCTTCTGGACATATGGCACAGGTGGATATCTCTGGCTGGTTTCAATTTCTTGAACCTCTCATGGTTTGTTTTTTTTTCCTCTCCAAAAGAGAATGCATTTTTTTCACTCTATGGGTACTTGTTCATTATCGAATGCACAATCCATAGTAGCATTTCTTTGGTGTTGATTTTTGGTTCCTTCTTAGCTGTCACCATAGTGCAGGACCCTGTTGGCCTGGTGGTGAAAGCGCTTGGCTACTTACCAAAAGGAGAAAGACGTGAAAGCCTAATTCTGTAGAGATTGCAGCCTTAGAACCCCTTTGTGGCAGTTCTACCTTGTCTTCTCAGGTCACCCAGGAGTGAACATTGGCTCCACAGTAGCAAGTTACGTTTTGGCTTAATCTAGGATCACTTTGTATTCACACTGAAAGATGTTAAGACGATGGAAGAGTTAGTGGGAACAGAGCTGTTACATTGTGGGGATCGCAATCAATGTCACAAAACAAAATGTGTGTGAATTGTTGAATGGGAAACCTATTGTTGAATGGAAAACCAACTTTTGCCCGCATTACAGTAATAAAAAAAAGATTAGGCTTAACCTTATGTCATTGGCATTATCCCACAGTGCTGCAAGGTCTCTGTGGTCACTCTTGTTTCAAGGGCTGCATACGTTCCAAGATATTGATGTTGTTAGGTACCATGGAGTAGTTCTGGCTCACAGCGACCCTGTGTACAACAGAGTGAAGTACAGCCCAGCCTTGTAACCTCGTCACGATTGCTCTGAACCCATCTATCTCATGTTTGTGTCAATTTATCTCATCCAGGGCTCCCTCTTTTTCACTGCTACTCCACATTACTAAGCATTGTGTCCTTCTCCAGGGGGTAGCTTCTGTTGGTGCAGTGGGTTACGAGTTGGACTTACAGCTGCTCTGCGGGAGAAAGATCAGGCTTTCTACTCCCATAAAGAGCTACCATCTCGGAAGTCCACAGGGGCAGTTCTACTCCATCCTATAGGGTCACTGTGAATCAGAATTGACTCAGTGGCAGTGAGTTTGGTTTGAACATATTGATGATAAGTCATAGTTTACTTACTTCTGGACACTTTTAGTGTTTCCATTTTTTTTAATGATAAATACCACTTGGGTGAACATCTTTCTGTCCCCAATTTCCCCATATTTTATCTTCTTCTGTTAGGATAAATGTGCAGTTGTAGAGCCATTGGCTCAAAAATTATGAACATTAAAAATGACTCTTGATACTGTGGCAGCATTATTTTCCTAAGGGCAAATCCCAGATAAAGTGATGTCCTGTTGAACTGTTTCCTCTGCCCTCTGATGGGGCAGCGTGCTTGAGGATCAAATCTAGCACTCTCTTCTAAAGGGGACCTGCTGTGCAGTCTCAGACACATGCCTTTTCCTCTCTGGGCTACAGTTTATTTTACTAGGAAATCAGAAGTTCAGTTGATCTGAAATAAAACAGGAAACTGGAAACTCAAGGTCAAGACAAAAACTCTACCAAAAGCTTTAAAAAAAATGGGGCATAGGGGAAAAGCTACCATATACATACATCCCTGGGGTGAAGTCCATCAACTATAGCAGGGGTCAAACCCAATCCAGGGAGACATATGGCAGCCAACTAACTAGGATGAGGAAATAGAGAGTAAAAAAAAAAAAGACATGGGTAGGGTGGGAGCAGGGCACTAACCCACTCAAGGGAAGGGTATTGTTGATATCTCCACAGGAGAGGGAGAGACCAGGCTTCAACCTGATGCCCCAAGATGTAAATACAACATACCACCATGTACCAGGGAACCAATAGAGAGATCTGGGCGCTGGCCCCAATCCCACTTAACTTTTATATAAAACTCTCTCTTGT
>NW_022111357.1:5357605-5358646 GCF_000313985.2 Echinops telfairi | reverse complement strand
TATAAAAAGTATGAATATAGAAACATATAAAGTCATAAAAATGATGTGGAATTCATAAAGATTGATATCCTAGGCACTCATAAGTTGAAATGGATAGGTATTGGCCATTTTGAATAGGACAATCACGTGACTTATCTTGCCAGGAATGATCAAGTAAGAGGAATTTTAACAATGCATTCATCGTTAAAAAAGAACATTTCAAGACTTCCCTGAAGTACCATGCTGTCATTGATAGGATAATATTCATATGCCTACAAGGAAGACCAGTTAATACAACTAGTATTCGGGTTAGTACACCAGTCATCAAAGTCAGTAATGAAGAAATTGAAGAACTCTACCAACTGCTGCAAGTCTGAAATTGATCAAACATTCAATAAAAATGCATTGACCATTACTAATCGTTGGAATGTAATCACTGGAAATAAAGAAGAGGGTTGTTGTTATTGTTAAGCACTGTTGAATTGGCTCTGGTTCATAGAGAACCGATTTGTAACAGAAGGAAAGATCGCTAGATCCTGCTCCATCCTCATAGTTGTTCTCATGTTTGAGTTCATTGGTGCCGACACTGTGCCAGTGTAAAGCAAGAGCCTTCCTCTATTTTGCTGCCCCTTTACGTTAACAAGCATGATACCCTTTTCCAGGGGCTGGTCTGTCATCCAAAGTACATGGGGCGAAGTCTCACTATCCTTGCCTTTAAGGAACATGCTGGATGTACTTCCTCCAAGACAGATCTGTTTGTCCTTTGACAGTCCGTGGTACCTTCAATAATCTTCACAAACACCTTAGTTCAAATGCATCTATGTTTCTTCAGTCTTCCTTATTCAATGTCCAACTTTCACATGTGAGTTAGTTAATTGCGCCAACCTGGCTGATAATCACATGTGGGGCTAATTGAAAGGCAGAGGGATAAATGGGTGGTGAGCCTCGCCTTTTAGTTCTCGGGTCTCTTTGTGATGGTGGCACCAGGGTGCAGCTGCCTTAGCAGTTCCCTGCTTCAGCTTGCAAGATTGACTTCCTACAAGACATCCCCAAGGAGAAGCT
>NW_022111357.1:5329659-5357405 GCF_000313985.2 Echinops telfairi | reverse complement strand
TTGTGGGCTTGGGCAGCATTGGGTTGGGATGTTTTTGTGATGCACATTTTCTTTACATAAAACTCTCTTATACATGAGTTGCTATGGATTTGTTTCTCCAAAGTACCCAGACTAATACAACATGTATATGAAATGATTGAAAATATCATGGCTTGGATCAAGTGTACCTTAGTCCTCAAAGTAACATCCTTGCTTTTCCACACTTTAAAGAGGTCTGGTGGAGACGATTTACCTAATACAATATATCGTTTGGTATCTTGACTGCTGCTGTGATGGTGACACACACCTCTCCTGATTTTAAGTGATGCAGTATTCCTTCCTTCATTCGCACACCTCCCTCTTGGTCCATGTACAGGTTCTGCATGAGCACAATAAAGTGTCTGGCATTCCCATAATTCTCAAGGTTATCCATAGTTTTTTATGATGAACACAGCTGAATGCTTTTGCATAGTCAATAGAACACTAGTAAGCATCTTTCTGGTATTCTCTACTTTCAGCCCTCTGATGCCAGCAATGATATCCCTTGTTCTGTGCCCTCTTCTGAATCCAGATAGAAATTCTGACAGCACCTTGTCAATGCAATGTCCTGTTGCAACTGTGGTTGGGTGATCTTCAGTAACATTTTGCTCGTGTGCGATATCAACGATATTGTTCTATACTTTGAGCATTCTGTTGGGTCACCTTTCTTTGGAATGGGTACAAACATGTCTCTCTTCTAGTCAGTTGGTCAAGTAACTGTCTTCCAAATTTCTTAGCACAGATGAATGATTGCTTCCATTGCTTTATCAGCCTGTTGAAACATTTCAATTGATATCAATTCCTGGAGCCTTACTTTTGGCTAATGCTGCAGGGCAGCTTGGACAACTTCCTTCAGTATCATTGGTTCTTGCTCGTGTGCTACCTCTTGAAAGGACTGAAAGTTGACGAGTTCTTCTTTTGATGCTTCCCGCAGTTTCAGAGTCTCTTCCGACCTCCCCCTCAATGTGTGCTTGCTTTTTTGTCTTTTTAATGGCTGTTTGCATTCTTCACGAATGCTCTTGATGTCATGCCACAGTTCCTCCAGTCCTTTGTCATTAATGTTTAATGCATACATTCTAATCTTGAGATGTTCTTGGTTTATACTTCAATATAAAGCAAACAGAAATCCTCACAATTGGACAAATAAGCAATGTCATGAAAAACGGAGATAAAAATGATGTCAAGAAAATCGTTCTTCTTATCAGGAGATCCACACTGAACGTCTAAGTAGCAGTCGAGAAATCAAATGAAGTTTTGTGTTAGGCACAGTTATGGCAGAAGACCTCTTTAAAGTGTTAAAGAGCATGTCACTGTAAGGACTAAGGTGCACCTGATCCACGCCATGGCATTTTCAGTCACCTCATCTGCATGTGAAACAACGAAGAAGGAAGACCACAGAAGAATTGATGAACTGGAATCACGGTGTTGGGGAAGAATATTGACTATACCATGGACTGCCAGAAGAAGGCGCAGATCTGAGTTGGAAACAAGACAGCCTGAATACTCCTTAGAGACTTCATCCCATGGACTTTGGATATGTTGTCAGAAGGGCTTGGTCCTGGGGAAGGACATGATGTTTGGTAAAGTAGGTGTCAGCAAAAAGGAGGAAGATCCGCAATGATATGGATTGATACAGCGAGGGCAACAATGGAGTCAAACATAGGAATGGTTTTGATGATGCTGGAGGGCCGGGCAGTGTTTCCTTCTGTTTTAGCTATGAATCAGAACGCACCTGATAGCACCTCACAACACCTACTGATACTGAGACAAGCGTGTCCCTGTAAGAACTTGTCTGCAGCCCTCCAAGATCGAAGAAACATTTAACCACATTTTTGGGGTAATAAACCTGTGCATGTGGGAACTGGCACTCAAGTAGTCCCATTTTTCACTTACTCTCATATGTCTGGATAAATTGGGCCACCGACAGCCAGGCAGAGATTTCCAGAGTCCCTCCTGGCTCAGGAGCACTAGAGGGTCGCCAGGCTCCCAAGGATGGCTCAGAAGAAACAGAGAGGGGCCCGGTTGCCAGGAAGCATGGGCACCCAGCAGGGGCCTGGCACCATTGATGGAGGATCAGATAGCAAGTTGGACTCAAACCACGGGGAGGCCAGATGCCTTCAGAAACAGATGTTCAGCCAACCTGCAAACATAGAACAGGGCTCCATGCGGGGGGGAAAGCAGAGAGGAGATTCTGAAGCTTAAATGTGTATGTTCTCGTGGGATCTAGTGGGCAAGGGCTTGACATGAATATTTGTGTGCATTATAGCAAAAGAAAATTAAAGTTCTTGCCCACCTGAAATGGGTTCGGAAATAACCAGCCAGTTTCTGGCGAGACAAGTCTGACTCCCGTGACCTTGGGTGTTACAGAGTAGAACTCCAGGCACAGTTTTCCGTGGCTCTGAACCATTGAAGTAGATTGTCAGGCCTTTCTTCTGAGGCGCCTCTGGAAGGATTTGAACCATAAAGTCTTTCAGTTAACAGCCAAGTGTGTAATCATTTGAACCACCCAGGGACTTCCAAATAACTCATAATTCCTGAGTACCTAGCAAAGGAGTCCTGGTGGTGCAGTGGGCTAAATGCTGAATTGCTAACCAACAGACTGGCGGTTTGAACCCACCAGCTGCTCCTTGGGAGAAAGATGAGGCAGGCGGCTCTGTAAAGATGTACAGTTTTGGAAATAGTTTGAGGGCAGTTCTGCACTGACCTGTAGAGATGCCATGAATGTAAATGGCCTTGACAGTGGTGGGGTTGTTTTTTGTTTATTTGTTTGGTTTGGTTTGAACACGTAGCACAGCAAAGTGCCTTGCTAACTGTGTTCCATGAATCCTGCCGACAGCTCTGTTCTCGTGTATATTACCCTTGTATCCGTTTCACAGACGAGGAAACAGAGACACAGAAGTTATATGACTCACCCAAGGTCACACAGACAGAAATCAGTAGGGCTTGAGTTTGAACTCAAGGCGTCAGACTCCAGACCCCCTACCTGAAAGGCTGAGAACTGGTGACGCCAAATCTTCAATGAGGCCTAGACTTGACAGTGCTGAAGGGAGTCGGGGACTACAGAGCATGCCAGGAAGGGCAAGGAACCATCCTGATGCCCGGAAGGTGTCCGATGAAGTGTAATACAAGTTTGGGTGGCCAGGTGTATGTGTGTGTGTGTGTTGTGGGGTGGGGGGCACCTGGTCTTTATTCTGGGATATGACTCGGGTGGTGGTGGGGACTGAGATGAGGCTGTGGGGATTGCCTGACTTCCTCACATCCCTACCCCCCGACGGGGCAGGTAGTGCCAGGTGTAGTTGGCAAAGCCAGGCGGAAGGCCAATCAGCTGCAGAGGGAGCTCGTCCGAGATGGGGCTTGGGATTGCTGGGGCCCGCACTTGCAATCAGGGCATTTCACACAGAAAATTGTGGTCATTTAGGCTTCTCTACAGCGAGCTTAATTTCGGGCCCACGTGTGGAGGATATTCAGTGGCACAATGAGGTAATTTCACATTTGAGAGCAGAGAATGCAGCGTAAATTAGTAGAAAAATCATGACACTTATAAACCAGCTCTAAAGATGTATTGTTCCCTTCTCTTCTGGGAGGGGAAGAAAAAATCAGGTTCTATTAAGGTTGAATTAACCACTGGAGGAGAATTCCTCAGACGGCCAATTCATAAGGAGAAATCTATTTTAAATGTGGTCAGAGGCTTCGGCAGAGAAGTGGGGGGAAGAGAGTTCCCTGGGAAATGCAGGTGTCCTCACAGCGGTCCCCACACCTTGGTGAGTGGGGACGGAGGTGGGGCCTGCTGAGCCCTAGAGGAACCCTAAGCCCACCCGAGTTGCTCTGCTGACACTGGACAATGAAGTCCGTATTGTGGCCTGGACGTACTAGGTACTTGGGCTCCAGAGGCATGCTGCTTGGATTTGAGACCCAGCCCTGCCCCAGTCAGCATGTGACTCTGACCCAGAACTTAGCTTTCCAGCCCCGGTCTCCTCCTCTGCTAGTAGGGGAAACACAGCCCCTGTCCCCTGGGTTATTTGGGAGATGCTGCAGGTGGAGCTCTGACTCATAGCAAGCCCTGAGATAGGGTGCAGGGGTTTCCCAAGTACCGCAGATGGCTGTACTGTGGGACTTGCACGATGCTCGAAGTTTTGTCATTGATATTTCAAACCCCGGCCGGGTCCTCACCCATGTGGGCAGGCTTTAGCAGAGCTTCAGGACTCACACCGAGTAGGAAAAAAGCCCTGGCGATCTACTTCCAAAAACGAGCCGAGGAAAACTGCATGGATCGCAACAGAGCTACTGTCCACTCACTTGCCTTGGACATGCCACTGGGAGGGACTAGCTTCTGGAGAAGGACAGTGTGTTTGGTGATGTAGAGGCTCCAGGGAAGTGAGGGAGCTGCTTGGGTGGATTGGCATGTAACCACAGTGACGGACTTGGACGTGCCAACAATCATGAGGATGATGTAGGACTTCGCACAATTTTGTTCTGCTGAACATAGGCTACCAAGCTCTCATGGCACTGCTGGGTAAGCACTGGACTGCTAACAGCAACATTAGTGGTTAAAACCCACTAGCCACTCCACGGGAGAAAGATGAGGCTTTTTGCCCCCCATAAAGATGTACAGCCTCTTAAACACTATATAGGATTCTGTGTTAGACAGGGTTCTCTAGAGAAACAAAACCAGAATGCTAATACTTTTATATATATTTATACAGATAGATATATAACTTAAGAAATAAGAAGTTAATTAAATTATAAAGCAGTAACAATGGCTCAGTGCAACTCACTCCCGTCCGTGAGACAGTAGAGAGACAATGGCAGTCCTTCAATTCTTGAGGGCCGCCGGGTAGTCCTCTGTAAAGCAATTCAAGCTATCTGGGCACAGGCAGCAAACAGCAAGGCAGGTCACCAACAGTCAGCCAGATGACAGGGTCCGACAGTCCCCAGCTCAAGAGATGTAAATTCCAATGGTGTGGCAAAGCAAGTCTTGAAGGAACCTCAAATTACAGCGACACAGTCCACGGGTTAGGTGTCCCACAGATCATGTAGCTTGCAAATTGAGGCAAAGAACAAGCAAGGCAGTCGCACAGTAGTTTGATGATCAAAGAACAAGAGCCAAAAAAGGCAAGGCTCGCTGAGCCATTTATCTCTCCGCCCTTCAATTAATCACACATGTGTTTATCAGCCAGGTTGGCACAATAAACGAAGTACCCCAGATTCCTATGAGTCAGAATCGACTCGATGGCTGTGAGTTTGGTTAGTGTTTTTAGTACATAAGGCTACCGTGAATCAGACTCAACTCCATGTTGCTAGGTCAGTTGATGAGGCTAACTACTGGAAAACACATTTACTGCATTATAGTCCTAGAGGCTAAAAGTCCACACTTAGGCTTCAGCAGGAACAGGCTTTCTGAAGGCTAGGAGAAGATGCTGTCTTGTCTGCTCTGGCTTCTGGGAGCTCCCCAGGCACTCCCTGGCTTGCAGCCACAGCTAACTCCATCGCTGCCTCCGTCATCACCGCGCTGCTCTCTGTCTCTGTGTCTCTCCTCTTTTGTAAGGACACCAGTCATATTGAATTAGAACCCATCGTACTACAGGAGTATGATCTTGTGCTAACTCAACATCTTCACAGACCCTATTTCCAAAGAAGGCCACATTCACAGGTACTGGGAGCGAGGGCCTGAACACATTATCCTGCCCCTTGCGTATTGTTACGGCCTTATCCCGGGATCCCCTTAAAGGGGACCCTGAGACTTCAGTGCAAGTAATTTACTTGGAAGGTGAAGCCAGGAAATGGGATGCCAATAAAAGGTATAGTTTCAAACTGGCTAACAATAAAACACTCCAAAAGTTCCTATGTGCGGGGTGTGGGAGCTAGGGTATTTACATACCAAATCTCAGAAGTCACTCATGGAAGGCTGTTTCAACGGTCTTAATTTCTTGGCATTTCTGGCTCCATCTTGAAGGCGGGATGGTGGGCTCTGGCAACCAGAGGAAAGGCAGGCCTTGGTCCACGGAGGCCCACCTGGTGCCCTGAAGTGGTTCAGGCCAAGGTGTGTGGTTGGAGCCCTGGTAGTGTTTGCTGCCAGGTCAAAGGTGTTGTTATTCCTCTTCCTTGGGCTCTTGTTATTGTTGGCTGCTGTTGGCTCCCAACCCATGCCGACCCCGCATACAACATGCATATTGCCTGGTTCCCCACTATCTCCATGACTGGTTGTAGATTGGCTGATATTTGGAAGTAGATCACCAGGCCTTTCTTCCTAGTCTGTTTTAGTCTGGAAGCTCCCCTGAAAACTTCAGCATGGTAGCAACACATAAGTCTCCACTGGGAGATGGGTGGTGGTGTCTTGGATCTTGGTCTCCCACATGAGAGGCCACCCTGGAACCACTACCTCTCCCATTTCCTGGTTCTTCCTTTGCTGCAGACAGCCAGGTACCCAAACCAGCTTTCTATGAAACCCCAGGAGCCATGCCAAGGAGATAGGCTCTGTGTTCCAGTCTCCAGCAAACTGTGAACTGGAGGTCCTCCTGCTCCTCCTTCTGGGTCACGGTGTTCCCATGTATTTTGGGATGTCCATGCACGTCCTTCCCTGCTCTGAACTAGTGGCTCCGATGGAGGCAAGAGAGGGGCAGGCTGGGCTCCTTGCTGCTTCTAGACCACTTCTGGCTCAAGTGCCTAGCAGACCGACAGTACCTTGCAAATGGAACTGGGCTGTGGGCTGAGAAGCAGAGCTCTGGCCAGATGCACAGATTGCTGCATCCCCAGAAGCCGAGCGAAGCCATCGGCGCCAGGCCCATGGACTGGTCAGGGAGTGCTGGAGAGAGAGAGAGCTCCAGGCCCGAGGCAGACTCCTTTTTACGTTTTTGAAATGGCTTCCAAAGCCAGATCTCTCAGGGCCCTGATGAACTGAGTCCCACCCAACAAGCCTTGGAGATGAGACTAAAATTCGGCAGGGTTCTCTCCCTTCTCCTGGCCTGTCCACCCGCATTTCATCCTTCAAGTTGAAATACTTGACGTTGAATATGTTTCATCCTTCAAGTTCAAATGACACTCTGCCTTTGGTTCTGACCAGCCTCCTCTGCTCCCAGCATTTGATTATATAGACCTTATTTACTTCGAAATGGTTTTATTGACCTCTACTTCACATAGCGTACCATTTACTCATTCAATCATATTCAGAAAAGTTGTGAAATTATCACCACAATTTCAGAACAATTCCTTCTTTTTTTCAGAGTGATTTTCAGGGATGTTGCCCAGAAAGCACAGTGAGTTTCCCAGGCCCCTTCTTCCTGTTGACACCATTTCCCCTCGGTATTAACGTCTTGCTTCGGTGCGGTGCACTTCTTGCGCCCTGTGAACCCATGTGGCTGTGTGATTAGTAAGAAAGGTGTATGGCTCACATTCGGGACCGCTCTTTGCATTGGACAGTCCCATGGGTTTTCATGCAGACCAGTGTTTCCCAGGGGCTGGTGTGTGTCGGTGGGGTGGGGAAGGAGGTGTGGGGGGGTGGTGCTGAGTGATCCAGTGGGACTGCAAAATCACTTCCCTGGGTACACTCTGCCCTAGATGATGGGTGATGGTACAGGCGTTTTTAATTGCTGGGGAGTGCTGAATATTTTTTTCTCTGAATAGGGGACAGTAGGATTTTCTGAAGAGCTGAATCGTTTGGCACCCTAGGAAGAGAGGCACCCTAGAAAGAGGAGGACCCCCCCACAAGATGGATCAACTTGGAGGCTGCAACATGGGGCTCAAACCCAGCAAGGGTTGTGAGGGTGGCACAGGGCCGGGCAGTGCTTCCTTCCGCTGCACATTGGGTCACTAGGAATTGGAATTGACTCTTCGGCACCTAACAACAGCACGGGTCTTGACAGGCACCCAATGCTGCAATAGTTCAGCGCTCGGCTGCTAACTGTAAGGTTGTCTGTTTGAATCCAGTGGGGGGTTCTGCAGGGGGAAAGGCCTAACAACCTGCTCCCGTTAAGATTACAGCCTAGGAACCCGATGAGTCTGAATCAGTTGGACGTCCGCCGCCAACAACAGTCGTAGCAATAACAACCCCAACAGCGACAGGCTTTGGAAAATGCGTGCTATGTGCGTCCTCCGTCATGGCCTCACGGAGGGTCAGTGTCCTAAAAACATCCTGGGCCTCACCTGCTCGTCCCTCCCCCCCAGTCCTCGAGCCCCTGGCAGCTGCTGGTCTTCTTATTCCTTCTAGTTATGCCTTTTCCAGGAGGCCCTGGGGTTGAAATCACACCACAGGGAGCATCTCCACACTGACTACTTAATAAACTCACTGCCAGTGAGTCCATGCCAGCTCATGGTGACCCCAGAGGACAGGGCGGAACTGCCCCTGTGAGAGTAGAAACTATGGGAGAGTAGAACTATGGGAGTAGAAAGCCTCCTCTTTCTCCCCCAGAGCGGCTGGTGGTTTTGAACTGCTAACCTGGCTATTGGCAGTCCAATTTGTAATCAGTACATGACCAGGGCTCCTTACAGCTCTTTCTAATCCTCTGAACTTTTCATGAAAGAGCTTCATGCTCTAGGTGCCCTACCTCTTTATGACACGTTCCCCATGCATTCCCACCCCCAGCCCCCAGCGGAACCCATTGACATGCCATCAAAGGCCTTTTCAGAGACCAGACGACACAGTTCAAGAATTCCAGTCTCAAGGAAACACGGGCGCCCAGAGCCAGGCCCCAGACCTGAAAGTGGGGTGCCGAGGCTGCCAGGTGTCCAGGTGTGAAACTTGCCCTCCTCTTGCCTTGCGGAGTCACATCACCTCAGTCCCCCTGACAGCCAGGGGGGCAGTGGAATGGCTGCTCTGAGTGTCTGCTTTCTACAAAGCCAGAAATAATCAGGTGGACCAAAGGGGAAAAAAGGGAAAATTGAGCATTATGAGGGTGATAATTCAGAAAGTGTCAGCCTCAGAATAATTGAATCCGATGACATTTCGTGCTACGGGAAACAATAGCAGCTAGCCTGCTGCCCGTCTGATTCATGTCTGGTTCATGTTTAACAAAACAAGGGCAAGGGTCACGCAGCCACGAGCCCCATAAATAACCCGTTAATGGGATTTCCAAACAAGCTGTCCTCAAAGTGGCTTTCCGTCTCACTGAGAGAATATTAAAATGCAAATGGATTCGGGCTGTGTCTCCATAAACAACCGTGTTCATTTAACCTCCGACCTCCCCGCTTAACTGCCCATTCCAGCAATTTGTACGGGCTCCTCGGCCACCGGCTCCATGCGGTAATTCAGGGAAAGTGCATTAAAGGAAATGTTACAATTTGCGATGCTCAGTTAATCACGCTATTGAGATGTTTATGGACAGAATGGAGCTCCTCCTCACACTTGCCTTGGGCCTCCAGCCCCCACCAACCCAAATGTGGCCCGGGTTCCTTTCGTTGGTTGAGAATGGGATGAGGTGGGCGTGGCCCGGCCACCTGGGTGGGCAGCCTGGGGTCCTGGCTGAGCCAGGGCTCCTGTTCCTCTGGTTCATCCACCGCTGGGTCTGTCTCTTGGCCAGAGGCCTTCAGTTAAATGCTCCTCCCAGCAGACGGCCTCAAAGCCAGTGGACTTTGTAAAGGGGTCTGGATCCTCCCCAGGGGGCTGTCAGTCACTGGGTTTCTTCCCAGGAGTCTGTACCTCGCAGGTCTGCCTTGACCCCTGCCCTGACAGACCGTCCTAACCTTGCCCAGCTTCTTGAAGGTGTGTCGGCATTCACTTGACAGCACACAGCCACAGCAGTGGGTCTAGGCCCGGGCCTTGTCCACCTCTCCAGACTCAGTGTTCTGAAAGCCCCCACCCCTAGGCGTCATTCAATAGTGGGAGGTGGCCAGAGCCAGGGGAGAGGGAGAGAGAAAGAATGAATTGGAAAGAGCTTAGATGGAGGGAAGTTGGAATGACCCAGGAATGGGATTCCCCCGCCCCCTCCCCGCTAAGGCTGTTGTGGAAGGGGAAGGGTCAAAGGAATAGAGGCATTGGCAAAGGAGGAGATGATGAGTAGATCAGGGGTGGGGAGTGTCAGTCCTTGGGCTGTACAAGGTCCTAGAAATCATCAATACCAGCTATCATCACAAGCCTCTCCAAGGAAAAACAGTCCCAACCATCACCTTTGCTCTTTCTGCATTCTTCACCAACAGCATGATTCAAATGCCTCAGTTCTTTGGTTTACTTTACTCAATGTCCAACTTTCACATGCATATGAAAATACCCTGGCTTGGATCAGGTGCACCTTAGTCCTTAGGGTTACATCCTGGCTTTTTTAATACCCTAAAGGGGTCTTGGGCAGAAAATGTACCCAATGCAATGTGTCTTAGTTTGATCTCTTGAAGTTTGATCTCTTGAACCTTGATTGTAGATGTCACCGACAAGTTCAGTGGTAAGGATTCGGGTTTTCTTCACATTGAGTTGTCATCCTCTCTGTAGGCTAACATCCTTGATCATCTTCAGCAAGTGATTCAAGTCCTCCTCACTTTCAGCAAGCCAAGTTGTGTCAACTGCTTATCCAAGGTTGTTAATAAGCTTTCCGCTAACCCTGATGTCTCGTTCTTCTTCACGTAGTCCAGCTTCTCTGATGATTTGCTCAAATACAGATTGAACAAGTATGATGAGAGGATACAACACTGATGCACATCTGTCCTGATTTGAACCATGCAATGTGCCCTTGTTCTGTTTTCACAGCTACCTCTTGATCCATGTACCAGGTTCAATGATGTGTTCTGGAATTCCCATTCTTCTCATAGTTTGTTATGCACACAGTTGAATGCCTTGGCATAGGCAATAAAAACACAAGTAAACATCTTTCTGATATTCTCTGTTTCCAGGCAGGATTGATCTGATATTCCTTCTTCCATGTCTTTTTCTGAATCTGGTCTGAACTTCTGGAAGCTCCCTGTCAATGTACAACCCTGTGGTTGGATGATCTTCAGCAAAATGTTATTTCCATGTGATATCAATGATTTTGTTCAATAATCTGAACATTCAGTTGGGTTACCTTTCTTTGGAATGGCTATAACCATGGATTATTTTTCAGTGAGTTGGCCAATTAGCTGTCTTCCAAATTTCTCGGCAGAGACAAGTGAGGGCTTCCAGCGCTTCATCAGCTTGTTGAAACATTGCCACTGATATTCCATCAGTTCCTGGAGCCTTGTTTTTGGCTAATGCCTTCAGTACAGCTTGAACGTCTTCCTTCTTGCTCCTGTGCTACCTCTTGAAACCATTGAATGCCGACTAGCACTTTTTGGCACCGTGGATCTGTATATGTTTTCCATATTCTATTGATGCTGACTGCATCTTTCAATATTGTGATCATAGAATCTTTCAACATTGCAAATCGATGCTTCATTTTTAAAATATATTTTTTTTAGTTCTTTCCGTGTAAGGTCCGCTGAGTGCATTCTTTTGGTTCCCTGTCTCTACACCTTTGTACATGTCATTATATTTGACTTTGAAATGTTCTGTTCAGCTCTTTTATTTCACTATTTCTTCCATTTACCTGAGCGACTCTGCAACAAAGAACCCGTTTCAGAGTCTCTCTGACACGCACTTTGATCTTTTCTTTCTTCCCTGTCTCTTTAATGACCGTTTGCTTTCTTCATGAATGATGGTCTGACGTCCTCCCACAGCTCAGCAGGTCTTCTGTCGTTCGTGTTCATGGAGCAAATCCGTTCGAGATGTTCTCGAAATTCAGGTGCGATACATCCCAAGTTGTTATGTTGACTCTGATGGACTTGTTTTCATTTTCTTCACCTTCCGCTGGAATTTACATAGGAGCAATTGATGGTCTGTTCCACGGTCTGCCCCACGGCTTGGGTTTAGCTGCTGATAATTGAGCTTCTTCACTGTCTCTCTCCACAGATGTGATCATTTGATTTCTGTGCATCCCTACTGGAGAAGTCTATGCATGTAGTCAGGGTTTGTGTTGTTGAGAAAAGGGACTTGTGATGAAGACGTTGTTGGTCTTGCAAAATTCTACCACGCCATCTCCAACTTGGTTTCTATCACCAAGGCCCTCTTTTCCAACAGCCGCTCCTTCCTCTTTGTTTCCGACGTCTGCATCCCAATCACCAATAATTATCCATGCAGCTCGATTGCATGTTTGATTGATTTCAGACTGACGTCCTTGGTAGAATTTTAAAAATTTCTGAATCACTCGCTTTAGTGGTTGGTCCATAAACCTGAGCAATATTTGTACTGACTGGATTACCTTGTATCCAGGTAGATTTTATCCTTTCACAGACAGCACTGCACTTTAGGATCGCTCTTGAAATGTTCTGTTTGACGATGAATTCGACACCATAGAATTCCTCTGGAATCTGTCATTCCTGACATTGTAAATCACATGATTTTCTGATTAAAAGTGGCATTTCTGTTCGCTTTTACCTAGGACATGGATCTTTGGGCACTCCATTTCACTTTTGCAACTTCCAATTTTCCCAGACCCATACTTTGTACATTCCAAGTTCCAATTATTAATTGATCTTTGCAGCCATTTCTTCTCATTTTGAGGCTTATTTCATCAGCGAATGAAGGCCCCGAAGGCTTTCCTCCATCCCCATCATGATGACTGACTCTACTTGGGGCAGGCAGCACTTCTTCCTCTGCGTGTCTTGAGAGGGTTCTGACCTAAGGGGCTCATCTCGGGCACACTCTCTGAGAGCGTTCTGCTTCTGTTCATGAGAATTTGGTGTCTGACAATGTCTCAATGCTCTCCACAAAGTTCCCAGTGGCCAATTCCTCAGACGGGTTCGCCTCGTCCCTCTTCACTGTCCGCTCTTAGTCCGGAAGCTCTGCTGAACCCTGTTCACTTGGAGGGAACCTGCTGGTATTTGAAATACCGGTGACATAGCTTCCGGCATCACAGCAACACACAAGCCACCAACCACAGTGCGACAAACGGACAGACAAGTGGTGGCAGTGGGAAAAATGAGAGGGGACTGAATGATTGGTGGCTTTTCTCAGGCCGGAGCAGTGTTGTTAGTTGCTGTTGAGCTAAGTCCAGCTCATGGCAACCCCATGCCTAACTGAATGTTTGCTCCTGTGCCGTCTTTATCATTGCTGGGGTGTCTGCATCTATTTCTCGGTGGCCTAGGTGTCTGTCATTGAGAACTTCCTTCATTTTTGTTGGTTCCCCACTTTACCGAACGTGTGCCCTTCTCCTGCAGTAGGTGTCTCCCACTGGCCAAAGTAAGCAAGCTGGAGTCACAGAAAATATTCTGGGTTTTCACTGGCTAACTTTTAATGAGTGGATCACCAGACCTTTCTATCAAGCCTGTCTTAGTCTGGAAACTCTGCTGCAACCTGTCCACCCTGGGTGATGCTGCTGGTGCTGGAAATACTGGTTCCATAGCTTCCGCCATCACAGGGACACGAAAGCTTCCATGTAGAGCAAAAGGACAGGCTGGTGGTGGAGAATAGGGGGCATGAAAAGAAGAGGGCAAGGGTGCCAGAGGCTCCACAATCCAATGAGAGCGGGAGAGAGGGCACAGCTTTGCCTGTGTCGGAGGGATTGTGGTTCTGAATGATGTCACAGTACAAGGATCATGGCCCTGGGGATGAGCCACAGAGCACGGTGACCCCGGAGCTCATGCAGGCCACAAATGCCCAGAGTACAATCTATTATTGCTCACATGTCTAGGGTCAGTGGGGAGGTTCTGTTGATCTTGGCTGGGTTCCCTGTGAGCTTGAGATCCACGGGCATGCTGGCTGGGGCTGGCCAGTCTTCGAGTGTCTCACTCATATGTCTGGAGTTGACTGGCTAGAGCCTGAGGGGGTGCCGGGAACCAGATCTCCTGTCTCTCATTGTCTAGCTGAGACTCAGATAGAGAGTTGTGCAGCATTGCTTCTGCGGCATGCTATTGGCCAAAGTGAGTCTCATGGTCCGCCCAGCATCAAGGGAGTAGAAGAATAGGTTGCCCCCGAGGACAGGAGGCCCTGGGACTCACCGTCATCCCAATCCTGAGGTCCTTCAGGATATAAATTGAGTGGGGGCAAGTGACACAGAGCACTGCAGATGGCAGCATCAGGAGGGCAGAGGTGACTCAGGTTGTGTGTACATATGTGTGTGGGTGCAAGCACATGCGAGCACATGCACATCCTTGGGGTGAGGTGTGGTGTGTGCAAAAAATTGATGCCAGTCTCTGATAGGGTGTGTGGGTGGGGTGACGACTGAGGGACGTTCTTGGTCCTTTGCAGAATCATAGCATTAGTGATTCAGCCTCTTTCTCCTGCTGTCCCACCCCGCTACTCGTGACTGACAGAAGGTCACAGCCCATCAAGATGCTGCCCAGAGAAAGGTTGCTACATCAGCTATTTCATATTGACCGGGCTGTCTTCCATCTCTTTCACTCAACAAGTGAATATTGAGCTTCAGTCAGGTGCCAGGCTCTGTGCAGGGGACGGGGGAAGACCTACTTCCTGCCCTTGGGACCTCACTGTTTAGACGTTACAGCTCAGGCGTGTCTACAAGCACGGGCACACCAAGCACACCTCTTGCACCCACAGGTGCTTGGTGAATTCAAATACAGAATCACATTGGCTAATTTAGAAAACAAGAATACGTTTCTTTTTGCTTTAATTTCTGACAGATCTGAGATTTCTCTAGAAAAAACACACTCTAAATCCCAGCTTCTAGTCAATAGGTTTTAGAAATTTCTCGTATACCAGTGGACCTTGAAAATGCCCACATTTCCAGGGACAAATGCCATGTCAGGAGCCCTTTCCCCTTCCTAGAAGTAAAATATAAAAAGAGTAATAATAGCAGAGCAGTAACAATGTTAATAATAACTTTCATCTGTTGCTTGAGGAATCTCCGTGGTATAAGGGGTTTGGGGTTGCACTGATAACCAGAAGGTCAGCAGTTCAAGCCCACCATTTGCTCCGTGGGCGAGAGCTGAGGCTGCCTGCTCCTGTAAAGATGTCCAAGGAGCAGTTCTGCTGTGTTCTATAGGGTCACTGAATCAGAATCAACTCAATGGCTGTAGAATTGGTTACTTTACAGACCATGCACGCTATATCTGTTGGCCTGTAAATGGCACCTCAAGCTTGCCCGTGGAGTGTCTGAGAATGGTCCTTCACCCACCGAAACAGCATCGGGACCAAACACCCAGTGTCCTGCATAAAGCGGAAGATCGAAGCCCAGAGCCTAGCCCTGCTGCCTCATCACCGCTAGCCAAGAGCCGAAGTGAAGGGCTTTTGGAACGAAGTGAAGTATCACTTGGAGATTGATTTGAATAAACACCCCGTTTATCATTTCCTCCCGGGTTTTCCCTAGCACCTTTCTGTTGAGATAGAAATCTGAGGCTTGTCATCAAAAGGGGGCGGCGGGGTGGGGGGAGGGACAGATCATGACAGCTCACCCTCTGAAACCTGCCGGCTGCCTTCGCACCTGGAGAGACCCCGGAGGCTGGGGGTGCCGGGGAGGGCGCCCCTCCCTGCCCCATACCTGCTCCCCTCTGCTCCTGAAGGCAAACACCTGGAGCCCTGGAGCAGGCCTGGGGTTGTCCTGGGACAAACCCCCACATCTGATACCGTGGCTTGTGGCGGGACAGTATTATCCAGTCCTCACGCTATGCTTGTCCCCCCCTCGGCAAACCCACACGTTGCAGGCAGGCAGCACCCAGGCCTGTACACCCTCCGGTTCTGCAAACCACTGGCTGTGTGCTGGGGAAGCAGCTGGGGTCGAGGAAAGGATGCTGGGTTTGAACACTTGGTACCCTGTGCTAGTGAATTTCACCTCTTGAGTGTCTTATTTCTTCAGTTGATACGAGAAGTGTGTGTGTGTGTGTGTGGGGGGGGGCATGCAGTGACTATAGCAATGGCAATACTTACCAGGGATGCTGAGAAGCCTCTATTCATGCTTTCTCATGGAGTCTGGGCCCTAACCTCATTGTACAGGCACTGCTAGGATCGCCATCTTCAACCTGTTGCCTTCGGTCTGTGGTGACTAGAGTAGAACTGTGCTTCATCGGATTTTCAGCCGTTCCTTTTTCAGAAGATGATCTCGGAGGTGCCCCTGGGGAGACTCGAACTTCCAACCCCACTGTTCAGTCACTGAGCTTTAATGAGGTGAAAGCCTTTTGCTCCCAGGGTCATCATTCCCCTCTAAGATGGACGCAAACTGAACTTGTGAGTAATTATTGCTTCCAATTTCACAGCTTCAGTGCCAGAGCCAGGATTTGAATTTAGGCAGCTGGGCTCTGAGCTCTTAGCTACCTTCTTACCCCATTTGTGTGTGTGTGTGTGTGTGTGTTTCATTATGTTCTTCCTAGCCTTCTCCTTGCACTACCGCTGGAGGCGTCTTCTTATCTTACCTGTCTGCTGATGTCATTCCCAGCTGCACGTTCAAGGCTGAATGCCTTAGTTGGGCCTTCAAAGACCTCAGTTCTCATCTTCCACACCGGCCTCGGGTCTGAGTACCCACCAGATGACCAAACACCCCGAGTACTCTGATGTGTGGGAGGAAGACCTGTGCCCACGTCGTCTCCTCTTGCAGTGCCTGCTCCACCCCCCCCACCCACCCCCGAGTGCCTACCTGCTTTCCAAGCACCATCCTAATTTCCAGTGGATCTCTGTGGAGTAAGTACGGACCATGGGAATAGCAGTAGCAGTGAGAAAATCAGGGAAGGTTTAGATGGTTCCTTTGCCCAACTTGGTGGTTGGCCCTTTGAGAGGAAAGGGAATGAAGACATTCCTTGTTTCTTAAGGAGACAAACGGCATGGAAATGCTAACAAGTACAGCCTCAATGCTGGATGATGTCTAAAGGGAAATCAGGGAGAAATCAGGGCAGACTTCCTGGAAGAAGTGGCATTGACACTGGCACTTTAAGGATCAGAATAAGGTGGGGTGTTGTGGGAAGAGGCTTGCGTATTCAAATGCTCCAATCCCTCCAGTGTACTCCACCCTAACCCCTGCCCACGTTTGGCTTCTGCTAACCCCTTCAGTCTTTTCTCGCCATACCTACTGCCTTCCCTCATCTCTTCCAGTAGGTGGGGCCTTCCCTTAGTTTCCTCTAGTTTTTAGTTGGGGTGATGTTGGGGTGCTGGCTCCTAATAATCTTTCCGTCTCCCTGTACCACCACCTTCTGCGACCGTGGTGTGGCCGCGGGGGCACTGTTTGCTATTCTCCCCCCGGCACAAAGCTGGCCAGCCTTGCTGCTTGTGGCTTATTGTCTGCAGCGCCTCTAGTTGGCAACCTCAGAGCAACCAGGAACTGTGTTGGTCCCTGTTACCACTATATCCCTCCGTACCTGGCACACAGTAGGTGCTCAGTAAATGTCTGTGGAATGAGGAAGTGCTTGACAAGTGGAAGCTAGTCTTATTAAGATCAGTGCCCGGAGCACCCTTCCTGGTCAACACCTCCTTCCGCCATCCTTCCCTGCCCTGGTCTTCTTGGGCCCTTCAAGGGCACAGAGTTTCCTGCCCACGCCCCAGGGAAGCTGGCCATGTCTGGAGAGCAGGGCTGTGAAAGCCACAATGGGCCGGATCGGCAGCGCTTGTCCCTGCTAATTATTACGGACGAGCCTCCTTATTGAACCTCCGTCCTCTTATTGGCATTCGGATGCATGAGCCGAGGCTGTTGTTTTAAACGCACTCATTAGCCACACAAATCAGTCCTGTTGACAGAGCGCCTTTGAATTAAGCATCTTGCCGTAGCCATTGGACAAGGAGCAATTTATAATGCCATTAGCAACGCTTTCGAAGGTTACAGGCATCAAAAATTGTTCAGCCGTAATTATTCTTAATGGATACAAGGAATAAACTGACGCAGGACAGCTTTTTCATTAGCCTTCAATCAAGGCTGATGGCTTTGAGAAATGTACAGTAAGTGTGTTTTGGGGAGAAATAATGATGTTACAGCACCTTTCCCAGGAAAATGCTCTCGGTACACAGCTTAACTTTTAATGGCCTTAATTTGACATAATTAAAAAAAATTTGAATTTGTTTTTGAAGATCTTGAAATAAATTATTTGGTTCCCGTTTTTAACCCTTCGTTGAGCTGTTGCTAAGCAGCAAGAAGGGAATGAAGAGGTGAGTCCTTGGCATTGGAGGGGCCATCTATGGGGCTACATTCCCAGGGCAGAGACACCCCCCCACCCCACTCCCCACCCCCACCGAAGGCCTCCAACATGAGGGCCACACCCCCACTCTGGCATCCCGTGAGACCTTGAGGGACGGGGAGTCGCTAGAGAGATTTATGAGTAGCAGAGAGATGCACAGTCATTGGTGAGTAGTCAGAGAGATTCACCGTGAGGTCTACACAGGTGGTGGAATTCTCTTGTACCATCCAGGTAGTGAAAGTCACAAAGGAGGGGACAAGCAATCTCACCCCTCTGGGGCAGGGTGGGTCAGGAAACTGATAAACCAAAATACCCAACTCACTGCCATCGAATCGATGTTGACACATAGTGACCCTGTAGGACAGGGCACAACTGCCCCTGTGGGTTTCCAAGACTAACTTGTTAGGGGAGTAGAAAGTCCTTTCTGCTGTTGGTTTTGAACTTCTGATCTTACGACTAACATCCTAATGGGTAACGACTATGCCACCAGGGATCCTCAAGAAAATGGCAAGAGGAGGAATAAAGCCAGGCCTGTCCTGAGCTGTCGGGCCTCAGGAAAGTGAGAGCCCCTCTCTGGGCTTAGAGGCCTTCATCCGTGAACCCAGGGTGACAATGCCTGTGTCTTGGAGCAGCTTGAGGGCTTGCTGAGGGAACTGATGCAAAAGCTGCTGGTCAGTGCCGGGCACACAGTAGGTGCTCAATATTCCAGGGCTTGACTTACCTTGCCATAGACTAGGGCACCCCAAACACCGGACCCGCAAAAAGATGGAGAAAAGTATGCTTATCAAAACGTGTCTCTGGATGTGATTGAATGAAAGATTCTTAGGGTGAAGATAAGATGTCTTCTTGCACTCCCCCTCCGCCCACACTCACACCGCGCGCGCGCACACACACACACACACACACACACACAGAGCGAAGGAATCATAGCTGGATTCCAAGCTTCCTTTTACAGAGAGTGGGTCCAAGTGGATGCAGGGCTTTGACTGTGGACATGCAAGTTTGGGGCAGAGTGGAGTTGCTGGGACCGTGAAGGAGACGGACAATGAAAGAGAGGGACTGTCTCCTCGATCTTGCATCAGGCCGTACTTGTTTTTTTTTCCTCCAAAGAATGCTAAATAAATCCTTAAAGTCTTGAAGATCGGCCAGCCATAACCTGGCTGGATTGTTCATGTGCCTGGTCCAGGGTTGAAGATGCCCAGAAGGCATCCTCCCCAGGGTTTCCATGGAGCCACGTTGAGCTACAAGGATGGGGGGCATGGTCATAATCACCATCCGTCAAGAGGCTTCATCAGTGCCTCTCAGGACTCATCAGCGATAGCAGACCCAGAGGGAGAACCTGGCGTCTGGCCAACGGACCTGGCATCTCGCCTCTGCTCGGCCAATGCCCAGCGTGCAATCGGATACAATGTCTCTCACCTCTAGGTGTCAGGATCCTTGTGTAAAGCTGGCAGAGTGGTTGGAAGTCATTACTTCAGGCCCCAGAAATATCCAACACACCAATTGTCCGTCAGGGCGTGATCTCTACCAGGATCTGCCTGAGAGCAAATTCAAGTCCAGACAAAGACTTAGAGGCTTTCATATCAGGGACATGGTGGGTTAGAGCCAGTATGTCCATTAGCTTAGAGCTTTCTGTGCCTTGGCATTGTCCCAGCAGGTTGAGGGTCAGCAGAACCTTACCTCAGGCTCCACACATGGGTGATCTGATGACCCAATGCTGGGGGAGTGACTGGAAATGACCGATCTGGGCTTTATTCCCACGGTGCCCAGGGCGGTTAACTTCTTGAGGCTTCTGGTTTCTCATCCTGGCATCCTACCATGGGGGTGGACTCGAACTTTCCCTTACCCCCTCCTTTTCTTCCTTCTCTTGGTCTGTCTCCTTTCTTCTTCCCTCCTCCCTTTCTGCCTCCTCTTCACCTTCGCCTTCCTCTTTGCTACCTTCTCTTCATCCTCCTCCTTCCACCCTTCCTTTGCAGATGCAGGATTTATTCCATCCCCAGGTGTAGTCTTATCCAGATGCCTAATAAACGGAATGGAGACGGAGCTGGTCTAGCCGAAGTGTGCGGGGCGTCTGGAACCTGCCCTTTCAGTCCCATCTAAGGGTCTGCGCAGAGCCGCAAGGCTCCTCAAAGTGTGGACCTGGCCAGTCTGCCCCATCGCACCACGAGGACACCAGCCTCCCCTTGAATCTCAGCTCCCGTGGCCCCCAACCCTCGTTTCACCCACTAACCATGGCCAGTTCCCCATTTCCCACACGCCACATGCTTCCCCTCTTCTCTGCCTGGACCCAGGCTGGGCCCTCTTCCCGAGGTGCTCGTCCCCGCTTTCTGGCAAAGTCCAATGCACCCTTCAGCATCCACTTCCAAGGCCTGGGTACTTGGAATGAATCTCTCCCAGCTCTCCGTCCCTACAGGGCTCTGTAAGTCAACTGGTTCATCATTTCAGCCATGGGTTCATCTGTCTTTGTTCCCGGGCAGAAGGACAGGGAGGACGTGCGGTTCAGCCTATGCCCCAGCACCCAGCATGAACACTCCATGCTAGGAGGTGCCCACTCAGCACAGGACCTGCCACACTGTGGGAGCCTGGTCATGCTGGGTCTAGCACTGGGTCTAGCATCCTGGGTCAGGGATAGGTCACCTAACCTCCGCAGGTGGTCCGCCAACCCAGAGCGTGGCCGACAGAAGGCCCTCCTGGGGCTTGGCTCCCCAGAACAGACGCTTGCCTGTAAGCACCCAGTCAATGTTTGGGGAGTGAGATTTCAGTGGACTAGAAGCCCGTTTCTGAGAAAGCAGCTGGCTTGTCCCTCGTCAGAGAGACCAGTATCCTCCTTCCTTTCACCACTGGTCCAAAGAGCAAACGCCATCCCCAGTCGATGCCAGGAGCCAGCGGGGCTGCAGGTTTGCGGCGGTGGGAAGGAAGCAGAGGCCCAGGGGTAATGAGCAGATAGTTTCCTTATCGCCATCGGCATGTTCTCAGGCTATTTACTCCCCGTCACCCTCCTGGCTCAAGCCTCCATTTGGACTTTTTCTGATAAACACCAATATCTGTGCAAATACTTGGGGCTGATTGCCTTCCCAGCCCAGGGGCTGCTCCACTGGAACTCCAGATGTGTGATAAGGCAGGGGAATACATTTTCAGTCCACTAAGTCATCAACTTTTCGGACAAGGATTCTCAGGCTCACGTAGATCTCTGATGACTGATACTGCCTTCACTCGGCAGAGGCTTCAGAAACCATCCAAAGCGTCGCCGGGCTGTCAGGTGTCAGCGCTTCCCCTGGCCGTGCATGTTCAGAGGGCCTTCGAGCAGCTCTGGGAGGAGGCAGAGGGCCGGCTGCAGCCAGGGCTCCAGGACCTGCCCTGCTCTCCTTGGGTCTCTCTTGATGCCCCCCCTGGGGCATCAGTTTCCCCATTTGTCCAGTGGGGGAGGGATGGATGCTACAGTCTATGGATTCTAGAGACTTCCCGGCTCTGAGTCCCACAGTTCAGAATCCTGGGGAGGTGGGCACAGCAGTCACTGTGCAATGAACAGTCTAACCCGGTGCCCTCCATTCCTACTCGTGGGGACCCCTGTGCTGCAGGGTGGACCTGCCCTGTGAGGTTTACCTGACTGCCAGCTTTCAGAAGCAGATCGCCAGGGCTTTCTTCTGCGCTGGCACTGGGTGGGTTCAAGTTGGTAGGGGAGTGGAAGCCGTCTGGGCCAACAGGTTGCCTTTGCTGCGTGCACAGGCATAATAATAATTTTAATCATGATGATGGTGCAACTACAATTTTCCATGGATGACTTGGCTTATTTATAGCTCTGGAATCAGAGTGAGATTCACAGCCCTGCGGTGTCAACTGATTAGCTCTGTGACCTTGGGCCAGTGACTTAACCTCCCTGAGCTTCCATTTCTCCCACGAACTAAGGGGAGGCTAAGAAGGCAATGAAATGGCATAAAGCAGAGAGCGCGGGAGCCGCTCAAGACCCAGTGCTTCTTGGCAGCGACGTTATGGGACCTCTGGCAACACGGTGGTTCAGGTGCTCAGCCGCTAACCGAAAGATTCATGGTTGGAACTCACCGCAGCAGCACAGTGGGGCGGCCTGCTTCTGGACACTCGTGGAGGACAGTTCCACCCCCCTACAGGGTCACTATGGAGTGGACCCGACCCGATTGCAGTTGGTTTGTTGTTGCTTGTTTTTTTGGTTTTGAATAAATGTTCATAAAAGTCCTTAGAACCTTTGTGAGGTAGCGCTCCCATTCCTGCATTTCCTGATTAGGGGGATTATGCACAGAGCGGTTAAAAACAAAAGCTGGCCGGAAGATCATGACGTTAGTCAGTGGCAGAGCCTAGGTCTGGCCCCAGGCCTATGTGCGCCTGCCTGCACATAGCCCCTGCACAGCATCATTGCTAGGTGCTGAACTGACTGCACGCGCTTGCTCAGACTGCCTCTGCTAGCCCTCACTGCCTCTTCAGGGGCGAAGATGATGGACAGGGAGCTGGTGAGCAGGGCCGGGTGGTGGGAAGCAGGCGACCCTTGGGATCCCTGAAGGGATGGGCTCGGACCGAGGCAGGACAGTCACCTGGTCACTGCAATTTGGGCTTTTCTTTGGAAAAAGAAGCCACGAAGGAAATGGATTGCAATCTGTTACAGACCCAGTGGCTGCAAATCATTCTGAAAATTAGCTTTCTATGGGAAAATCTATATCCTAATTAACTCCATGGCCTCTCTAACGAGTTTAAGCACAATAAGACCTCGGAAAATATTGAGGCATTTTGCAGCTGCCTTAAATTCTACCTTGGGAGACATGCTCACAGCTCTTGAGGCGGTTTCAAAGGTGCCAGAGTGAAAGGGGAATCTTCAATGATTCATTTCCAAGGGCAGGAGGGGGGGAGCGGTGACTTTGGTCTGTTTCAGAGGGAGGGGCAGCGCTCTGGGCCTGCTCAAGACAGATGGAGTCCCTGCCTTGGTGGCCTTGGGTGGCACCTGGGTCCCTCGTGGCCCAGTGTTTTCCATTCGTCTCATCTATGCAAACCGCCTTTCTGCTTTCTTGGGTAGAGTGATGCTCAGGCAAGGGCATGTGGCAGACACGTTCCTGAGTGTGATGCAATCCGGGCAGCAGAGTCCCTGGGGCACCAGCCGACACTTCCTCCAGGAGGTCCACAAGTCTCTTGGCAGCAGGAGTCTACTGTGAGGACTGGTAAGGGGCACTTGTTCATGCTGTGTGGGCTCTGAAACAAGACTCCACCCAGGGAGTGCCAGGGCACAAGGCTTCTAGGATCCAGGCAGCCTCGAAGTGGTCCAGGGTGAGCAGGTGGGTTGGGAAGTCACTCAGTGTTTGAAGATGCTGCTGCTCTGGCTGCAGAGCCCCTCCTCCTTCTTTCATGGGGCGTCTAGGCCACTCCTCCCAACCCGAACCCCTCACCAGCCCCTCTTTCTGGGTCTTTGCTGAATCATCCTCTTCTCCTCAGCTTCCCATTGCGTGTGTCCCACTGCCAACACAACTTCCCAATGCCCAGCACGATCCTGGACTCTCTCTTCAACCGAGACTCATTTTTCTGGTGGCCCCAGTAGCTCTCTGTCCCTCTAGCTGTCGAACAGCCCTATCAGCTGACCACAGCCGTCCCGTGGCTCAGGCCAAACAAACTGAGAGAGCTCCTTGACCCCAATCAACCCAGCAACCTGAGTGGTAGTTCCTTCCGAATACGGCCAGCCGCTGACCCCTTCTCACTGCTTCTCCTGCCTGGAGCACCCCTCCCCAGACCTTCCCAGGGAACACGCTGGGCCAGGCCATCAGTATCTCTCACCTGGATCCTTGCAATGTCCTCCTAACTGATGGCATGGCTTATACTCTAGCAGCCACAGAGGGCCTTTGGAACATAAGTTAGACCTTCACTCTCCTGTGCTCACAGTCTTGTAGTGGCTTCCCTGCTCAAGGTTGCAGTTTTTGTCTTTACAATGGTCTAGGAACCTCCAGCAAGGTTGTCCCCATTCCTGCCCTGTGGTCACCACCATCCCCTCCCTTGACTTGCTCATCCTGAGACACTCTCCCTCCTCACTGCTCCAGCCACTGGGCTCCTGAGTCGGTCCCTCGGGCAGGCCAGATTCAATCCCACCTCAGGGCCTTGGCGCCTCACCATTGCCTGGAATACTCTTCCCCAGATACTGTTCCTCTGCTATGAGGAGACTTGGGCATGTCTCGGTTAAAGCACTTGCCTGCCTACCAGAAGGTTAGCAGTCTAATCCCCCCAGCTGCTCTATGGGAGAAAGATGGGGACAGACTGTACAGAGAAGAGTACAGCCTTGGGAATAGTGAGGCCCACCACGGCCACCTGGATTTACGCTGCATCCCCCACGCAGCCCATGGCAGCCACTCTCAAACCCTTACCCACATATCAACACTCAGTTGCTCTTGTGACTGTGCTCATTGAGTGAGTGCCCTTCACCTCCAGCTAGAGCGCCCTCTCCACAGGGACACATCCGGTTTGTTCCCTGCGGCCTGCCCAGTGCCTGTTCATAGGGAACATCAGACTTATGTGTTCAATGATCATTGTTTCTCAGCTTCTGTGAGTGGTGGCATCGTTATGTGTAAAGGTGGCTTCTTTTGAAGATTAAATAACTTACATCAAATAGTATTGCTACACAACCCAGTTGTTGTTGTTTGACACCATCTCGTCAGCCCAGGCTCATCGGGACCCGACGCACAATGGAATGCAACACCGCCTGGTCCTGTGCCATCCTCACAATGGTTTCATGAGACCACGGAGGCAGCCACTGTGTCGATCCATTTGCTCCAGGGCCTTCCTCTTTTTCACCCCCCTCCCCACACTTTACCAAGCATGGTGTCCAAGGACTGGTCTCTCCTGACACCATGTCCAAAATATGTAAGACAATGTCTTTCCAGCCTTGCCTCTAAGGAGCTGTCTGGCCTCCCCTTTCCAGGGCAGACTGGTCTGTCCTTTTAGCAGTTCTTCGCAATTTCAATATGCTTCTCCAGCATCACAATCCAAATGCACCGATTCTTCTATAGTCTTTCTTAGTTCATGTCCAACTTCCGCATGCATATGATGCAATGGAACATACCATGGCTTGGATCGTGCGCACCTCAGTCCTCAGAGTAACAGCCGTGTTCTTCAGTACTCTAAAGAGGTCTTGTGCCGCGGATTTACCTAATGCGATCACACCTTTCGATCTCTTGCCTGCTACTTTTGTGGGCATTGATTGTGGATCCAACCAAGACAAAATCCTTCACAACTTCAACCTTTTCTCCATTTATCAGGATGCTACCTATTGGTCTAGTTGTGAGGACTTCAGTCTTCCTTACATTGAGGTACAGTAATCCTTACTGAAAGCTACAACCCTGGAATTTCATCAGTAAGTGATTCAATTTCTCCTCCCTTTCAGTGAGCAAGGCTGTGTCACCTGCTTACCGCAGGTTGCTGAGAAGCCTTCCTCCAGTCCGGATGCTGCACTCTTCTTCACACTTTCTCTGGTGATTTGCTCAGCATGTAGATTGACCAGGTATGGTGAGAGGCTACAACCCTGACGCACACCTTTCCTGATTTTAGGCCGTGAATTATTTCCTTGTCCTGTTCATACAACTGCCTCTTGATCCATGGGTAAATTCCTTAGGAGCACCATGAAGTGTTCTGGAATTCCCATTCTTCTCAAGGTTACCGACAGTTTATTGCAATCCACACAGCCAAATGCCTTTACACACTCAATGAAACACAAGTAAACATCATTCTGGTATTCTCTGCTTTGAGCCAAGATCCATCTGACATCCATTCGACATTGGAAAGTTTCTATAGGCAAGATATTGAACGATGCAGGAAGCATCAAGAGAAGATGGAAAGAATACATAGAATCACTGTACTAAAAAGAACTAGTTGATGGTCCACCATTTCAGGCGGTAGCAGAACCAATAGTGCTGAAGGAAAAAAACAAGGATCCAGAAGTAGACAAACACTCCTGAAATGTTTCAGAAAGCTAAAGAAGACTGGAAGCACTTGCTTGTCTATGCCAGGAAATTTGGAAATAGCTCCTTGGCCAACTAACTGGAGGAGATTCATATTTGTGTCTATTTCCAAGAAATAGCATTCCAAGAATGCTCGAACTATAGAATGACATCATTGATGTCACACACAAGTAAAATCTTGCTTAACATCATCCAACAATGGTTGCAATAGTACATTGACAGGGAACTGCCAGAAGTTCAGGTTGGATTCAGAAGAGGATGTGGAACAAAGATCAAAACCATAGAAACATCTATTAAGCAAAATATCAAAATGTGAAGCAATGATTTCTCAACATCGTCTCGACGGCCTATATACTTCTGAAGAAATATTTCCATCTTTCTAACCTTTCTGCACTCTTGCATTTACACCACATCAAAACAGCATGTTGCCAGCCTCGAGGGGCTTGAATCTTGACTTTTTGAAAGGTTCATTGAGGTCTGGGAACAAAAAGAAGCCTTAGGGTTGGCTGCAGGGTGGATGGGGTAAGTTTTTCCAATGAAATTTTTGTAGGACAGCCCTGCTGCCCTTTAAAAATCAGCAGATGCATTGCTGTAATAGGGGCAACAATTAATCAATGCAAGTTTTCTGCTCTTTTTCTCACCAATACAGTTTCCTTTTTCATAAAAGTTCTCCATAATAAGTCCTGGTGAATGTACTCTGTCCTTAGTGAAAAACCTATCAAGATTAACCCTTTAGAATAAAACAAACAAACAAAAAAGCAGTCACCATAACCTGCGCTTACCCCTCAGTCTTGAATGTAATTAATCCAGCAGTTACTTTTAGAAGACTCGGTTTTGATTTGACCTTTTAATTTTGAGTTTAAGGAGCCCAAGACAAGTCTATTTCCTTTGAAAATAGTTTTATTGGCATATAATTCACATATCATACAATTCAGTAGTCCAGTCACATCAAGAAGAGTTGTACAATCACTACAATCAGATTTAAAACATTTTCTTGGTTGTTGGACTCATCATTAGTAGCTCTTCATTCCCCCACAACTCCTTTTCCATAACTCCAAGGAACCATTAATCCAGTAATGTCTCTATAGATTTATCTATCCTTGATTTAATGTACAGAAAATAAAAATTTTAAACTAACAATAACAAAATAAAACAGACAAAAGCCTCAGTCAAAAAGATAGTGGAAAATATGAAAACTAGAAAGACTTTTAAATGGATCAAACATTTTCAAATGATCAAGTATTAGATTTTAACCCCTTTGCATCTGCATTCATCCACTTCCCAATGCATGCTGCATGATAGCAAAGCCACTCTTTACCTTTAATAGGAAGATGCATCCTGTTCACATTTAGTTCAATAATTCTTTTTTTTTAGTTCGATAATTCTTTTTTTAAATCATTTTATTAGGGGCTCATACAACTCTTATCACAATCCACACATAACATCAATTGTGTAAAGCACATTTGTGCATTCATTGCCCTCATCATTCTCAAAACATTTATTTTCCACCTAAGCCCCTGGCATCAGCTGCTCATTTTTCCCCTCCCTCCCATTCCTGCGTTTCCAGTTCCTATCTGTACCAGTGCACATCCTCTGGTCTAGCTAGATTTGTAAGGTAAAATTGGGATCATGATAGTGGGGGAGGAGGAAGCATTTAGGAACTTGAGGAAAGTTGTATTTTTCATCGATGCTACATCACACCCTGACTGGCTCGTCTCCTCCCCT
>NW_022111357.1:5327379-5328887 GCF_000313985.2 Echinops telfairi | reverse complement strand
TAGGCCCCTAGGCACACAGGCAGGAATTCCCTGGTAAGAAGTTGGGCAGAGTATCCCCTGGTGCAGGTCTGAAGGGCTTTCCCCAGCCTCAGGCTAGCTGCACAGGGTGGAGCTCACCTAGCTGAGCGTGACAAGCATAAATGCCCTAGGCTAAGGGTAGTGGTCTGGAGGTCAGCAGTGGAGTGTGAGAGAACAGGAAAGAGACAAAGAAGAGAATAAAAAAAGTAAGCCCACTGAGACTGTGCGGGGATATAGAGAAGAGAGGGAAACAAAAGTTACAATGTAGCTGAGTCCCTGGCGGTGGAGCTGTAAAGGTTTAGTCCCTGCCTGGAGGTAGGCGGTGGAAAGCTGTGGTTGTGCTGAGATTAACCCCCTGAGTGGGCTCCAAATGGTCCTGGCTCCAGCCGAGACAGTGGTGGGGCTAAGATCAAGCCCTAGCCGGCCTCCACTGTAGTATGCCAAAAGCCCCCAACCCCTCAAAATCTTGTGGTTCTGTGCCTACTTATCTTTATGATGCTCCTCCTGCGATCCAGCAGTGTTGAATTTCCCTCTAAGCAACTCTCCTGGGCTGAATTCTGCAGAGTCCCTCTGGTATGTGTCACTCCGTCGCCATAGACAAGGGTGTTTCTGAGAGAACTTTACCTTCAGCTATACACAGATTAAAGAGACATGTTTAAATATATTTTGTTTTGGAATAAACTTGTGTATATGTGATTGAAAAATTGAAGTTGTCAAGGCTTTTACTTGGACCCATAATCAATGCTCATGGAAGCAACAGTCAAGACATCAATTTATAAGTTGCATTGGGCAAATCTCCCTCACAAGATTTCACTTAGAGGGCAAATGTATGCCTGAACCAAGCCCCGGTATCTTCTCCCTTCCTCCCTTCCTCCCTCTTTCCCTCCTTTCCTCTCTCTCTCTCTCTCTCCCTCCTTCCTTCATTCCTTAGTTTCCTCCCTCCCTCCCTTCCTGCTCTCATTCCTTTGCTCCTTTGTTCCTTTCTTTTTTGAATCTAGCTTGTGTATCACAAAAGAATTTAAGTCCATTTCCAATTAAACTTTTCCTCCTTTTATAAACATCCAGACTAGTGTTTAAATCTGATGGGTAAGGATTTTATAGGATGTTTAAGACTGTGAACCTTTTTCTTTTTTAATTTTAAGTTTATTCATGAAAAATGTCCCCTTTTAGGTCTTAAAGGCTTGAAGGTAAACAAGCAGGCATCTAGCTGAGAAGCAACAAAGCCCATATGGAAGAAGCACACCAGCCTGTGTGATCACAAGGTGTCAAAGAGATCAGCTATCAGGCATCAAAGAACAAAAAGTCAAAACATTGTGAATGAGGGGTAGTGCAGATTGGGGACCCAAGACCCATCTCTAGGCAACTGGACATCCCCTTACGGAAGTGTTCTGAGGAGGAGACGAACCAGTCAGGGTACAGTGTAGCAACAATGAAACATACAACTTTCCTCTAGTTCCTAAATGCTTCCTCCCTGCCCCCTACACCCCTAT
>NW_022111357.1:5324456-5327006 GCF_000313985.2 Echinops telfairi | reverse complement strand
GCAAATATTTTGAGAATGATGATGGCAACAAATTTACAAATATGCGTGACACAATGGATGGATGTATGGATTGCGATGAGTTGTATGAGCCCACAATAAAATGATTTATTAAATTTCCCCTTTTATTTGTGGAACATAGCACATAAAAAAAAAAAAAGCATCCTGTATGCAATCGCACAACCTATTGCATCAAAACAGTAACTAAACCAAATACCAATCACTGCCATCTAATTGATTTTGACTTGTGGTGACTCTATATGTCAGGGTGAACTGCTGACCTAGCATTTAGCAGCCCATGTGTAACCACAATGCCACCAGGGCATTGTGACAGTATCACAATAGGTCTCCCCTTCCCTTACAGGTATGTGGCTCTTTCTTCTTTTTGCCCTTTCCCACCCACCATCCCTCCTTACCTTCCTGTCCCTCCCCTTTCCCTCTCTCCCCTCCGCTGGCCTCATCATAGTCTTCAAAGTCTTTTCCATTGGTGTGATTAAAATTTTTTTCTTTTATGATAATGGTTTATGAAATATCTATCTTTATGAGATGGACTAATCTTGCTGAACATAATGACTTCCAATTTTGTCCATGTCATGAGAGGTTTGACAGAAAGGTCATTGTTTTTTAAGGATGCATAATATTCCATTGTGTGTATGTATTAGGAACTTTCCTCTATAGACAGGGTTTTTTTTTTATTGTTTCCATCTTTTTGCTATTATAGAAATTGCTGCAGTAAACATGGGTGAGCATATATCTGTTCAGGTTTTGTTCTGTTGTAGACAGAGAAAGTAGAAAGATTGAAGGAGCACAAGGCATTGGTATTCTTGTTCATGGAAGTGCCAAACCGTTTTTCATAGAGGTTGGACAATCAATTCTGCAGTCCCACCAGCACTGTGCAAGCATTCCAATCTCTCTACATCTCTCTAGTATTTATTATTTTCTGTTTTTCTAAAAAAAAATTTTCCTGAGTGTCAGTGTCAGATGGTAATTGGTGTTTTAATTTGTATTTGTTTTAAAGCTTATGAATGTGAGCATTTCTTCATATGATTGTTGGTCACCTGGATGTCATCTTTTGTCTGTTCATATCAGGTGCCCATTTTTTGATTTGGTTGTTTGTGTTTTTCTTATTAAGGTCTTGTAGTTTTCTCCAAATTAGCCCTTTATATAATACATCAATTGTGAAAAAAACATTTTCCCCCTCAATCTGTGGGTTCTTTTTTCACTCTTTGATGAAGGTTTTTGATTTATATAAATGTAATAGTTTCAGAAGGCTCCAGTCCTCTGTCATGTCTTCTGTAGTGTGGTGTTTTCATTACGTTTGGTAGTGTATTTATGCCTTGTATTAGGGCTCTTAAAATTGTCCTTATTTTTTCGTTGAGGATATTTATGGTTCTAGGGTTTATGTTTATGTTTTGAATAAACCTTGTATTGTTTTTCATAGATGATGTGAGGTATGGGTCCTGTTTCATTCTTTTGCAGGTGGCGAGCCCATTTCCCCACACCGTTTATTGAAAAGGCGGTCTCTTCCCCATTCAATGCATTTTTCTCCTTTATGAAAAGTCAGGTGCCTGTAGGTGATTGGTTGAATTTCTGAGCTCTCAGTTCTAATCCGTTGGCCAACATATCTATCATTGTAGCAATACTAAGCTATTTTGATTACTGTGGCTATAAAATAGGTCTTGAAATCAGGGAGTGAGAGACCTCCTACTTTGTTTTTATTTATTAATAGTGTTTTTTTTGTCCTGGCTTTTGTTCCTTTCCATATAAAGTTGGGGATTAGTTTTTCCATTTCTCTGAAAATTGTGCTGGGACTTGGATTGGAATTGCATTGAATTTATAGAGTGCTTTTAGTAGTATTGACACTTTCACTATATTGAAATTTCCTATCCATGAGCATGGGACATTCTTCCATTTGTGTCTGTTTTGTTTTCTTGTAAAAATGTTTTATAGTTTTCTTTGTATAAGTCTTTTGTTTCTCTTGTTAGATTTATTTATTAAGTATTTTATCTTTTGGGTAGTTATTGTAAATGGTATTGTTCTTTTAATTTCCTTTTCAGAATCCTCTTCTTTAATATGCAAGAATCCAGTTGATTTTGTTGATTTTCGTATGTTGCTTTTAAAGCTTACTACGTTATCAAATTTTTCAACAATTCCGACAATTTACAAATTATATGTATAGGATTATGTGTATCTGTGATTATATGTATAAGATTATATACATGTAGGACTACACATATATAGCAACATATATATCATATAAACAAGATATTTTATGTGTGTGTATTTGTAAAAAAGAGAATTTTGTTTCTTCTGTGCCAGTTTGAATCCTTTGATATCCTTTTGATGTCTTATAATTCTGGCTGAGACCTCCAGAACTATATAAAATAAGAGTGGTGATAAAGGGAAACCCCATCTGGTTCCCATTTGAAGGAGGAATATTTTTAGGGGTTTGTTTTCCCCATTAAATGAGATGCCTCCTATTGGTTTTGCATATATGGTCTTTATTTTTCCTTTTTATCCAAAACCATTTTATTTGGAGCTAATATAGATATC